>NC_135095.1:14088888-14420833 GCF_051107435.1 Chaetodon auriga | reverse complement strand
CACTTTCACTGCACGGTTCACTGATGCTGCATGCATGTTACTGGTAATACAGCCCCACTGCTGCAGCGTGCTCTGGTTCTGGTTACTCATTAATCTTCCTTCAAATAACATCTTCTGCGGTGTAAATAATATTTGTATCTCAGTGATAATGTCCTGCTGGGTTCAGTCATCACACTGCTCTGTGGTTTCACTGCTCTCCCTGGAGAATCGCTCGCACGCTGCTTGGAATCACTCAGGGAGCATCGTTTCCTGCCAAATTCTGCCCCCGTTTGTTACTAGAAACGGTCTGATCTCATTTTGTTTCTGGATTCTCTTGTGTGCGTGTTTACCGTCAGCCTGCGAATGGAAGACTACCACAGAGGCGGTGGTGGACGGGTGGAAGGGTTTGTTCATCAGCAGCAGCTCTTTGGCAGCAGAGAAGGAGGGAGAGAGCGTCGGCAGCTCTTTGAGTGTAATGTTGGCCGGCAGAGCGGGATCCAGGGCCAGCATGGGCGCTATGATGCAGTGGGACAGCAGGCATTCTGGCTTCACACTGAAAAAAAATATAGATTTGTACTTTAGTCAATGCATCCTGACCTTGTATTCTCACCCCACTTCCTTCTAACTTCAAGGTCTTGCATTTACAAATACTCCAACTCATGCATGACATTCGTGAATTTCACACATTCAGCAAACAGCTTCCTTTGTTGCATCGAGTCCCCCCTTTGAGGCTGCGGTTAAAACTCACAGATGGGTTTGTAATCTTGATAGAAAGGAGGAGGGGGGGGCTTTGGTGGTGAACACAGGAAAAACCTGCCCTGAAGTCCAATCTTCACTGCAGTTCAGCGTGTTGTTTGTCGACCATTTCAGTCAGTGCAAAATTTTTTAATTTCGATTTTTCTGTAGCTTCATATCCTGTTTTTAAGTCCTCTAACTATAAAACAATCAGTTATCAAAACAAAAACTTTGTCTCACCTCAAACCAAACTGCTTTTGTCTCCCTAACTGATATCAAACCAGTTTACACTTGAATGACATCTCTTTGTGGTTTAACGCACCTCGACTTCCTGTTTCAACACCACACTCAGCATTCTCACAATGCTGTTTCATGGTCACCTTAACAGTCACTTCCAGTGTTTTTAAAGGCCTGAGACGTTTGGAGGCTTTACTCAAGCACTAAGTTGGGCAACTGAACGTGACTGAATTACACTGAGGTGTTTCTTATGTGTTACAAACGTGTCAAAGCATGTAGTCTTAACTTTGGGACCTCCGAGGACCATCACAATCTCCAGACTCACCTGTCTTTTGGCACTTCAGTTGTCTCACTTGCATTTTTCCCCAGGCGTTCCCTGTGCAACAAAACAGCAAATTCCTCTTATTTTCATCATATAATCCCTAAAGTAAAAACACTTTACAGCATGGCATTGTTCACAGACCTCAGGAGAAGCCAGTCAACAGAGGAATTTGACTTTTGCTTTCATGCTAGCAGCTGAGAGGAGAAGAAAGGTCCAGAGACTATTGAAACGAGCTGCAGGAACTTATTCTAACCTTTGATCTAAGGTTCCCTCTGCCTCTGGGGCAATGTGTGCGCAGGTCAATCAGAGTGAAAGTGATAATGCTACAGCTCAAGCGCGTACGCCATTGCTGACTGTACTCAGCTGAAAAACTGAAGGCTTTTGAACATCAACACTTTCTGCAGAAAATTAAGGTTTGCATTGAACTGCGGCTGTGTGTTCAAGCCAACACTGATTCCGTCTCACAATCACGCTTCACTGCACCACATTCCCACAGACAGCAGAGCCACCGCTACCTCAGAGCTCTTTGTTCCTCCTCCATTTGCTCTTTGACCATCTTCAGTTCCTTCAGCAGAGCCACGTCTGTGCCGTTCACCCACGTGTACACCACATCAATGGGCATGGGCAGACAGAGCCTGCAAAAAGAAACACTCACTCACATCAAACTGTAAAGCCATAACCCTGCTTCCTTCCCCGGCGCACACTTTCTGGCACCGAGTCTGAATTATTTTTTATTCATGCATGGTTACACCTCGTCCGTTTCTCTCAAGGGAAGGGTACAAACAGTCCAAAGTGGCATGAAAGGTTTCTGCAGAAAGTGGGCTGAGGGTTTACACGTTCACATTTATGAATACAATAAGAGTTTTTACTTCTGAGCCCAACCCAAGAAAATTTTGCACCTGTAGCTGTAAGAGCAGAGACCAACTGAAAACAGCATCTACATATATCTACATAAATGAGACAATGGTGAAATTTGTGTATTTCTCTTGTTGTGATGGGTTCAAGGTACCCTTCTGTGGGAGCATTAATGTTGTCTTTTGCTCACCTGCTTTGGAATGACTTCCCACCCACATTGTCTCTGTAGGAGTCAAACAGCACATGATACTGGTCTCGACTCCACTCCACCACCACCTGTTTGGAGAGGACGGGACTTTAGATGACACAGCTCCCGAGGACAAGCAGTTCCATATGTTTCTACCTCTCAAGTTTCACACACAGCCAAGGCCGCACTAATCCACACTCAAAAACAGAGCTGTTTCCTTGTTCACGACCTACCTGCACAGGTAGATAAGCTGCACAATATAAGGGTTTCTTAACATTTTTAAGGATCCTTAGAAACAGCTCTTCGATATAATAAATACCCGAATACCACCATAAAAGCACAAGCTATAATAAAAAAATACACATTTACACACTCATAAATCCTCCTTAACAAAAATGGTTAACTTACAACGTGGAGGGCTGTCAGTTAGCAAGCCTCAGAGTCAATTCTTACAGAGATGTCAGTCTTTCCTTTGAAAATGTAAAGTTAAGTACTTCATTATTATGCCGAACTAGCATGAACATCGTAACTATTCATTAAATGTCCCAAAAAAGTATGTACAGATGCTTAAATTTGCTACAAAGCGAGATCGCTTTAAACACCAGAATTTTGAGTGGAGTCTGGTGAGACTGTGCCTCAATACAACAGAACGAAGACACAGCGGTCGAGCAACTGACGTAAGCTCATTCAACAATAACGGTCACCAGTAAGTGACTGGCGTTAATAGAAACAGAAATACCCCACCTCTCCAAACTGAAACGCGGAAACTATCATGAGGACGAGCCCCCCGAAGCAGAGGTAGAGTCCATATCGGTGTGACAGACAGGTGTACGTCTGCCTCTGCAACAGCTTGAGCACCGAGTTGACGACTACCATGGTTCTCCTTGGCGAAGCATAGCGCTGCATTCATTCAAAAAAGCACAGGTTAACACACTAAACAAAGAAAGTAAACATCACAAGCGACCCGGATCTGTCAGCTGACCAGCCAGACTGCGTGACACATGACAACTATACATTTCACGCTTCCTCGACGGCGATGACGCGGCTGCCGCCCTGCCGCGTCTTCACTTCGGGCTCGTTGTCGCCCTCTAGTGCACAGGAGTGGTGTCCGTGATGCATTCAGGGTCATTATGATTGCCCTAAACTAAAAACTACAACTTTTGATTAAATGAAATAAAAATAAAAACTGAACTTTAGAAAAAAGGAAAAACAATTCAAAAGATATTGTGTACTTACTACAACACTAACAACACCGCTTCACGTTTCACAAAGCCATTTAATCCATTTTCTATTTCTTTCCATTTCGATTATTTCTAATGGCGCAGCTTTGAGATTTATCACTGCAAAGTTAAAGGGCAAAAATTCCTTTTGAAAAACCAAAAAGATGACATAAACATTCACTTTGATGTTATCAGAAGAGTGAGTCCTTCATGACACACACAAAAAAAGTTTGTCCTCTCAGGTTGAAATCTAATCCACATCTCTCCCTAAATCCTGAAGTAACTACATAAACTACATTAAATACAAATCTCCAGCTATGAAAGGTATACCAAATATACAATGCAACAAAAGAACAGAAGAGGAAATACAGCTGATCAGAACTACTGATAAGACTGAAAAAAGAAAATAGAGAAAAAAGTAACTTCCTGTTTTGCCACCTATGTACAGGGTTCGGGTCACATGATAGCTGTATATGGCGGTTGAGGGATCATAGCTCCTGAACCTCCACTCTTAAATACTTGCATTAGAACCCTGAACAATGCAAAAAGGCTTAGATAAGATAAAGAAGAGCTTCATAAATAAGAATATGTCAGTTGTTAAGTCCACAGGTGGACAAGGCAGACCATCCAACCCAAGCATACAAACAGCAATGATGAGTTCAGGCTTTAAAATTTGTAATACATCTCAGTGCTCCATGGTACACAGTTTCCAGCATGTGCAGTCATTGTGCAGATGTATGCATGTATATAGCATCACCATAGTCCAGCATAGACATATTCCCAAACTCTCCTGTTTTTTTTCAGCAGCCTTTTGTCTTGTTGCCCAGAACACCACCTCTGCGATATCCTCCATTGTCCCTGTGTTTGCGTGCCGTTGAAGATGATGTCAAGGCAGTTTCCTGTGGCGTCACTATGACAGTGAGCTAAGAGTGCATTTATAGGCTACTGTCCGCAGTGGAAAACAAAATCAAGGAAAGAATACCAAAAGTGAGTCGAGCTGAGCCAATCCATGCCAGTTTGCTGCAGTTTTCCTGGCCTGCCAGTAGCCATCTTCTCTGCTGAGTGAGGAGTCCCCTGGGCTAACAAAGTCTGATAAAAGGCCCTTTCAACCAACAATTTCTTAAGATTGCTGCCAAGTCACGAACTGGCTGGCTTCAATAGCTGCATCAACAACTGAGGCTCTGAAGTGGCCCCACTTGGACTCCTTCCTCAGCTTTCCTCTGAAAGTAAGAAAATCTCCTCAGAGGTGTGAGTTACAGACTTCTGGACTTGAGCCTGAGCCAGATGTTCCAGGTTCACCCTAAATACTTCTGACTGTCTCATTGTTTTCCCTGCCAGTTAATCCAAGAAAATTCCCATCCTGCAGGGATTTATCCCCCAAGTATTCAGAACGTGCAGCCATGTATCCAAAGAAAGATAAACAACCAGGAGAAGGGGTAACTTCTCCAAGGCCACAAACCATCAGGGACCCCAAAAGCCCACGACTCACAGTGTAACAAAGGCTGTGTTATTGTACAGATTATTTTCTGTATGATGCATTGCTATGGACAAACTACCCAAAAGGGTTTAAAGTAGTCAAAATCACCTCCACAGCAGAGCTTCAAGTGCAAGACTTTTACTTGCAGGAACTACTTTCATGGTGGTATTTCCACTCATACTTGAGTGAAAGATCTGAATACTTCCCCCACTGACTGCTGGTTTTTACTGTCAGTGACGCGGAGGGAGGGAGGGAGGGAGCGTTGGAGGATCATAGCGGGAGCTCCTACTTGCGTGGGCCGGTCTGCTCACAGGGAGTCGTTTTGGGGAAGAGATTACTGTAAAGTGTAAAGGCGAAGATCATCTTAGTTGACGCCACCATGTGACTCCCGGTTACAGACTTCAGCGGACTCAGCACTGTTCCTGCACTGGCACTGAGGACGCGAATTCATGTTGCATGGCACCGTTTCAATGCGCTCATTAGCAGGGTTTTCTGGAAGTTCCGCATAACGATCCGTCCGAGATGTTTTGGTTCAGACAAGGTCTGTGCTTTCTGCCAGCGTTTTTGGTCGTCTGGTCCTCCGGCACTTTCATCATTTCCTACCTTATTGCGCTTTTCAGACATGATGTCGACATAATCTTTCCCTACATAAGGTAAGTTGTATTTACGCACATGTTTGAGAGATGGGCAGAACAACTTTAACGACTCAGATTTGAGGTACTGACATTATTTTCTGTGACTTCAGACAAAACAAGACGAGTTCTGCCAGAGTTTAGTTTCGTTTTCATGCGCTTCATCCTGGCTGACAACCAAAGTCCAGCTGCGCGAACAGCTGTTTTAGTAGACTGCTGCCGCGTTATGATCTGTTTACCCACTTCTCCCTTTAGAAATAGACTTTTATTCTAAGAGAATGCGGCTAAAGTGTGAAAATGAACAAATAACAGCCTTCATACAGCCTCAAATAACGGGAGGTCACGATTTAGACTATTATCAACACGTCTTGTCTCTTTTCTGCTCAGTGACACCGGTGCAAACCCCCCAGAGAGCTGCATTTTTGGCCTGATGACTTTCATTTCTGCATGCGCAGGTATTTTCACCCCCCGTGGACATCTGCAGTGTCTCCTCTGTAAACTCTTATTAGGCAACTTTGGGCTTTCCCAAGGGAGGAAGCAGGCTTCCCAAAGATGTTAGTCATATTTCCCTTTTTTTAAGAAAACGAAAGCAGAGTTTATTGTTGGAATGCACGAGTTCGCAAAACTTTGTGGTAAATTCACGGTGTGACTTTTTGCACAGGAATAGCCACCATATATGCCAGGTACAAGTTTGTGGAGAAGCTGAGCGCGGAAACCAGAGCGGTGGGTCCATGTCTCAATAAAGCTGCTCTTCTGGTTGGGATGATGTCCTGTTTGGGAATGTGTATTGTTGCAACCTTCCAGGTATGTTTTCACACACAGTGCACATTTTAATCCCATGAAAAGAATTTCATGTAACGTTTAATGGCATATTTTTCCACTTGTTAATTGCAGGAAACAACGGTCACGGTAGCACATGATGCAGGAGCTCTGCTGTTCTTTGTCTCTGGTGTCGTTTACACAATCCTCCAGTCCGTTATATCACATCACGCTTATCCATTTGGGTCCTCCATGGGTGTGTGTCGAGCACGTTTGGGTATCACCATCATTGCAACTTTGGCCTTTTTCCCCAGTATCCTTTCACAGAAATCATATCTGTTAAAAACATCCTCTAGTTTCCTGATTTTCTTTTGGAACTTAGCTTTATAATTGCACCATTATTCCCTCATTGATATGTTCATGATAGAGCCATATGATGCTATATTCCTTACTTTTGTACGAGTTGTTAAAGGTCTTTTTCCTTCATGGATAATTCAGCTGTCATCTGTGCGTTCTTTGTGAAACAAACCACACTGCACAGAGACACAGATGACAAGGTAGGCTGCAGATTGTCACCGTGCATCAGTGTAAACCTGAGTCACACCTTAATGTGTTGCAGTGAAGTGTGTGAAATGTATTTAGCAAGCTAGCAGAGAAGTCAAAATGGCTAAAAGTGATGGATTTATAGTTATTGCTGAAACTAATGGATAAACAGTTGACAGTCAGCCAAAAGTAATGGATAAAGAAATGAAATAGTTTGATAAAAACAATGGATATATGGTTTAAATGTAGCTCAAAGTATTGGATAAACAATTGAAAAGTTAGCTTAATGTAAACATTTGGAGTAGTTAGCTCATACTAATGGGTAACAGATGAAAAAGTTAGCCTAATGTAAGAACAGTTGGAACAGTTAGCTAAAATTAACGAATAAACAGTTGAAATAGTTGGTGTAAGTATAAATAGTCAGTAATAGTTAAAAGAAGAAAACATTTGAAATAGCTGAAGTAAAAGTAATGTATTGAAATAGTGCAGTAAGCTAACTGTCATGGCTAACCTCTTGAAATAGTTATTAGTCAGTCGGATAAAAAAAGCTATGTGAAAACACAACCTGGGACTTTATGAATATGTGGCAACGGTTTGTACATCTTTAGACCAAACTATGAACTATATATTGATAATTGTAGTTGTAGCCCTTCATCATTTTCATCATCACTCGTGTTGAGCGTGCACTGACTGCAGCAGCTGTCATCTCTTTCAGGACTATCCCTTCCACTTAGCCAGCGCTGTATGCGAGTGGATCGTTGCCTTCAGCTTCATCTGCTTCTTCCTCACATACATCGATGATTTTAAAGTGAGTTATCACACCATCAAACACTTTTTTTCTTTCTTTTTTTTTTTTATTTATTGCTGTGCGGGGCCTTATTTCTCTCCTTTTTTATTCCCTCCAGCTGTTTACCTTACGAGTGCAAACAGAGTACGAGTACCTGTCTTGACCGATCTCCAACCACCAGCAAACCTTTGTATGAATATCAGTATTTTCAAGTTTAAAAATGTGCTGCATTTATTTTTATAAAAGAAATGCTCATAGATTTTTGTACATTTGCATTTTACACTGCAAGGCTTTTACAAGATTTTGTGTTTTCTATGACTTGACTGAATTTATTGGTAGAACACAGTACATTGTTTTTTATGTGAGCTGGCTGACCATGACCTGTATCTTTATACTTTTATAAGTGTACTTACTGCTGTGGTATTCAGTCAAACGTCACTTTGCACTTTGCTCTTGAATGCTGCCACACCAGTGTGACACGTCCTATCAAACCTGTGACTACTAATAAGAGAAGTTCATCACACAGCGAGCACATGATCGCTTCACATGTGGTTAAAAGGGAATACCACTCAAACTAATACCAAGTTTGTCTGTGGGTAAACAGTGGGAGTGGCTTTTTGTGAGAAACTGGTGAGATGAGTTATCTCCCACTGATACTGTCTGTAGAGGCTCATTTTATGATGAAAAATGACTTGAAATGGGATTATTACTCAAATGCTGCCACTTCCTTAATCAAAGTGTTTTTAGTTTCAGCATTTTACAGTTGTGTTTTCTTTGCATCTCTACTGTTGTGAGGTCAGATTAATCAGAAAAAACTCTTTCTATGGATCCTCCAGATCAGAGTTCTGTTGTTTTGGGAGTTCTGTACACAACTCGTGCTAAATGGTTTCATCTGATACTGCTGTGTGGTTGTACAGCGCACCTATGGATGTGGTTTTTGCGTGTGTGTGCAGCCTGCAGACAGTTCATGCACTGGGAATTAGGCTGCTTAAGTTAGTTTGCTCAGTTCAACTGGCAAATTTAATTTCAGGCATTTATTCTTTGGCTTAGAGCAGTGTTTACATCATTTTCACTCCTAAAGTGTAATCAGCTGAGAAAAGATGGCCCTGGTTGGGAGTCACTGCATCCATTATTTTGCAGTGGTACATGTTACATATTAAGAAAGGCATTTGAGATGCTTTAAACTACATTCAACATATTCTTCTGACATGCTGAGGAAAGGGGTCAGACCTTTGTGTCATAGTGTCCGTGTCACCCAATTTAACACGTACATCAGCTGATATGTTTCAGAGTACTTTTGAGGAGAAAATCCTGTGCTGTAATGTGTAAGTGGACAGAATGGAGGTCACATGAACACAAACGATTCACCTGTTCACTACAGAGAGAGTATTTACAAGGGAGTTTTGTTTTTTTTTAATTCAGTTACTCTGTATTGGTACTGTTTTGCCTCTGACATAATGTACTGCACAAGACCTGCAAAATAAAGATACTTTTTTTTTTTTTAAGAAAATGGTTTGAGTATTTATTACAGATGCTTTTGTAAACAAAGTGCTTTCCAGACTTCTCCACACTCAGTTTTTCACAGTCATTATAGTGTAATAACCATTCATAAAAATCTCATGAATACAGTTTATTTTGTGCTAAAGTGTTTTTAACACAGTTTCTTGACTTCGCTATTTGAGTCCTGATGAATGTAACGATAAAGAGTCTTAACTACAACCAACACAGTCAACACAGAGAAAGTCTGCATTTTACATTTTTCTAACGAGTGGCGCTCATCACTGATGAAACTCTCAGTGCAGGTCTGTTTCATTCCAGCAGAGTTAATGTGCAGGACGCTGTCCAGGCATTAAAAGACATGTCAATGGAGGAATGTTAGCGAGGCGAGTGCATGAAGCAGCACAGTCTTTCATCTGTGACATATAATAGAGCATTTTCCTGTATCATAAATCTGCTTTGACATCATTGTGTGTAAATTTACAGCCAAAACAAACGATGTAATCCATCTCATATGTATAATATGCGCAAAAAGCAAAGAGGTCTGAATACTTTGCAAATTCACTGAGGTTTTGTCTAAAATAAACACCTCAACCCAACAGGCCTCACACAGAATGGACTGTAGTTTTTGTTCCTCCAGCACGGCCACCTGCAAATATTGGTGATGACAGTGAAAAGAAAGCATCCCCCCGCTGTGTAGTGGTTACAAAGGTGGTAAAGCATGACGCTCCACAAGGGCAACTTGTTCAAAACATTGTGTAATAAGATGCCAATTTATAACTCCTGCTTTGATAGTACTCATATGGAAACATTAAAACCCGTTTTTGATGCTACAAAATAAAGAAAGAAATGGCAGCATGAAGCATTTCCTATCAAGCTGCGATTGTGATATACTGTATGTCAATACTGGTGGATTATTGTGATATTTCCTCCCTGGCCTTGACACACACACAATGTTTGTGTTAAACATTCAAAGTATCCACCACACATCTTTAAACTGATGATCTCTTAAAGGCATTAGACTGTGACAGCAGTGCGGCAACAGAAGCAAGACCAACAACTTCTACAGTATATCGTTACCTTTTGTACAAAAATGATTTGCTACTGCCATGTTCTGAGACCGGCTGCTAACACAAACAACGGGGACAGTTAGATTTAGTCAAAAACGCTAAATGTATCAAAATGCAGGAGGTCAATGGCCGACCGTAAGCGAAACTATTTCAGCTGTTTTTGCGCTGAAATTACAATCACTCTGGTTGGATTCTTCTGTTTCAGGCACTTGCGTTTGCACCCTCTCGCTGGTGCCTCTTCACAGGCACACTACAACCTCCTTCTCTTTCAGAGCACGGGCCTACAGAAGCTCAGGATAGCGATGGATGGCTTTTGCAGGAAGTTTTGCGGCGACGGGGACAGATGTCAGTCGCTGAAAGACGATTCGCTGTCAGAGCTGGTGGCGGCGACGTCTTGATCCTCTGTGCTCCTCGTTCCTCCGTCGGGCACGGGGGCGTCCGGTGTGCTGTCATCGGCAGCGGAGGAAATACTGTCGGTTAGCCTCATAAAAAGTTGCACAACGAATCTGCACGAAGGCCGGCAGATTAATCTATGATCACCATCAGTGAAACACTCACTCAAGCAAGTTGGGATCCAAACCTTCCAAGACCATTTTATTCCTTATAGCCATAACTGGAACTCCCTGTGACAGATAAAACATGGAGTGAGACACAAAACACACATTTCTTTATCCCTGCAGTCCCTGAGCAGATGTTAGTGATGGCTTACCACTTGAACCATTTTTAGGTATCGGGCATAACGTGGGTCTTTGGCCACCGTCATCACATTCTCTGCAGCTGCTTCTGCTTTTTGCGTGGTTGCAGGCTCTGGTGCAGCCTGAGTGGGCTGAAATATACAAATTAATAAGGCAAGAGATGTAACAAGTGTTGAGATAGCACAGGGTTTTGAAAGTGGTACCTGGTTTTGCATTTCTGGCATTTGGTATTCTGGGTTTTCAACTTGCAGAGTTTGTGAGAGTTTCATGATCACTGATGAGCTAGAGCTGTGTTGTTTGTGTTTCTATATGCTTTATGGCGCTTAAGTTCATCTTTGCCACCTTTTATCTTTCAGTAAATAAACAGTTTGACATTTTGGGTTTTGCTTGGTCACTTTCTTGCAGAGAGTTTGATGAGAATTTCAATACAGCTCGTGTCTGTTCATTTGAAAATGAAGCTACAGCCAGCAGCCAGTTAGCTTAGCTTAGCATAAAGAATGGAAACGGGGGAAAACAGCTAGCCTGGCTCACGCCAAATCCACATACCAGCACCTGAAAAGCTCACAAGTTAGCACGCTGCATTTGCTTTGTTTAACCTCTACATACAGAAATCCCCAGTTATTCCTTTGGGTACAACATACACATTGGCAAACTTTTATAAGAACGGCCTCAGGAACTGACCAGTGAATCTACATAAAATGCATTTACATGCTGAAAAATACCATATGCTAGCTTGTGTGCATGTCAGTGTACCTGTGGAGGAGGCAGGGGCTCGGCTGGCGGCCCATCCGTTTGGCTCTGATTGGTGGCTGTGGGTCCATTAGCCTGAGCCGGCTGCCGCTGACTGAGTCCATCTATCGTGACGTCCTCCAGCCCAGGAATGGAGGACAACTGCTCAGAGCACAGCGATATTCGATAAGTGATCAGTGCACAGGCAGGACGTGTGTATAGAGCATGCAGAATGACTACAGAGGCTCAGCAACTCACCTTGGCTTCCAAAATGCACAGGGTTGTTTCAATCTGCTGTATGCGGAGAGATATGTTTGCAAGTTTCTGTGGGAAAGAAGATTGACCGTTCAGGACGAGATCTACGTGTTATGCAGGTCGTTTGTGTAAATTACGCAGGACAGCAGAGGGATGCTCAAAGATAAGAGTAAAGAAGATGTACAAACCTCCTCACAAACCGTGGAAAAACGGTTAAGGAACTGGACCGTGTGCACAAGAAACTGGTTGAGATAGGCAACGACTCTTCTCTGCTGAATAGCAGGGACCTGAAGGAGACGCAGTTTAAGATTGATCACTAGTTTCTGCTGTAATAGCCATCAAATCTGTCATCAGGTCAAAGGATCGGATAGGTCACGAAATCTGGACACCTGACAACATACTGCACGACGTTGTGAAAGCGTTTCTGCTGCTAAAGTTCAGTAAACCAGACAGTTTCATCATGTTTAACAGTCTTCAGTCAAATAATTCATATGAACATTAAAGAGCTTCAATGGAGAGCGTCATCTATTAAGCCATGGGAATACCGTTTTTTGACCCGTTTCTTCTCATTTCCTCATAAAACAGCTTATCGTTGGTTAGCTACCGTTAATATTAGCTAAGCTAAATACCAACCTTGGTAAGATCAACGCCAGACCCCACAATCGGCAGGCCGTCTTCGTCCATGTTGGATTAGTGAACCTCCTGTAGGTTATAGTGCAGTTTCAGCTCTAATAGCAACAAGTTTCAGAGCAAAAAGGCAAAAAACGCCAAATAAAAATATTTTCTGTCAGACGTTTCATGTGACACTGAACTGTGTGATCACGTCGCAACGTCACAAACGTCAGGAGGATACTTCCGTTACAGTCAGCCAATGGGAATTGTGATATGAGCTTTTATTTTGAAGTATCCCCGTTGTCTTATGGAAAACAATAACATCCGGTTCTGTCTTGTGGCGACACTTGACCATTTCTGTTTGTGACATTTTTTATAGAGGTACGCACCTTTTTATTACGTGTTAATGAAATGTGAAGTTAACGTTTTAGGCCTGTGAACAATAAAGTTATATTCACTACACAAATCAAACAGCATAAACAACTGACTGTTTGAACATAACACTTAAGTCTTTTAAATTTACTTTCCTGATTGCACAGGGTTGCGTTTTCTGTAAGTTATTTATAGTATTATAGATCTAGCCTGTGTCTCGGAAAAAAAGGTTTAAACTTACATTAAAGTTGTGCTTCAGAGCTACGTTTTTGCGTCCTTGTTCTGCATCCATAACTTGTTTTAAAACTTTAATATGAAAGCTCAGGTCAGCTGTATAAATTTAAAAATGATAATTAAAGTGCACGTCTTGTGTTTGAACTTCAAGACAGGAGGAAAGAAACTCGTTTAGAAATTGCTGCCACAGTCGACTTGTGAGACCTTTATTTTGAAAAGAGGAAACGCAGAGACGAGTTGAGGAAACGGGTGCTTGCGTGCTAACAGCGCATGTTAGCCAAAAAAAATCAAACAACAATATTTTTTCTTATTTCTAAACGCTACAGGAGACATATGCCGCTAATGGAGGCTGTCGGTGCAACAGAGAAAATAAGCGGTATGTAAATTGATAATCTGCTCCCGCTGTAATTGAAAACAGGCTATGTTTATGTTAGCAGACATTTAGCGGGACCCGTCTATTTAAGGGAATCATTACAATCAGAAGCTGTCAGAGTGGTGGTGTTGCAACGCAAATCAACATATTATGTCAAAATTCTAAACAATTTTATCAAGTAATACCGTTCATTGTTCCGAAAACTGAAGCACAGTCGCAGACACTTCCTCAGGTTGCAAGTTTGAAACTCCAATAACACAGGTTTATCCAGTAATTATACTGGTTCATAGGCAGGTTTCCTTTTAGTTTACTCGTAGGGAATCATCTAAAGACTTCTCAGCCATTTTCGCATTGCTGTTATTTAGCAAATTCTTACCTTTATTATATTTTCATTGTGAAACAGCTAATTTAAATTAGTGTTGTTGAGTTTGTTTGAAAGTGCTCTCTATAGTTAAAAGCTCACTGACGCCCTCTACAGACCGCCTCTCGCATTACACTTGTATGTTTCAGACCCTTGCCTGCCTCTCTCATCGCTTCGCCTCCTGGTGCCTCCATTGCAGCTCCTGTCTGCTGCTATGTGGCAGCTGGCAAAGCAGAAAGATGTGCTGAATTATGACAAGCTCCAGGACTTTGTGCTCATGGTGACCGAGGCCGTCCCTGGACTGATTAACCACCGACAGAGAGCCCAGCTCATTCTGGGTTTAAGAGCCAGGGTGAGCAGAAGTCTATCATATTCATAAATTCTAGCTTTGATAATTGATAATAATTAATAGCAATTTGTTGGTGTTGCAGTTGATTCTGGAGCTTTGCAAAGGATCAGCTCGGGGTTCTGTCGATCGTCAGGTGATCCAGAGGCATTTGGATAGACTCCCAGTAACCTCTGCAAACACAGATGTAAGTACAGTGAAGGCAAACCCTTCTTAAAACAAACAATAATCCTTAAATGACGTGAATCCTCTCTTTGGCAGTACAGGGATGCAGAGGTGAAAACAACAGAGTCCACTTTCATTGCACTTGTTCAGAGCCTGCTGAAAGATCCAGTTGAGAGAGCATATTTCTTCCAGGTCAGACAGATTTTAATCATGTCTACCTTGAGCATACTCTTAAAAATTCTTACGGTAATAAAGTTTTAACAATCTCTTCCAGGAGGTGTTCCCAGTGGAATATGGGCCACAATATGACGCTGCCCTTCATGTGTTATTGTGGGAGCTGCTCTCGAAACTGGAAAAGCTTCTCCCAGTACCAGACTTAAAGCAGGTATTCAGCAGTCCACCCAGATGTCTCGCCCTGTTTCACCTCTGCAAAAACCATGCCATTTACCACACACTTAATAACAGCTGCACTGTCATTACAGACTGCAGCCTGGCTCGGCTCTGCTCCTCCTGTGTTGGAGGAATGTGTTCAGTCCTCGCCTCAAGAGCTGAAGTTAATCTACGAGCACTACAAAAGTTCAGGACTTCTGAAAATGCCATGTGAGTAGAGCTGAAAGTTTAAGTAAGCGTTTCCAGAAAGTGCCCTGAAAGCAACATTTGTCAACCAGTAACTCCTTGTTTCTTTTTTTTTTTTAAGATGGCCCTTCATCCACCGTCGGTGGCTGCATCATGTCTGCTTTATCCGTTCCTCCCTCGCAAAAGACAAACATCTCTGTGGGACTGGAATCAATCCACAACTACGCTAATATCCTAAACCCTGTCACTTTTGTCGGAACGGACCAGTACAGCGTCGTGGCTGTTTACACCGAAATGGAAGTCGGAGCGTCTGTAGTAGGCGAAGAGATGATCGAGTCAGCTGAAGTGCAAGTTCAGACGGATTTCTATGAAGAAGAGATAGTGGCTGTTAACGTCGACAGCGCCGGCGGTGAGGAGGCCACCAGCTTGAGGGCAGAGGAAACCAGTGAAACTGTGGATGTGGCCAAAGCTCTGGAGACGCTGACAAAAACTTTTGCACTAAGGAAGGAGAGCCTTGGTCAAGAAGTACTCACGGGGAAGAGTAGTGATTCATCCATTAATGACGAGCTTGGGTCAGGAGATGCTGCAGAGGAGGGAAAAACACACGAAGGACATGAAACAAGCAACCAAAGTGAGGAGCCGAAGGAGGATTTCCACCCTGGTGACACAAAAAACAACGTGAACTCATGTATTACAAACTCGAAGGATAACCGTGAATCCTCAACTGTCCATGAGGACATGGCAGATGTCCCCAGTGAAGACCCCGTCTCTGAAACGCAGTCCTCCTGCTCAGCTAATGTGCGCCGATCCACTCGTCTACAAATGAAGACCTCGCCCAGCCGGCAGGAGACGTGTAAAATCAAGAGGCCATGCAGAGAAATGAGTGAAGAACCAAAAATGTACAAAAACATTTCTGCTGTTATAACATAATTGCTTCATGTCAGAATGTCAGAACAGTGTGAGTGACCTACATTGAAAGATTCAACATTTTTCCTTCGGCAGGAGCAGGCCTGATGTATCAGCTGCCCCCTCTGTTATAGCCATCAAAGGAATGAACAAAGGTATTATTTTGACATGAAGAAGAGAAACATCTTGAGCCTTTTTCAATAAAATCCACGTGTTTTACTCACACCTGTGTCTTTTTTTTTATGTGCAGGTGATTCGGACGAGATGACATCGATCATCTTCACCTGCTCACAGTGTCCCTTCCACAGCTCTGATGAGAACGGCACTCCTCACATCCACATGCAGACGGTTCGCACTGAAGTGTACACGACTCTCTCAGGGGCCAAATTTACACCGTCTCCTTCCAGCACAGATGAAATTTTTACATCCATTAAACTTTTCCCCAAAGGAAACACAGAGCCGAGCCAAGCAGAACAGCCTGACAGTCAAAGCAAAGTCGATGTGTCTCAGTCCCAGAGCAGACAGAAGGCCCTCACATGTGAAACGTGCAGCAAGACGTTCACCCGGACGTCGGACGTCAGGAGGCACCAGCTCATTCACACTGGAGAGCGACCATTTCACTGCTCGCAGTGCGACCGAACCTTCCAGCACTCGTGGGATCTGGCCAAACACGAGAGCAAACACCATGGCACGGCCATTTCTTTCTCCTGCCAGCTGTGCAGGAGCTCCTTCGCGAACCTCCGCGCACTGACCGTCCACCATAAGAAGTCTCACTCGCAGGAGAGCCAGCTTCCTCAGATCTGCTCCATCTGCAGCCAGAAATTCCCCACTTCCTCTGAGCTGGTGGAGCACAAAAAGTCTCATGTCACCAGTAAGCTCTACATCTGCCACCACTGCGGCGAAGGCTTCGACACCCTGCTCGCGCGCTCCCAGCACCGGCAGGTGCACCAAGTGAAGCGTCAGTTTAAGTGTCCACACTGTGAGAAGACATTCACTCGGAGATCGGATGTAAAGCGGCATCTGTCCACCCACACTGGGGAGAGACCTTACCAGTGTGACCAGTGCAGCAAACGCTTCTCGCTCCACTTCATGCTCATTAAACACCTCCGTGTTCACACAGGCGAGCGGCCTTTCCAGTGCTCCCACTGCCCCAAGAGGTTCACCCTGGTGTCTGTGCTCGCCAGACACGAGAGAATGCACACGGGGGAGAAACCTTTCCTGTGCTCTCAGTGCGGGAAGGGCTTTTTGTCACAAGGGGAGCTTTCAAAACATCACAGGTCACATGTGGACGACAAGCCTTACTCGTGTCCTCAGTGTGACAAGCGTTTCAAGAGCAAGAAGACCCAGCAGGAGCACATCGTCTCCCACAGCGGCGCACGCCCGTACCCCTGCACCTACTGCGGGAAGGGCTTCACCAAACCGTATGCGCTGACCAGACACAACCTCATTCACACGGGGGAGAGGCCATTCCCCTGTGGACACTGCGAGAAGACGTTCCTCACCCTCAGCGAGGCTCAGCTGCACCGGCGTATCCACACGGGGGAGAGGCCGTACCCCTGCAACATCTGCCAGCTCAAGTTCAAGAGTTCGTCGGAGCTGGCGCGACACAAGCGCAGCCATTCGGGGCTGAAGCCGCTGAAGCCGTACTGTGAGCGGTGCATGAAGACGTTCGCATCCAAGGCCAAGCTGAGGAGACACATGGAGACGCACAGGGAAGACGGAGAAGCAGCGCCATCTGTGGACTCCATACAGCCCGAGGAATCAATCAATTAAACGAATCATAGAGACAATCTCAGCGGTTCAACTAGTGGAATTGTTAAAAGCAATGTCAGTTTCACTTCAGATATTTTTGCTTGATCAAGTTTAACAAGCTCTTATTAGAAGAGAAAATTTTATGCGGTTCAGGGGAGAAATGTGCATCCACAGCTTCATGTCTTGACTATACCGACTTTATTATCAAGTGTTTGCTGTGTTGCAGCCTTTTAGGAAATACCAGAAAAACAGGTTTTTATAGTTAAACACAGATCAGAAAATATCTGCTTTACTCTCGTCTCCACTCTGCTTTGAAGTGTGCAACAGGCAAATTACAGTTATACTTGAATCAATCAAAAGTGGTTTGTATGAAATGGAGATCACAGGTGAATGAAAATGTTCAATAAATACATTTTTCACCATCTGTTTCTTTGTGTGTGCTGTAATACTGTGTGGCAGTGGGGTGCACAGACAGGTTCAGGTTTAGAACAAACTGAAAAAATAAAATATTAGAAAGCAAAGGAGAGTCAGAAAGAAACAGGGTTAACACCTGATTAAATTTTTTTTAATGTCATCAGTCTTAATGAGCTGTGGCAGTTATCTTACAACTCCAAATAGTCCTTAAGTTTCCTGATTTAATCGTTGCATAATCGAGAACGTGATATTGTTAAAAATTTCTGTCTGCTTATACCAGGGCGTAACTTGACCTGTCTGCTGTAATTTAGGCTCTTCCTGTTGTCTGTTGGTGGGGCCTAAGTTAAAATGTTGGCCCATAAAGGTGACACCTGTGTAATATTAACCCAGTGCCCTGCAGAAATTGCTGTCTTTACAAAGTGAGGACTTCTCAGTTTTTCCTGACACCATTGTTTCTGTAGATTGCATTATGCTTCAGGGCAAAGGTTCTCAACCTGAGGTCACGCTACACCAAGGTGTCACGAGTTACAGTCATGACACAATCCTAACAGGATAGAAGACACGCTGCACCAGATGCTTCTTTCCCCCTCTAGTGCCACCATGAGGATGACCTGCTATGAGCTTTAGCACAGACGATCATCTACCCGTCAGGATGAATCATAACTCAAAGTCTTGCGGTAAACTCTTGTTTTTACCATTTCTGGACTGTAAAAATTAATATTACAATTTAAGAAGGAATAATTAGCTGACTGTTTGGGTAAAACTACTCAAAACACAGACAAATGTGACCTATAACAAGGGATTGCATGTAGACATAGCTTTGTTTTAAGGATCACAAGCCAGAGAGGTTGGGAAACGCTGCTTTAAGGTGTTCCCTGAAAGATGCTTTATTGCCTGTTTCAAAAGGGTGATTCCACAGCCACAAAAATGGAGGAGTGGTTCCCCCACACCTCTTCTCCCCATGGCTGGAGGTGCCTTTGAAATCTCATTCTGCATGTCTCAGGTGATGCATTTCCTTCATTAGTGTCCTGAGTGCACATAAAACTCGATGAGCTGATGGTTATAGAGCAAAGATTAATTATAAACACCGTAAACATAACCTCATTTCCTGTACACACCTCTAGCTGACTGTGGTAAAATCCCTCTGTCTTCACCCTGCTCACAGTTTTGTTTATCATATACTGGAAAACAAGATGCTGGAGTACGTTTTTGTAACATGGAAAAGACTTATATATATTCGTGCAAAATAAATAAATCCTCTGCAGACAAAATAAACAAAATGAGGGATCGGAGGCTGTAGTCTAACACCACATTGCAGGTCTGCATACCCTTCCTCTTCCAGCCAATCTGTTTGGGTATTCCCCTCTATGTCATTATGTCCCTATTATACTTGTCCTTATAAAAATAGCCATTTGAATGTGCTTAATTACCTGAGAGGCTTTAATTAGCTCTGATCCGGTGGAGGGTTGATGGGAGGGAAGCAGATGCCAGGCAGGAATCACCAGCATAAAACTGGCTCCATCATTTAACAGGGGACCAACAAAGTGTCATTACAGCGCAGTCTAAAAAAAATGTGTCTGTTTTTAGCTTTGGATGAGTTTCCAAATGTATCTTAAATTGTTAGTGAAAAAAAGAACAATTGTACATGAGATTATATATAGTACAGTGACTGGGAAATGCGTGTAATGTGTTTAATGTGAAGCAAAATGGTGAATATGTACAAATTTAAGTCCATTTCTTGATGTGGCGCCACTTTCTCATAAGGCATCCTTTATAAAGGGTCCATAATCAATAACTAATGTCTTTATTAATGATAATAAACTCCTTTGGCTGTTTTTTAATCTTTCTGTTTGGTGGTAATGTCTGTACTGTAGTGTTGACTTTGCTTTTTTCTTTCATAAACAATGCTAATTTGTGTTACCTTTCTTATAAATGCATTTCCGTAATGAACATTTAGTGTACCGTCAAGATTGTAGAGGATCTGAGGATGTGATTTTATGTGCCACATAAATATTTTTTCTATGTTTGTATACAGGAATGTAATAAGTCCATAATTTAAAAGGAAGCTTTTATTAATTTACTTTTAAAGAGACAGCACACATAAAAATTCTCATTCAACTTGCTATTGTCATCAGCTTTAGTCACATCCTTGACTGGCATTGTTCCACAAAAAAATATGCTAAAAAGGCTACTAGCTTGTATTTTCATTTGTCACCTCATCATAAAGTTAAACATGGGGAAAGTTTTTATATTTTACAAATACATCACACACACTTCATTGATGGTGGCAGAGCTTTTGCCTTGTTCTTTTATTCCACAAATGGACTGTCGTAAAACTCAAAGGGATGTCTCCTCCACACCGAAAGAGGGTGTGCATGGATGGATTTCAGGTCCTTCCCACTGCAAACACCTCTCGTCTTGACCAGAGCGAGGGGCAGCAGTGAGCGAGCAGATGTCGGGATGTGACTATCAGCGGAGGTATTTGAAGAGCTGGTGACCATGCAGGTGGAAAGATAAACAAATAAATAGGGTGGAAACAAGGAGGCTGCGGATGCAGATAACGGCGCAGCGCGACGCCCATCAGTGTGATTTACAGTCCAGTTGGCATTGGTGGTGTTGGTGGCGGATTAATAACCAGTCATAAAGAAGTGGGGGATTGTGTGTTGCAGGAGGACGAGAGTGAAGGCGCTGATAGAGGAAGGAAGAGAGAGGAGGAGTGTGTAAAAGAGAGAGAGGGGAGTAGATAAAGCCGAAGCCAGGACCATGAGCTTTGCTCTGCCGTACGGCTCGCTGTCAGCTCGACCGAGTCCCAGCAGACGAGCTTTGGATTGGGAACAGGAGCAGCTGGCTGTGCGGCGACTTTCCTCTCCACGGGGTCTCGACCTTCTCACTCCACCTTCTCTTCCTCGTCGACCCTCCGCGATCCCTGGCTACCTGCTGCCACCCTACCAAGAGCAGGACGAGCAGCTCCAGCAGCAGCAGCAGCGACTATCCTTGTCCGTGTGCTCAGAGGCCTCCCTGGCGCCCCCTGCACCTCCACCTGTGGGCGTTGCCCCACCCTGCTGCCGCCCGGTGGGAGTCATGCACCTCCTGCGCCTGGGTCTCCTGGCCTTCAGCTGTCTCTTCTGGGCAGCTGGCTTAGCCATCTTCACCCTGGGTGTGTGGGCACAGATTTCATTGGCAGACTACATGCTGCTGTCTGCCAATCGTTACCCCAACGCACCACTCATCCTTCTGTCCACAGGTGCTGCCATCACCACCTGGGGCTTCTTGGGTTGTCTGGGGGTGGCTGCAAACCTGCCCTGCGTACTTAGGGCTTACGGGTTCTTTCAACTTGCTGCACTTATAGCAGGTTTGGCAGCTGGACTCTCAGGTCTCTTCTATCGTGAAGACATTGCCGGAGGATTTCGCAGCGGCTTACAGCGAGCCGTGTCTGGCTACACAGAGGATGAAGGCCGTGCCGATGCATTAGACAGCCTGCAGAGGGCCCTGGAGTGTTGTGGAGCTGAGGGTTGGCGTGACTGGCTCACTTCAGACTGGGCTATTCAGCACATGACCTTCCTGCCCACCGAGAATGCCACCTCGGTGTCGCTGCCGGACAGCTGCTGCGTGAGGCGCAAGGGCTGCAAGAATCGACCTCTCGTGTCCGATGATAGCGAAGGTGTACTGGCCGCAGGAATCCATCCACACGGCTGCTTCCGCAAAGTCTTCAGTTTGGTCAACGACAACGTCTTCCACATTGCCGCCAGTGTGTTAGGATTGGCCTTCACCCAGATCGGAGGCATTGCCCTGGCTTGTCTGCTGGCCAACAAACTGGCACCAAGACAACATCGACGTGTGGTGGCACATTAATGGTCAATTTTAAAAGTTGGGTGACCTTCACCTAGGATTGACCAATTTGTAGATAATTAGGACTGGGAATGAACTATGTCCTTAAAGAGTTATAGAGTTGCAAAGTTGGGGGAGGTACTTCCAAGTTCATTTTCTGCACTGAGGTGCATTTTGAGAAACATTGAATTGCAGAGCTTTGACAGCGAGCTTAAGTTAATGCTAACATTTTGTAGACTGATGCATAAAATATCATTTTCTAGGCTTGCAGATATGGCATGATTTTACATTGCCAAATGCAAATGACAAAAAACTGATAACTATAATACAAACCTACAGTGTTGTTAAATTATCAAAATGTCTCGTTCGTTTTTATGTTGAGAAACCTTAAAGATATCATCATAAGAAAATGGGAATAATTCTAAAAAAAAAAAAAATACTGCAGCAGGCAGAAACTCCTCACACTTTGCAACTCTCTTACATTCATTGTTTGCCTGAAGTAAAAAATGCTTCTTTTATTCAGTGTGGGTTGGGTGAGGTGAGAGGTGTGTCATTAAGTTAATCTTCTGTCCATTTGAGATCTGCAGAGACAAAGCCTGGCATCACAAATTTGGGTGTGATCAGATTGGCCAGTGGACTGTAAATCTCAAAAACTAAAAGGCAGTACAAAGAGACTTTGCTCCATGAATTTGCAGTATGATTTGGTTTCATCAAGGTCTAAATATTGGCATGGATTAATATGCTTCATTACATAGAATATATACTTCCATTCAAACATTAAACTACTTTCATTTTGGTGGAAACATCATCTAACCACTGAATGCACAGGAATGTACACCAGCAGTTTTCCACATGAGATGATTTAGTCTGCCTGTGTTCAACAGATGTTCGTATCTACATCGTTTAGTTTTCCCAACACAAAGACTACACTGTGCTGGAATGGTGCTTTTAAAAAGAGCTGAATAATCTGTTGCTGTCTGTGGTATTTTGTGCTGTTTATACACCTGAGCTGTAGTTATTTCTTTGGTGCAATGACTGCTGTAAAATGGTTTGTTCCAGACGCTGCGAGAGTTTGTTTACTTGAAGCACACACGTTGTAAATGACTGAATATTGTGAATTACACTGTTGAACATTACCTCCAGAATGCTCTCGTACATTTCCGTGAGCCAGATGTGGTGCAACCCGCTACTAGCATGGGTAGAAGTCTGGATCAGAGTTTAACATCAAATTCAAGTTGTCTTAAATACGTAGTTACATATCTTTGTTTGCTTTCTTGTTACGAGTTAGATGAGATGACTGATACCGCTGTAGGCTAAATATGAAGCTAATGCCAGCAGACTGAGACAGAGAGCGGGGGGGGAGGGGACTGTGATTTTATCTAATGATTAACATGAAAGTGTGTGTTTTTTTTCTCATGTTTTAAGACGACCAAATACACTGAGATCATACAAATTTGCCCTCATTCCAACCTCACACATCCCACCTTTCTTATTCTCAGTATGCTCTTTTATTGCTCTTGTAATTATAATCTATGAGATATATATATATATATATATCACATGTTCATGAATGTATAATCTATTCTAGTAATGACCAACGGTGCAAACAAGCATGTCTGAAACTAAAATATATGTCAACAATAAACAGAAAATCTTTGCCTCATCACAGGATATGATATTGATTAGACAATGGGAATGGGAATGTCAAGGTCTGCTGCCCTTGAATGTATTAAATATATGAATGACAACAGCAGTCTTGTAATGTAGCCCAATATTGATGTAGTCTTGTATGTAGACGACAGAGCAACGTGCAGTACAGCATTGGTAAAAGCACATCTGTAATGTTTAATAAACATCTTGTGAATCACTTTTTGGGCTTTCAATGTGATTTTTTTTACTCTCTAAAGTTGAATATATACTTCAGCCAGACAGGTGGCAGGTTTGAACCTCCTGTCTGCATTTTAAAGACCTCCAGGTCTTTATTTTATGAGAAAGGCCTTGCTGGAAAAGGGCCAGAGTGGTAAATTCTCAGCGCTGGGAGTGGTTGATCTTTACTGGGACCTCTGGCCAGGCAATTCTGAGTTATGGCTAACTGAGCGACATCTCATTTCTACCACCTGAGACAACGGCGATTACATCTGACCTTGATGGGGAGACAGTATATACAGATGCTCTGCTGTGCGCGACGAAACACAACAGCCTGAGCCAGCATTGATTACTTTATGGAGCAATAAATCGTGACCTACATCCTCTGCTCAAATTGGGTAATAAGAAGTAGATTTCCAGCAGTCATCTCAAAGTTTACCTTAAAACCTACACGTAGCAACGTTTAGAGACAGAGAGGCTGTGAGCTGTGGCCTCTACACAATCACTACCATTTTCATGACCTAATTATGGTATTGATTAGCCTACATCATGCTCCAATAAGGCTTGCGGATGCTTTCTGTCTGATTACACTGTCCTTGTTTAACCTATTTTGCCTGAGGTTGCCACATCCCCACCAGCTGTTTCATCACACAAAAGATGAGCTCTGAGATGTTCGATCAACACCTTAAGTCAGGGAAACCACAAGGGGCATTTTACTCATGATACCTCTGAAAGCTATTTTGGGTTGGGCACTTTAATGTGCACTCTTTATGACTTCTAGTCTACCAAAACAAATGCTCACCAGAAGGGATGGCTGCAAGTGGTGCAAATTATAGTCACCATCAGAGCTCCATAGCCCCAAAACACTCCTTAAAGATGAGCAGCATTTAAGAAAACATATAATAACTTGATTGGGAATGTTAAGCATCACAACATTCATTAATTAAAGGTTTCTACATACTAACCTTAACCTATACACTTACTCACTACATTACTCTGTATTTTTGGATTCCAGCCTTAAAAACACGCTTGATTCACAAAAATCATGGACTCAGTTCTCCTATTTGTATGTTGGTTCACTTAAAATCCTTAAACACACAATAAATCCTTTCCTAGCTGATGCTGTATATCAAACATGTAACTTCTCACCGTTGGTAGGATCTATTTCTCACATAAGCTACATCAGAACACATTGAGACATCTTCAAAAGTTAATGATTTTTCTATATTTAAACTACTGCTGTGTCCCTTTTCTTCACAGATTTTGAAGCTGCTGAAATACATATGGCTTTAGGCTCTTCACACAAATGGGTGTGTCTTCAAATCCAGCCTCTCGAATCTAATAACACCGATCCCTCCTGTTTGGGTTTTGGCTGGCAGCACTTGAGGAATTCAGAAATCCATCCTGCACTGTCTGTCTTGTTAACTTAGCCTACGTGTGCCTAAATCTGGCCTGTAAGTTAAACCATTTCGTTCAGATGCTCGTCGTTAAGAGCGGATGGCAAGAAAATTATCCAAAACATAATTGGGAAGAATGTAAAGCAGACTTGCGTTAGTGTTTGACATGTCAAAACAAATTTTTTAAATGTGTTGTGGAGGAAATGTAGGCCTTTGTCTCTACTCTCCGCCTCTTTAAATCTGCCCTACATCTGACTGCTTTTGGTCCGTTGCAGTTTGCTCTGCAGCCTGTACTCTGCCCCACATTTTATCTGGCGTTCCTCACCACCGCCACCGTTCGCCCGACGCTGCGTAAAAGCCGCCGCGCTGCGCTTGGAAATGTAGTTGTTTTGCGCACAACGAGGTCTCCAAAATGGACTTAAAATCCGAACTCCTCAAGTCCATCTGGTACGCTTTCACGTCGCTGGACGTCGAGAAGTGCGGGAAGGTGTCCAAATCGCAGCTAAAGGTAAGCGGGGAGCGTATATAGTCACTTCCAGATCAGGAAACTGAGACCGAGGGGCGTCCGCTGGTCAGCGCGCAAACAGACTTTAAGAGCGCTGCTTTGCCCTTTAAATTGCTTTTTTTTATGGCTGAAATCAAATGAAAACGCACCAGAATCTAAAGCTGCCTTCATATGTTATGAAATATTTTTTATTTCTGCTTTTCTATGTTGTATTCGATGAATCAACGTTGCAATCTGAGCAGCAGTTAACACACAACCCCCCTATTGAATCAAACACCACTCCAAAGATTTATAAAAAGCTTTAAGACTTCTGCAAACACACGTAATCTACTCAGATAGGAGGTGAGGGAGGTGTGAGCCCAGTTTCAGCTTCAAGATCAAAGTCCAGCCTTTCCCTGTGGCCGAGAAACACAGACAGTGACATAACACCTCCACTGTCAGGGTTTCAATTAAAAAAGACAAGACTGAGAACAACCGAGAGAAACTAACTCTCAGTCTCTTCTCTTGGTGTTACTCTTTCTGTGATGTTGCTTTCCATCCAGTTCCTACATGCCTGACGGGGCCTCCAGAGGAAAGAAGAATCCAGGGAAACAGTAGAAAGCTGTCCTGACTTGCTCGGTGACTGAGGCCTGGCTGTTTGTGCTTGTGTGTTTGTGGATGTATGAAGAAATATGGAGTACACAGGGGAAACCTTGAGGCTATGTGCTGACCTGTATACGTTTAAAGTGGTATGACGCCCTCTGCATAGATAAATATAAACCTCTATATGTCTGTGTTTCTTCTTCAGGTGCTGTCCCACAACCTGTACACCGTGCTGAACATCCCACATGACCCTGTGGCTCTGGAGGAGCACTTCCAGGACGATGACGATGGGCCAGTGTCTAATCATGGCTACATGCCTTACCTCAACAAATACATACTGGATAAGGTAGTGTTGGAATCACCTCCTCAGTGGCAGTTATTTGAATACAGAAATGTTATATATCTATTTCTGTCGTGATGTACTTCTTGTACGATAATCATTGCTTTCTAGCTCCTGTGATTGTTCTTGAATATGCCTATGTCCTCTCAATGCCATAACTACAGTACACGGCCACCAATGAATACTATTTTCATTTCCAGTAAACTATAAGATTCAAGAAATTACTCAAAACTCACTATTTTAAAACTGCTTCTGATGCTTGATTTTACAGCCTCTAGTACTTCAAACGTATTTTACTTTAGTGTTCTTGATCATCTGAAATGTGCTCTGTAAATTCAGAAAGTATATTATCGATAGCACTTAAAGTCCTCTTATTTAGCATTTATTTGCAGTATACATATATTCATATTTAGAGATTGTCAACAATTATATGTTCACATATGAAGATATAGTTGACTTATGTTCTATTATTATAACTGTGTGTTACTGTATTTTCATTCATTATCTGTTTAGACACCAGGCTGCCCTGCAGCCATAAACACTCACGAAGGCACCAAATGTGTATTAATCCGCTGCTGAAAATAGTCCCCGACAAATACAGTTTTTGCTGCAGTTTGAGTAACATTTGCTAAAAACTATTGTGCCCTGCTGTTTTAGGAAAGTATTTAGCTTTTTAAAAAAAAGAATTCAAAATAAAAGTAGATATTTCTTACACATTTTTAATGATTTTTAACTTCAGTGGACATGAAAAGATGTGCCACAGACAAAGCAAGGAATTACTTTTGTGTCATTTCCTAAAACTATTTCCATCACGTGACATTTTAAGTTTCGTCATTATGAGTCTTTTTCTGTCTTTTCAGGTCAAAGAGGGGATGTTTGACAAGGAGAAGTTCGACGACCTGTGCTGGATGATGACCAGGAAGAAGAACTTCAAGGGGGTTCCACAGGGGGCGCTGCTATCTGAAAGAGACTGTTTCAAGCTCTTCTGTTTATTCAACCTCCTGTCTGAAGACCGCTACCCGCTGGTGATGATACCAGAGGAGGTAAAAGTTGTTCATGAGAGAGGAATTTAATGTACGAAACAGGAAACATTTGGAGCGACTTTTTTAATTTTTTAATTTGATTGAGACCTGGTTGGTTTTGGGTTGGCTCAGAAGACTTAAATCCATGCTAATGCTATCTGATTTTTATTTCTCAGAGCATAAAATAGAAACGTTTTCACATTGTACAGCAAGAGAAAAGGGTCATATTTTGATATTAAATATCCAATACATCCAAAAATTCCTCCCTTAACATTCAATGGGCAAATAACTACAGTAACTCAACACCAAGGTTTTTGAGGCAGTCACATGAGGCACTTTCACTAATTGCTAGAAAGATTATGCTCCGTATAAACCCGGCATGTGTCCCAACAAATTGAGGCCATTTTACATTTTTCACAGCAGAAAAAAGCAAGTGCAAGTAAGTAAGTTAATGAGTCTCTTCCTTCCTGCACTTCCTCCATAATGCTTTTGGTTTCCTGTCAAGAGAGACGAAAATAAACCACTTCTGTTCTATCGGCACAGTAGCTTTCCTCTGTAAAGCTATATGTTGCAGAAATACACTGATACAATGTGTCATCGGCCAATATTAGCAGCCATGATCCAGCTCCAGTATTGTTTTCACAGTCAGTTTTTGGTTTTGTGATCTTTTCTGCGAACATGTACGCTTTTCTAATATTTGCGTGCTTTTAGGTGGAGTATCTCCTCAAGAAAATATCCACGGCCATGAGCCAGGAGTGGGATGGGAAGCCCTTGGAGGACTTAACATCTCAGGACGCCACAGGGCGGGAGGAGGGCATGTCTGTGTGGAGCTTTCTGGAGCACATGGGCGCAGGCCAGCTGCTGAGAGTCACCAGCGCCGAGGCCTTCAGTCTGGCTTTGGATGAGGTCTTTCTGGAGATGTATCACAACGTCCTCAAGAGGGTGAGTTTCTGTTCTGTCGCCTCCCCTCTTTGCCATCTTTGTCTGTCTCTCTCCTTCATTTCTGCCCCTTGTTTTCAGGGTTACATGTGGAAAAAAGGGCACGTACGTAGGAACTGGACCGAGCGGTGGTTCGTGCTGAAGCCCTCCTCCATGTGTTACTACGTCAGCGAGGACTTAAAAGACAAGAGAGGGGAGATCCAGCTGGATAAGAACTGCGTCATAGAGGTGGGTGAGGAAATGTAATATAAACACTGCATGTTTAATTATATGCTTTACAGGCAAATGCTGTACTTTGGATGTGTTAAAACACAGTCTTTTACAGCACATAAATCCTATAATCCTGGTATTTTGATTCCATGCTCTAACCATCAATCTGAAATGTGTTATATTTTCTGAGTGTGACTGCCTCTTCTTTCTGTTTCAGCCTATTCCAGACAGGGAGGGGAGGCGCTGCATGCTGTGTGTGAAAACCCACAATAAAACCTTCGAGATGAGCGCGTCTGACCAGAGGCAGAAGGTGGAGTGGACTCAAGGTGTGTTGGTGTGTATAAGAATTAGCACAGTATTATTATTATTATGGAGTCAGAAATTACATTTTGACTCCACTGATTTATTGCGTGTGGTCAGCGGTGATTTCTAATCCAGTTCACTGGATTCAGATGAGACATTTTAAAGGTAGAGTTTGACATTTTGGGAAATGCATTTACGCTCAACGGGGGCTGGAAGTCGGGGTCCAAGCGACCTTCGGGTCCCTCACTTTTTTTCTGTTCAGGTACTCTTAGTTAAGTAACGGGGACTTGTTTTATGGATGTATTTGTTTTCTTAGAACTGAGGAGCTGCTGATCGTGTTAAATAACTTTTCAATAACAGCAGGCAAGATTGTGCTCCTTTGAAAATGTGTTTTGACTCTTGAACTGTTGTTTTCTGGGTAGAACTCATTTAATGTGCAGTGTTTGTTTGGTGCTCTTTGTCTTAAGTTTGCCTTGGCCGCCTTGTATCTGCTGTGTTTTCAGGTGAATCCACCTGTTGCACTCTGTGTGTGTGTTTTTATATCCTGGTGGCGACTTTAAACTGACTGCACACCAACCCATAGTGATGAAAACATGCATGTGTGTGTAGATCTGTATTACTCACGTTGTGCGGATGTAAATCTGTTTGATTTTTGGGGACGCACCTTGCTTATGGGGACAAAAAAGTCACTGTAATGTAAATCATCCAACTTTATGGTGAAGACTTGGGCTAAGGTTAGGGTAAGGTTAGGTTTAGGTCATGGTTAGGATAAGTTTCCAGGAAGGTAATTTAAGTTTATGTAACACTCTCTGACACTTTGTTTTCTGTGCAGGTCGAACAAACGAGATATAATTTATTATTAATGACAACAAAATGAAGTTATTTGATATTATATTCAGTTCACTGTTATTAAAAATTTATAAATTAGTGCTTGCTCAGCATCTTACACATGGATCAGACACTGGCAAAACCTACTTTATTGCTTTATTGGCAGTTTCCATTAGTTTATGGATTATTGGTCAAGAAGTGAAAAACCAATGCTGTTTTATTCAGTAATCAAAATATAGAAACACCAACAGCACCTTCAGTTTGTCTTATTCCAGGCAAAACAAACATTACCTTAAGATCTGTGTGTGTGTGTGTGTGTGTGTGTGTGTGTGTGTGTGTGTGTGTGTGTGTGTGTGTGTTTGCACCTCCCCAGCTATTCAGACAGCCCTCCGTCTCCAGAGGGAGGGCAAGTCCTCCCTTCACCACGAACTCAAAGTGAAGAGACGGGTGCAGCGAGAACACAGCCAACGGGAGCGCAGCCGGAGCGCCCGGAGCAGCTGCAGCAGCCGGAGCAGCCAATCAGACGACTCCAACATCCAAGAGATGGAGAAAGAGAAAGACAGACAGGACATGGAGATAGAGAGCATCATACAGGTCAGAGCGGATGGAATCAGCACAGGGACTGTCAATCGTAATGTAAAGTCAGTTTTACAAACTTGCTTCATCTGTGTCTTGCAGCATGCACGTGAATTAGAAACCAAGCGAAGGGAGGCAGAGGAGAGAGAGAGGAGGAAACAGAGGGAGGTGCAGATGGAGCTGGAGAGACAGCTGAAAGAGGCCGAGACAGTAAGAGGAAGTTTTCCACATGACAACCTTCATTTACAGTTCGCTGAAATGAGATTTAGAGTCCATCCCATTGACTTTGACCTCTGAATACAGCATGAAAATATTGACATTATAAAATTCAGGCTTAACCTTTAGTGATTTTTAGTGGTGGAGAGACTATAATGACATTCCTGGAAAAGGTGATTCAGGAATAGGTCGGTTCTTTCCACCCAATTTCTGTGTGTGTGTGTGTGTGTGTGTGTGTGTGTGTGTGTGTGTGTGTGTGTGTGTGTGTGCGTTCTCCTAGTTGAGAGACAGCATGCAGGCAGAGATGCAGGAGAAGGCGAGGGAGGCCGAGCAACAGAAGAAGAGGATCCAGGAGCTGGAGGTGACGCAGGAGAAACTGGAGGCTGCTCTCAATATGGAGATCCAGGCTCGGCTGGAGGAGGAGAGGGCCAGGCAGGAGCTGGAGAGGTAACAAACACACACGCTCATTGTATCCCCCTTCTTTTTCTTATTTCTGTTTGGGTGGTGATGCAAACTTTGAGACAACAGTTCCCATAATGCTTTGACGGATATAAATAGGAAGTATAATGTTAGTTAGCAATGAGCTAAGACCATCATTATCATTTAGTTGATGTCAGAAATTGTGAAAAATGCTCATTGCAATTTCTCAGGGCCCAAACTGATGCTTTCAAATTGCTTCTTTTGTCCAACCAACAGTCCAAAACCCAAAGATCTCTTCATTTATTATCATAAATAACATAGAAAAGCAGCAAATCTGTAATTTAAGATGCTGGAACCAGCAAATGTTTGACATTTTTGACTGAAAAATGACCAAAACAATTAATCAATTATCAAAATAGTTGGAATTAATTTTCTTTCAATCAACAAATCGACTAATCATTGCAGCTCTACTATGTTTTGTTTTTTGTTTTTTTTAACATTTTGGCAAATTGGCACCATTAAAAAAATTATGCTGAATTAGCTATTAACAGTTTCTGTTTGCAATGTAGCCATCACACTATCACTGGATTACTTTGAAACTGAAGAAAACTTAAAAATGTTTTGATTCTTATGCAGATTTTCTAGTTATAGATATATATATATATATTCTAAATTCTAAATGAATTTATGGACGCTTATTTGTGATGGACATCAGATGCAGTGACATCCCCTGAAAGTCTAAGGCGCAGTGAATCTAAAAATATGGGTGTCATGTCTGTGTGTTCGGATATAGCTGAGTTAGGATGACTCAGGGAAGAAGGAGTGCTCCGACCTTAATTGCCTCTGAGCCACTGCTGCTTCAACCACTGACCACAGACACCATGGTGGCCAAGCACATTCAAGTGGGCCAAATCAGTGGCCAAACTATAATAACTATCTTTTTGTTATTTTCAGGCCCTCGCCTCCCCACTTCCTGGGTGCCTAACAATTTGAAACCTGTACTCTAAACCAAACCAAACTATGCAGACTTTTGGATTTACTTGAGTTAAGTTAGCGCTTCCTCTCTCTCTTCTCCCCTCCAGGTTGCTACAGGTGGAAGAAGAGAAGAAGCAGCAGTTCCAACTCCTCCAGGAGCAGCAGAGGGCCTTGCAGAACCTCAGCCCCATACAGGAGGCCTCAGACGGCAGCACAGACGAGGACACCCCTTCAGCTCTTCACTCAGCCTCTCAGGAGCTCCAGGATCTGCAGGCTTCTCGCCAGAGGAGCCATCAGCGCCTGGAGGTAAGAAAGAGGCCGTGTGTTTGCATTGGCTCAGTGTGCAGCGTGTTTAATAGTATTAAAAAAAAGCTCTCATGAGAAACTTCTTGTTTGATTTTCTTATTGTAGGAGGTACAAGAGAAGCTGAGGAATGCCAGTCAACACGTCCGGCACTGGAACGTCCAGCTGAACCGCCTGATGACACCCGTCACTCCTGCAGGTGCAGTGCACTCTTAATCTGGGCTATTTGGGTCTGATTTCAAAGGGCAACACAACAACTTTGACTTAATTTGCTTTAAGGGCAAATACGCAGCCTACAGAAATATCAAGTATGCATCTGTATGCAACCTCAAAGTCAGATACATCAGTGAACATCACAAAGATCAACTTTTGTTGTCAATGCTTTTGTAGAACGTTTGGAACAACGCCTATCAACAAAACGAATGTGTCCCAAAAAGGAAGGAGCGCTGGCCAGTAACGAGTTCATCAACAAATACAAGATAAGAGCCAGTCAGAACAGCCAGATACCAGAAGGCCAGAAGGAACTGGAGGAGCAAATGGAGGCCGCCAACCTGTCAGATGGATCGGACGAATCACAGGATAAACCCAATGGACAAATGTGATGTTCACAGTTACGGGACCAAGTTTTCAAAACTGCAAGTTCAGAAACGATAAAAGAAATTCTGCATTTGTTTAAAACTCAGAGTGGGACGAAAAGGGAAAAGTAATATACAGTATAAAAAAAGGTTGTATTATATTTATATGTTGAAATGCGCACTAAGATGGAGAGTGAGGAAGATGAGTGCAATGTGACGCAGGATTAAATGAAAACACATTTGACGAAGATCAACAGATTTACAGTTTTGTACAATAAAGTTTATTGGTGAATAATTAAATGTAATATTTGTCATTTCCCTGGACAGCCTAACAAATTTTACATACAAAATATACAACATGCTTATAAATACAATGTTTTGTTCTATAATTTTGAGGTTTGCAAAACTGTCACAGGAGCCGATTTTGCATTGAGCACTTTCATTTTTAGTACTTTAAACACATTTTCCTTTGCCTAAAGTCACATTTTCAATGCAGGACTTGCATGGTATTAACTGCTTAACCAATAAACTCATGGCATGTTGTGACCTGAGGGTGGCGCTGCAGCAGGAAAGAACCGAAAATTGAACCGGAAGAAAAACAAGCTAATTCCTGGTTATTTCGATAAATATGGCGGCTCCCTGGAAAGTGTGTTGCGGACTGTAGAAACGCTTCCCGTTAGGTACAAAGATAAACTTTTCCATAACTTTTTTTTTTAATTAACTACAGTTTATTTTAGAGTTGAATTACAAATAATGGGTCTCTCTTAACCCGTCGAGACATCATTAGGCGACGAGTGCGCCATGTTGGCCGCCGCGGCTCTCAGCTTGACAGCAGCCTCCAGAGGGAAGGTCAGGTCGCTGGTCTGTCTGGGCAGGAGGCTGTCCAGCACCCAGCCCGACTCCCCGGATGGAACCCGCCACCCTCCGCCCGAAACCCCCGCTCCACTCCCGTACAGCGAGCCGCCCGAGGTGAAGCAGCGGAGACCAAAGAAAGACCCCCACGGCTGCTCCATACTCCTCTTTCCCGGCCAGGGCAGCCAGTTTGTGGGCATGGGTAGAGGACTTTTGAAGTACCCCAACGTTAAAGAAATGTTTAGGGTGGCCCAGAAGATCCTCGGGTACGACCTGCTGTCTCTGTGCCTGGACGGACCCGAGGAGGAGCTGATGAAGACGGTCCACTGTCAGCCGGCGGTGTTCGTCACCTCCCTGGCTGCGGTGGAGAGGCTCAGCCACGAAAACCCCGAGGTAGCTGTCAGATGAGTCGATTAATCTAAAAATGATTGATTTAGAGACCAAACAACTAATCAAGTAATCAAGAAAACAATCGACAGATTAATTGATAATGAAAACACTCATTAGTTGCAGCCCTGTACTCAAGCAAAGCGCCTCAAACTTGCACTTGAACGCAGCACTTCAGTAACCTCAGAGGAAGTTTGTTACCTAGTTTAGGAGGACGACCTCATACTGGAACAAGTGTGTGTGCTCATGTTTTCACTCCTCTGTCCACAGGCCATTGAGACGTGTGTTGCCGCTGCAGGTTTCAGCGTGGGAGAATTTGCTGCCCTGGTTTTTTCTGGTTCCATGAATTATGCAGAAGGTAAACATGAGCGTGCATGACAAAGTCAAAAACCATTGTTAGTCAGTGTTTCATTTTTACTGGTTGGTCTTGCAGCGCTGTATGCGGTGAAGGTGCGTGCAGAGGCCATGCAGAAAGCATCAGAGCTGGTTCCCAGTGGGATGCTGTCAGTCATCGGTAGACGGCAGGCCCATTATAAACATGCCTGTGTGCAGGCTAAAGAGTACTGCATGAGCCTCGGCATCAAGGACCCGGTCTGCTCTGTGGCCAATTATCTGTTCCCTGATGGCAGGGTCATCGCAGGACACCAAGAGGTACGAATCCTCGGAAATTCTGATTCTAAGGAATCCTTCACATGCTTCTTGTTGTTTTATATAAATGCCATCAGAGCTGCTCAGGACTCCTCTTACGATCCGTCTCATCATGACTGTGTTTACAGGCTCTTGATTTCCTCCAGCAAAACTCGAGAAGTCTCCAGTTCATGAGGACCAAACCACTCCCAGTCAGCGGAGCGTTTCACACTGAGCTGATGGAGTCGGCTACTGAACCCCTCAGAGAGGTGCTCAGACAGGTGGAGGTCAGTTTGAACTCACGTGGCACCACCTCGATGCCCAGCCCCACCCCACTTCAACGTATCATTATGATGTTAATGCTTACTGTGCCAGTAACGGCTGTACAATAATGCCCAGTGATTCCACCTGTTTGGGAAAACCTTGACTGATTTACAACTCGTCATCTCACCCAGATGTCTCTCCCACTCAGGTCCGTCGTCCCGAGATCAGAGTTTACTCCAACGTGGATGGAAAACGCTACATGAGCGAGACCCACGTGCGCAGGCAGCTGGTGAAGCAGCTGGTGTCGCCCGTGAAGTGGGAACAATGTCTGCACGAGATCTACGAGAGGGCGCAGGGGAGGCAGTTCCCTCACACCTACGAGGTCGGCCCGGGCAAGCAGCTCGGAGCCACGCTTCAGAAGTGTAACAGGAAGGCCTTCGAGCATTATGAACACGTGGAAGTCACCACGCATGAAGACTGATGACGCAGCGTGGACTCAAGCAGGAGGTCAAAAATCCACTTTTTACACGACTGGTGAAACCTGTCAACGCTGCAAGAGCCCGTGGCTGCTTCTTATGGCCTTGTTTGTGTATAATTATGTAATTAAATATGTTTTTTAAGTAATGAAACTACAAAATGTCATCATTTTAAAGTTTATTTGCAACACGTAAAAAAGCACAGAAAGTCCAGCTCCCTTCATTTTATATTAAAACCAGGCGACTTATCATTTGTAAAAAACATTTTTGGACTCTTAAACCAGCAAGAAAGTAATCTGGATACAAAAGACTGCAAGCCAGCAACAGTCCACACACAGGAAACGGGCTTTAAGACATTAATACAACTGTGAACCAACATGTCCCGGCTACAATATCCTGGCCAACACTGTAAACTGATTTAAACTATTTCCACATCCATTTTACAGTTTTTACTCCTGTTTCCGGTCATTTAGTGTCAAATTCAATACCGCTCATGAAAATAGTATAAAAAGAGAAGTCAGAGTAAACAGCAGAAACAAATCAGAAGTAATTGTCATTCATTTGCAAGTATTTTTTGGCCGAAAAGACCTGCTTATGGCCCTCTAGGCTTTCCATTCCACCCACAGTGCACCGAAAATGGTCACTGCGGCCACCAGTGCCACAGTAACCAGCGCTCCTCTGGTCCAGCCAGTGCAGGTTACTGCTTTCAAATTGGACACCTGTGAAATGAAAGTCAAATTAGACTCTTTGTCATGATAATAAATAGATAAATCGTCATACAAGGAATGATTTTATTTGAGCAAAAAAAATAAATATTCTGTGCAAATAGATGCATGTTTTCCACATAGTGATGACCTCTTCCAGTCAGTTTTACTCATTTCCCCTCTCACACTCTGCTCGGTGCTGTCAAACTAGAACAAACACCTTGTGGTTGTCTGAAAACCAAAAATACAAGAGCAAAAGCTTGAGGATTTAATTCAGTTGTGTGTTGATCTTCTCCAGTGAAAGCTGCAAATGTTAGCACGTCAGGCTAACTGGTACCTACAGCTGTGATCTAGTGTTAGCATTACCTTCCACCAGCTGGCTATAACTGATAAAATCTGCTCGCAGCAGCTGTATTTAAGCCGACACTCTGCATCCACTTTTGTTTTCTTGAGTGAATTGTCATTTGAGATAGATATAACGCGATGGAGAACGAGTGTTACCCAGGCTGCTGAGCCATCAGCCCTGAGGGTCCCCTGCCCGAGCGCAGTGCTCGCTATCCAGGCCTTCACTGCTGCAGACAGGCCCTGGAAGCCCCATAACTGACTGTGGATATCCCTGCAAGAGAACAACACCGGGTCACAATGTCTTATCAGCCAGTGGCACAGAAGCTGTAAAAACAGGTGTTTGTTTTTTCAGATTTTCTACCGATAGATGGTCCAGGTCAGTGCCTGAGCGGGTCTCAGCATGTGGAGAGGAGTTGGGAGCCAGCTGGGCTGTCTGCTGGCCCATTCCCGATCCAGCTGGTCTCCAATTCCAGCCAACTGACGCCCAAAGGCCCGTGCAGCCCTGTCGTTGATCCTGTGACAGACGGGACTCTTTTTCATATTCATAAGGTGTAAAGAAACATAATCCTACACACAATTGATCCTCCAAACAAAAGCCACATGGTCTGCTGCCTGAGGTGCGCTCAGTCTGTACTGAGCTGAGCTGGTGTTGTTATGATGGGCATGTGGACGGGCCTGCACTGTACCTGAGGTTCACCTCAATCAGGGTGCCTGTGTCCACCTCACCAGGTCCAGCCTGGAGGGAGACGACACGACTCGGCTGTCTTGTTTGTTCCACCATCTTGTTTTCTGAGAGGAGAACAGGTACGAGGCAAATGGTTCATATGAGCACATGTGAGAGACAGAGCCTGGAGCCTCATTAGCCATGCAGGACACATAATGGCTCCATGGATCGTAGGTGTTTGTACAGTAACTTTGCTTCGCTCCCAACGTTCATAAACGGGCTATGTAAACACTGGGTCATGTGACCAGGATAGGCGGCGGCTGTGTTACCGGGGAGAATCCAGGCTGATAAAACAGGCTCTCCCAGGTTTGAAGAGGTGACATCACCCGCTGGATTAAGTCCAATGGATGTAGCTCAATTACTACAGTATTCTGCAAGAAAAGGGCGTCTAAGCTCCGCTTTGCATATTTAGGTCTAGTTTGTGCAAGAAACTGTGCATCTGCTCTTCTTTTTTACTCAGTATTTCCTGTTTTCTCCTCACAAACAGGTTTGTTCCCTCCTACATGCACCTGTCCTCAGACCAGTTCCTGTTGCACCTGCACTCACGTGCTTTAATGCAAATGCTCTATTTCCATAACTCAAATCAACCAAACGGCAATGTCCTCACCAAGAAGAAATAAAACACCACCGACCCCAGAGAATCTGCTTACAGGCTTTCAATAGTTGCTTGTTTGCAAATCCTGAATTAATCCACCTTAAAGTTTTAGTTTCCGTGTGTGTAATCATAAGGATTTATCTTTAAACTGTTTATGCCAGTTTGCAATCAAAATATAAACCTAAATGTGGGAACTTTGATGATATAATCATAGCCTGAGCTCCGAAATAATACCCAGAGGACAGTTTGGAGTATTAATCGTGTAATAGCGTCGAGCCTTTTTCCATATTGCCATAACAAAGAGATGAAGTCATCCTCAAGCAAAGCAAACAAAGGTCGTTTTGAAGATCACACATTGGATTATACATTAAACCCGCACACATTAATTCATTTAAAACTACATCTCCACACTGACCATCATGAACCGAATCATGTTAGATATTAAGGTAATATAGATGCTTCCGTCCAGACAGAAACACAGGTGCGTGCACAATAAAAAGAAGAAGAAAGTGAAAACTACCTTTTGTGTAGATTAAAGTAGACGCCGCCCTGTAAGAAACAGAAAGACATTGTTATTAAAATGTTTTGGGAATAATAATGATAATAATAAGAAATATCGTCGTTTTGCTGTACTTACAGCAGCGTCCTTTAATCTCGTCGCTCTCAGGTAACTTCCACAAATATGATTGGCCACGCCTTGACCTGCTGCTGTCAGGAGGGACCACCAGGGGGCGACATCCTGTTTAGTTTGTAATAAGAAAGCGGAAGAGTCTTTTTTTCTTCTGAGTACTTGTATTTTTTTTTTATTGTCTCACACTAATTACAGACTATTAATTCGACACCCTTGTACTATACAGTAAACTAAAATAATTTGGTGTAACTGGAAGATTTGTAATATATCAACAGAATGTAATATAAATTATTATTAAAGCATTTTTACATCGTTGACCCAATAACACCTTTACTACACCTGAGAAACATTGTTGGATTGATTGCATGGATAGCCATCAAAATGCGATATCTTTTGCGCTAATTGGTTGATCGATTGGTTTTCATAGAAAATCTAGAAATGTGACAGAGTTATAACACTTTGAGGTCGATATGTAAAGTGTATATGTGGCGTTCTTTTCTGTGGCAAACCTATCCAACGTGTCTTTTCTCTATTTCAACAAATTTTATCTTTTTCAACTGATAACTTCTTGAAATTCATGGAAAATTCATGTGTGAATGTAATGTAGTTAAATCAGTATAAGTTCCATAGACAATCCAATGCTGACACCTGCTGGTAGGCTTTGGTAACGACACCCTGCAATGACATCACTGCGTCCTCCGTTGCTAGGTTATTCTCCCGGAAGGACCAAGCCCATAACGACGTCGTTTAATATTTTTAAGATATTTCATGTTTAACAAATGTCCCTAAATTGTAATTAAGTCGCGCGATGAGGTTATCATGTATTTATGTTATTACGCTTCAATAACTGAGACTTTTATTGTGAAGAGTAGTTTGACCGCGGTGGGCGTTTCGCCACTGTGTCCAGCTTCACGACGCCTCAATCAATAAATTTAGCTTGTTAGCAGTGAAACCGCTAACATGGAAGCAGTGTTTTGGCGTTAGCTGGGGCTACAAGCGATGCTAACAAACCGCCGTGCCGCCTCTTTCGGATGTGAGTCCAGACACCGACAGTTTAGTGAGATTGCATCACTGACTGGGTGATGTCCGCCCAGCCTCTGCAGCACTTCAGGGAGGATTCAGCAGCCTGCTAACTGAGCCTGCCCGGCTAGCTCATGCTGATGACTGGCTCTTTCCTGACATTGATTTGCAGGTAGGTGACGGCTGTGGCGCGTGGTAGCTGCATGCATTGTCCCCCTCTTTTTCTTTGCATTGTACTATAGCGAGTCCTGTATGTGTGCTCATGTGCTTTTCTATATGTTTACTTGATGTTTTGTGCTCCACCCTAGTGGGAGGCACCATGGCCGGTAAGGTGAAGTGGGTGACAGATATTGAGAAATCGGTGCTCATCAACAACTTTGAGAAGAGGGAATGGATTCCAGTCTCAGAAAACGAGGACTGGAATTTCTACTGGTAGGTTTTCCATCTACAGTGAACCCGCACCCATGCTCCGCAAGCACCAGGTGGATGCATAGAAACTCATATTCTGTGCTGACAACACCACAGTGTAAAAGTACTCCATTCATTTAGTAAAGATGCTGCATTCAAAATCAGTCCATTGTTTCAGGTGTTGCCAAATGGTCACAGGATAAATCTCTGGGGTCGTGAGATAATTAAAAAGGCAGAGAAGAAGAAAAATCAAAGACCTGCAGCACTGTAAAATGCTGTGTATTTTATAATCCTATCAAATGTTTTTATGCAAAATACGCTCCTGAAAACAAGTTAGAACATCTGTCAATCAACTGTAGTGCAGTCAAAAGTGCGAAATATGCCTCTGAAGTTATGTGGAGCAGCATAAAATAATATTCTTGTAAAGTACAAGCACCCAATATACTCTGTACTCAGTAGCTGCAAACAGAGCGCATGTTCATCCCTTTCATGTCCATTAATGAGCAGTAATTTTATCACCAAGCTTGTATCACGGCTCTAATGCACGATAATGCAGGTTGGTTTGTACCCACGTGCAGGATGAGCATCCAGACCATCAGAAATGTGTTCAGCGTGGACACGGGCTACCGCCTATCAGATGACCAGATGGTTAACCACTTCCCCAACCACTACGAGCTGACCAGGAAGGACCTGATGATCAAGAACATCAAACGCTACCGCAAGGAGCTGGAGAAAGAGGGCAGTCCGCTGGCGGAGAAGGACGAGAACGGGAAATACATTTATTTAGGTATCAGTTTGAGCTGAAATGCACACTCCCCCTTTTTTACCCCCCTAAAACATGAGGAGGCATCCTGCTCTGAACACGTTTAACTGTTCTCAATGTATTTCGTGCAGATTTTGTCCCCGTGACGTTCATGCTCCCCGCCGATTATAATCTCTTTGTGGAGGAGTTCCGCAAGAACCCGTCCAGCACCTGGATCATGAAGCCCTGCGGGAAGGCTCAGGGCAAAGGCATCTTCCTCATCAACAAGCTGTCCCAGATCAAGAAGTGGTCCAGAGACAGCCGCACGTCCACGTGAGTTACCGAAGACACCAGCATAACACACAGCCAGCGAGCCCGAGCAGAGATTCCTAATGGTCTTGCGCCAAAGAGCATCTGTCCTCATCCTGTCCTCCGCTCAGTCAGTGAAGACGTCTTATTTGGTTTTTCCTCCAGGTTTGTAGCAGCGTCTAGCGGCAAAGAGGCCTACGTCATCTCGTTGTACATCGACAACCCTCTGCTGATCGGAGGGAAGAAGTTCGACCTGCGTCTCTACGTCCTGGTGACCACGTACCGGCCTCTCAAATGCTACATGTGAGCATACTGATGCATGGAAAACTGATTGGAACTCATTTTGATAATTGACACGTTGGTGCTTTTCTTCATAATATAAGAATATAAACTGAATATCTTCAGACTGTTGAATGAAAACAGATAATCTGAAGACATCACCCTGGCCTGTGGGGAATTGTGGGCTTGTTTCTACTATTTTCTGACGTTTTATAGACAAAACAATCAATTGATTAATTGTGAAAATTCATCAGTAACGATGCATCTCTCCGTGGTTTGATCTTCAGGTACAAGCTCGGCTTCTGTCGGTTCTGCACAGTCAAGTACACTCCCAGCACCAGTGAACTGGACAACATGTTTGTTCACCTCACCAATGTGGCCATCCAAAAACATGGGGTAAGTGTGCGTCCTGTTCAGTGTGGCTCGTAGAGGTCCTTCTTAGAACAGAGGGTTTTTAATCAGCTACACTGACATAACTTCTGCTCACTAGTTCCAAAGACTGAGGAATTTCAAGTAATAATCTTCATCTCTAAGCTCATCTGTGCATCTTTTTGCGCCAGAAACAAAAGCCAAAGTGTCAGTATCTAGTTAGACTGTGTACCTTCAACGCAGGATGACTACAACCACGTCCATGGAGGCAAGTGGACGGTCAGTAACCTCCGTTTGTACCTAGAGAGCACCAGAGGGAAGGAGGTGACCAGCCGACTGTTTGACCAGATCCACTGGATCGTGGTGCAGTCCCTGAAGGCCGTGGCTGTAAGTGGACGTGAAGTCTTTTTTTTACTCCAAAATGACCTGAAATGTGAACACATGTGAAGTGACAGCACACAGTTACAAGACTTTTAGGAAGTTTGAATTATGTCCCTTTTGATTGCTTTCTCCTGTTGCTGGGCCTAGCATGGTGTTTATTTTGGGCAGGCTTTGAGCCCTTCGACAGCTCAGTTGGTAGAGCGGAGGACTGTAGTGGTTCCATCAGGTATCCTTAGGTCGCTGGTTCAAATCCGGCTCAAAGGAGCGAATTTTATCTGCTAATCACACTACTGTGATTAGTTAACTAGTAACTGAAGTGGGTATGATTGTCCAAAGCAGGTAGAGTCATTATCTCGGTGTTTTATAGATTTTTCTTTTGTCTTTGTTTCTCTTCTCTAGCCACAGTTCCTGTGATGGTCGTATTCTACTCATGGTGTGTCATCACCCTTCGATAGCTCAGTTGGTAGAGCGGAGGACTGTAGTGGTTATAACAGGCATCCTTAGGTCGCTGGTTCAAATCCGGCTCGAAGGAGAAGCTTTTAAGTGTTTAAACCCGCAGTTCACAGAGTTCAGCAGCCAGTAGATTAAAACAATCAGCACACTTCTACAATATGCTGTAACCAGTTAACTGGGACTAGTTAACTGGCCAACATACTGTATATTAGGCACTGACTTGACTACGTGTGAAGTGGCTTTTTTTTTTTCAACAGAGGTCCTGCTGTGATGTCAATTCTTAGCTTACAGCAGCTGTAAATCCAGGAACTAGACAGTCACCTTCTGGCGGGAGTCATCATCCTTCGATAGCTCAGTTGGTAGAGCGGAGGACTGTAGTGGTTACCCCAGGCATCCTTAGGTCGCTGGTTCAAATCCGGCTCGAAGGAGAAGCTTTTAAGTGAGGAGCTTGCTGATGTGCGTACAGATGTAACAGTTCAGACTGCATCAGGGTCAACACATGGGTGGTAAAAACACACAGGAGCGATCGAACGCGTACTCTAACATCATATTTTAGAAGCTGCTCGGATGAAACTTTTAACCTGACAGTGCGAGTACAGTTGTGACGTTAGTGGAGCAGACGGAACAATATTTCATTTTCTACAACTGCTCAGGGACCTTTCACATAGGTGCTGCTGCAGCCACACAGCACACACGTTGAGGCCTGCACTGACTGTGTTCTCCCTTTGTTCCTGTTGAGATGCTCTTTTTAGCGTTAGTCCAACCCTGATCTCAGCAGCTGTTGAGCCACCCCGGTGTGGGTGATGCCTTTTCGTTTTTAGCACAACGGTGCTCTCGACTTAATGCCCACTTCCCTTTTTCTACGAAGTGATCTGACTCACTTCCCCTCTCTCGCAGGCTGCTCTGTGTCCTAATAGTTCTGTCCACTGGAATATATTTAACTCTGATCATTTGCCAACACCTTTCCCTGCCCAATCAATTTCTCTTGCATGAGACTTCCCGATATATCACAGTCGCCCACAATATGGGCCAGTTCCTCTTCCTAATTCAGTCTTTTCTCTCTGCAGCCTGTGATGAACAACGACAAGCACTGTTTCGAGTGTTACGGGTATGACATCATTATTGATGACAAGCTCAAGCCGTGGCTTATCGAGGTGAGTCATTGAACGCTGGGAGAGTTATTGCATGCGTGCACTCCTACGAGTCACATTCGTTAAAAATTAACCTCGGCTGTGTTAACGCAACATGTTTTTCTGCACCTCAATCCTGAAGACATCCGCTGCATATTTCGCCAAGCCCAAAGATACTTGACATGCTTACACAGTGACTCCACGTTCCTTTTCCCTGAGTGTTAAGCAACTTTAAATGCCCCTGAGGTCGATCTTTGTGTGTGTATGTCTGGATGAACGCCTCTCTGTAACCAAATGTGCGCTGAAGGTGTGTCTTTAACCTATTCGCCACTTTATTCCAGCTGAAAAAAACACTGCTGAAAACATTGTTTTTAAACTGAGTGTGCACTATGTCGTCCAGGCGGGTGCAGGCTATTTGCTGGCTAATGTTAAAACTTAAAATAGGATGCCTCTGTCATCAATTTATCGTGTGTTTTTGCGATCTGGATGTTGCGCTCGTTATGTGGCTTGTCATATTTTACTGGACTCATTTTGACAGCTGCACAATGAGTAGCTGGGTTTCCAGGCTAGGTCTGAACTATTTCTGTTAACGGGCACCAAGCTCATCTATTTTGGGCGACATGAAGCTGGTTGTAGGACATAAACGGTCCTCAGTGAGGGACTGAAGAAACGTGTGCCACAAATCTCGTCAGGAACTCTTTCTTTTGTTCATTATTCCTGCAAACAGAAGGCTTTTAACAGGTATAAAGAGCAAACTGGGCATAACAAAAGCAGAGAAGCTAGACTCCCTTTGTTCATGCCATCTATTCAAGATATGAAGTGTGTGTTGATAACGGCTCTCTTGGGGCACTCAGGCATGTTTTCAGGCAAGTTTTCCTCTTTGAATGCATGTGTGTTAGCACAGCTGTTATAGCACATTAGCAGCAGAATTTCCTGCCTGATAAGCGCTTCTATATGGACACAGGAGGAAATTAAACAATGTGCTCATGCCTGTTTGGATCCTAAAGTGCATTATTAAGCCCTTCCTGTCTCTTCAAATGGAAACGTCGCAGTCTTTGTCTGTGTCACGCTCAGGTCAACGCCTCACCGTCGCTGACCTCCAGCACAGCCAACGACCGCATCCTGAAGTACAACCTCATCAACGACACTCTCAACATCGTCACGCCCAACGGGGACATCCCAGACTGCCGCTGGAATCGCAGCCCGCCCCGAGAGGCCCTGGGCAACTATCAAGTCCTGTGAGTGACATCACGATCCGCCAGATAGACAAACTCAGCGGCCCCTGAATGCCAAGAGGAGAAACATATCAAAGCTGAACGTTGGCTTTCTCGTATTACTGGGCTCAACCTGCTGTCTATTTTTAGCAGACCTCAAGCCCTTCGATAGCTCAGTTGGTAGAGCGGAGGACTGTAGTGGCTGTTCCAGGCATCCTTAGGTCGCTGGTTCAAATCCGGCTCGAAGGAGAATCTTTTCACCTGCAGGACACAGAATATCAACTGCAGATGATGAAAAACATGTCAGTCATGTTCGATAGAGTTAAAGCAGAAGAGAGAGATCCATAATTCATCCAGTTACCTGCAGGTCAAACATAACATACTGGATTCAGAGCGTATTGTGTGCTTTAATTTAATTTGTTTACATAGTGAGTCTATGTAAAGCAACCACAGGGGGGACATCACTACGTTATTCCTCTTCCTCCGCCTCAATCCTTGACAGAAGTATACAAATAACATTTCTATCGTTCTTTAATCTTTATTATTTCCCTGTTTGTGAGCGTAAACATAATGGCATCTGACCTTTGGTACGTGTTCAGTGCGCTGTCTGCCTTCGATAGCTCAGTTGGTAGAGCGGAGGACTGTAGTGGTTTCAACAGGCATCCTTAGGTCGCTGGTTCAAATCCGGCTCGAAGGAGAAGCTTTTGATCACAGAGTCATGTGATCAGAAACACGCTCTCTCTGAATCTCCTTCGGGTGCTTCGATGGTACATTGATATATGAAAAGAGACTCTACACTCTCTTCTAAACAACCTGAACTCAAGATAGTTTACTGCTGCTCAACAACTACCTGTTACCTTAATGGAAAAGGTCTTTGGAATCAAACAAACAAATGTCTAGAGGAGGAAATCAAGGGATCACCAAAGTCTGTGGGGTCCATCTTCTGAAGACCATGAACGTCTGTAGGAACTTCTGTCACAAAGCATCCAGATACTAGACCAAAGTGATGGAGTGAGTGACAGTCATCCCTAGAGCCATGCTGCTAGCTAAATCATACAGTCCAACAGTGGGTGTTATCGGACAATATGTTTCACTACAATCAGCTAAAAAAAAAAAAAACTCCTTCGAGCCGGATTTGAACCAGCGACCTAAGGATGCCTGGAACAGCCACTACAGTCCTCCGCTCTACCAACTGAGCTATCGAAGGGATGTCAGGGCCTGGAACAGACGCGATCCGGATCCTCAATTGTGTGAACACAATAGTGGGGGTTGAGTGGGATTAGTGCAGAGCGCGGGGGGGGGGGGGGGGGTGATTTGTTTACATACTCCACAGTCCAGGGCAGCGGGAATTCCTTCACTACATGACTCCACTGTGTGTGTGTGTGTCACCAGGTACGACGAGGAACAGGCGCAGAGCGAGAATGCCGAGCGTGACCTGCGGAGCCGCTCGGGCCAGTCCCTGGGGTCAAAGGGCACCAAGGGGAGTGCAGGCGTCCGCCCTGCTGCTGCCACCTGGAAGTGAGGTGATATTGCAAACTCTTAATGACTTCCTGTACGTTACTGCAGGGTCCAACAGTGGGGCACAGGGGATAAAAAAGAACCACCCAGACTGTTTTTGAAGCCCAACTTTTCAATGGGGGACGGCTCCCTGTCTCTGCATTAGAGTGACTGAGGGCGCAGGGAGGGACACGTCCACCGCTGGAGGGAGGAAAATCAATAATGTGGTCCTATTTAGAGAGTTTTAAGGCTGGAGTTTGTATGAATGAGTAACTAAAAATGTAGAAATTATGTTGGCGGGGCTGAAGGTCATGCCCAGTCTCACATATCTCAACAACAACAAGCAGCAGCGGTTCACACCCCCGGCCCCCGTGAAGATGAGCAAGAACCTCCTGGAAAGCTTAAAAAACGTGGATGAAAAGAAGATCCCTCTGCTTGGAGGGTGGGGGCTGCAGTGGAGGCTGCTGGGGGGAAAATGGCAACTACACCAATGAAAAGAAAGCTGTAAATTAACATCCAACATTAACAAGGAGGATTACAACAACCTGACCTGCGCATGATTACTGAGTCCTGACGTTTATCTTGACCCACCGCACAGGTGCTGACATGAAGGAACTGTGTGAGATCTAAGTTACTGATTAAAAGTACTAAATGTGTATAAACCCCAACATAGATTTAATAATGTTTTTTATAAGTGCATTATCATTAAGATTGATTGTATCCAGTGCTGAACCCTGTTGCACTTTAGTACTTTATTTTTGTGGAATATATCATGTATGCGTTGCATTTCGACCACTGGACTCATATCTGCTGCACATCTGACATCTTAAATATGAATATGTGTTGGGAATGTATGAATTTTTAGCTGTTCGCTGTTTATTTCCTGCAAGTAAGGCTTTGGAAAAGGATTGGATTTTATTTTATTTTGATTTTTTTTTTTTTGCAGTATAGTTGCATTTATAAAACAAATTTACACATTTTCACTTGCAGCTTTTAGAACCTTTTGGAAAAAGCTCATCACTTTTTTTGTGTGATGATTTGTGTGGTTTTAAAGAAAAGAGGGGGGTTTTCAGTTTTCTTTATGCAGACTCATCAGTCCATGGATTTTCATAATGATCACTATATGTACTCTGAAGCAAAGGTTGTCTGTCAATGGATGAAGGAAAGGTGTTGAAAGGACTCCATTGATTCTGTGACACCAAACCCATTTGGTGCTTTGTGAGATTTAAATGTTGATTTCTTGATGTGAAAAACAAACAGAAGGAAAACTCTGGACTGATTATCTAACAGGCTTCTTTGTTTGCTTTCTTTACTTAATAGAATTTCCATTTAACCTGTTTAAATGATGGATTTTTTTTTTTTGTTTCTCGTCACTTCAGTGTTTTAAGGGGCCTTAAAGCCTTTCATGGATCTAATCTGTCTGGAGTTTAGATCGGTCAGAGGTCAGGTGACCTTTCTGCTCTTTATGTAAATCTCTGCATGGCGCCGTTCCTTGACCTTGAAGGCTTGACAGGTAATCAAATTCCCCAAACCGACGGACTGGTCTTAGTCATCGCCGGGTCTGTAAGACACACATCCTCCTGCGCCCGAGACCAAATTGTACACTGAGGTGTGTCTGCCAGTCAAAGAAGGAAGCGGGTCGACGTGAGGCGAGTTTCTGGTCTTGTCTGCGTCCTCGTTTTCTTTACCGTAGTTCTAAACTGTGTTGTTTACATGACACAAAGCTTTTCCATTTGAAGCGCTGCAGTGCTGAGACGTCTGTATGAGAAATGCATTGTTTCCTTTTAGTTTTTGTCTTCCTTTCAATACAATATCCATATTGGTGCTGCATTGACAATAAATAATGTGCATTTCAAAGCAAGGGTAGGTGGCCCTTTAATTTGTTGTAATGAAATGTGTTTGTTTTTTGTTTGTTTGTTTGTTTTACAGCATATTTAAAGTGTCAAGGGATTTTTTTTCTAATGTGTTGACAGTGCTCACATCATCTCAGACTGTGATAAAGCAAAAATAACATGTTGAACATCTGAAGGTCTGCATTACGCCACTCTGCATTAAATGTATCTGCTCCAATTACAGATTTAGTTTATGTCTTCTTTATGAGGAAAGATATTTTCAGTGGAAGGCCTTCGTTACGATAAACACACTTCTTACCTTTCAGTCTTAAAGATGTTGAATTTGTGGTCACAAACTGTCATTATTATTTGATTGGTATATTTTTGCCTGATGAAACACGCTGTCTTACGACACCACTTAAGTTTGCTGCTAAACATGTGCTTTAATTAATTTTTATATGACCCGCTGTGACATAAATAACCCCTCAAATTATGAACTTGGTTGCTATAGATTATTATGTAAAATTTTAATTAAAGATTAAATACCAAGGGGTCAAAACAGGCAACTACCCCAGGGCCCGAAGTGTCAGTTGGTTTGTAGTAATTAGTTTCTTCTGCAAATTTAAGAATATCCACTAATGAGTGTATGCTCTTAGGGATTTTAAGAGAAATCAAACTAAAACTAATTTTACTGACCCCTAGAAGCCTCTGTAGGGCCCCTGCAGGGCCCCAGACCTCGGGGAACCAGTGCTAAGGGAGCCTCAGGACAAAGTAACTAGAAAAACTTTTCAAGGGATGTGACGTCAGACAGCCGCGCCTCTCCACTGTTTGCATAAAGCGGGCCGGTTTGGTATACGGCAAAATCGGAAGAGAGTAGATTTCAAAATAAAGATTTCAACACTTGCCTGACACTTCATGGCGTCGCTCAGCAGTGGCTTCCATAGCTTCAACAGGCATTATCTCAGTACCAGAACCCCTACATATACTGTCTATGTACTTAAGTTATATAGCTATACAACAATGTAGAAATACTCCATTACAACAAGCAAAAGACATCCTATGTCTTTATGTATTATTTTATTTGATTATTGTTACTGAACTACTAGGTAGTATTTTAATGTTGTAACCAGTCAAGGTGAAACTACAACTATTAAACTATTATATAACTACTATTATATATACTCTGAGACAGTTTATTCTGTATGCATCATATTTTCTAAGGTGATCACATGTTTTCTAAGTAAAACCTCTATCTTCAAATTAAGTAGCAACTATAACTGTTACAATTGTGGAGAAAAGACTTAAATTCCTACTTGGATATAGAAATACTGAAGTAAAATCCAATTACCTCAAAACTGTACTTAACTACAGTCCATGTACTTATTTATTTTAGAACATTTGTGAGGTGTTTTAGAAATTCAAACGCTTATCTTCTTTGCTGCTGGTCTTATTTTGAAATTACTTATACCGGATGTGCTGCGCCACACTGCGGGTAAGTGACGGCTGTGTCAGTCACCAGTCAATAGATGGTGCCGCTGCTGAGCAGAAAAACGGGCGTTAAGATTTGTAAATTGGCACCAACAGGAGAATTAACTCTTCAATTAAATCTAAACCAGCAAGAGGAATAAACCTGTACCGGGTAAGCTTAAACCAAAACTTTTACGTTGTACCTTCTAACTTTTTACGAAAGGGGCTGTGGCTAATTCGCTAACAGTAGAGCTACTTAGTGGCTAACGTTGAAGTTAACTTACTTCCCGATGGGAGACGCTTGGTAACGTTACTGCGGTGTTCATAAAAACTGAAAATGATTTAATTGAGAAAAACCTACATTAGCGGCGGTGCTTGCGTGATTTCAGATGTGGAATTAAATATAAAAATGATATTTAACTAGTTCACCGACTGTATCTACAAAACGGTTGCAGTAACTTCAGGGTATTAAAAGTCCAAAGACATGCTAAGCTAGCACCGTTAGGTCGTAGTTTACAACGTGCTGCTGTAGTTTATTAACATCGCATTTTGGTTGTTATGAACCAGCTGAACTCATGTAGTTGCCTCAAGACGTTTTGCCCTAGCTGTCTAGTTTTCACAGACTACAGACCAGTGTTTCATTGCATGGAGTGATAAAGGGCGGGGCAGGTTTCGCAAGTAAAGATAACCCCTGGTTTGTGTCATATCATGCTGCATGGTTACGCTCACAACAATACACGATTTTGTCATTTTCAATGGAGAGAGACGCATCAGTTCCTGCTGGCAGCCTGGTTTCGTTTCAGGGCTGCCCCGTGCTCCGTGCTCGGTTCAGCCGGTTTCTTGTTTTTTTTTTTATTTGCGCAGTGCCAGCTGGCTGCCAAGTTCAGTCCTGACTCCTGCACTGTACATTTAACCCAAGCTGCATGCACACACAGCATTTAGAGCATTTACAGTCAAATCCGTGTCCACACGAGACCATTAATCACGTGAGGCAGGGAACAGGGAACCTTCTGGGCATGACAAACAGCCATGATATTGTCATGAATCAGTGGAAGAAATCAGTCATCACAGTCATGCAGCTGGGATACCTACACATGCTTGGTGACTGTATATCTGCATCTGGTTTGTTAGGAGAGTAGTGTTGTCAGGGTAAAGCAGTAGTGAAAGCTCTGTGAAAAATCCTATAGTTCCTAGTTTCTGGGGGGCCATGTGAACTGATTGCGCCGTCACAGAACCGAGCTAAACTTAGAAAGGGTATTCCAGTTTATCCTGCAGGCACTGTTCTCCATTTAGAGGGATCTGTAGCACACATGAAGCAGTTACAGGGACATGAGCCGCTGTCCAGCAGAATTCAGTTCATGCAGCCTGCCAGCATGAGTGAGCGTCAGCTAATCTGTGAAAGCTTATTTCACTAAGTTAATCACAGATCTGGCCCCCCAAAATCACTGAATTTGCTATTATAGTGGAAATATTTAATCCCACTCTGAAATGTGATTATTTGCTGGCTGCTTTGCTGATGATAAACCGAATATGTTTAGATTTTGGATCCTAAACTTGAGCAGTCTCTCTTTGTCTAGGGTTTATATTAGTGAAAACTGGGTTTTGAGATTGTCAGTCAGACAAAACAAAGCATTTGAAAGCATCACCTTGTTTTCTCAGATATTTTAATGAGCATTTTTCTGACACTTCATAGACTAAACGATTAATTTCTAATGAAAATATGTGTTAGTTGCAGCCCTTATTCACAGCTGTTTGGTTCTTTTAAATCCAGTAAGCAGCTCCAGAAAGTTTCAAACGCTGAAGCCAAGTTTTAGGCTCCTCTGTGCTCTCTGTCTCTGTGAAAGAATTTGCTAATGTGTACATAGCACATGAGTTGTGTTCACGGCACTTTCCTGAAAAGTCTGCAGCTTTAAATGCATCACATGAGACTCTGCGTGCAGGACAGGGGCTTCCACAGGAAAAAGTGCCTGACGGTTACGTCAGGATCTCCCCTTCCCTGTCATGTAATACCGAATTTCCCTCCATTATGTTCCTCTCTATGCTGCTGGTGTGTCCTGTGGAAAATGCCTGAAAGTGTGGAACAAATGCCATTGTTTTTCCTCAACCATGGAGCATGGGGTTTTTGAGCAGGCGGACTGGTCAGTTATGTTGAGGCTACAGTTGACCTGGTGTTGATGGACCAACGGCTTCATTGTCTGGTGTTTTGGAACCTCTTAACCACAGTGTGAAGCTCGGTCAGTGATCTTTATAAGGCCTGGATAGGTGGGAGTCAGTACTCCACATTCGAAATGTCCCATCCGTGTGAGATCAGCAGTCCTGTGCAGCTGTTGAGCTCACATGAGGAAGGAGGGCAGAGGTGATTGACTGACAGGGAAAGAAAATCAAGGCCATGACCTGTGATTGCCATGGAAACTTCTGACCTTCAAGCTTGTGTGCAAGCGTGCACCGACAGAGAAAGAAGCAAAGGAATGATTGTATTTTTTCTCTCATAGCTCAGTCGGGATTTAGCAATGTCCTGCTGTGAAACCGCAATATTGAAGGGATAGATCAGCTCAGCTGCAGTCCCTGCCTGTGAGATATTGCAGCCGTTTTATGCAACAAAGGAAGGAAATGGAAACAGACAAAAAAAAAAAAATCACCCCCGGTCAGAGAAGCAATTTTCATGTGATTAAGACATCAAGGCATTGCACAGGATTTTTTAAAGCTTGCTTGTTATGTAATGGTGCTGTCTTTCAATCCCAATGATCACGTTACTGTTCCTGAGGCAAAGGTCTTCACTTTGGAGCTGCAACAGTGAGTCAGTAGACTTTATCTGCAACTATTTTAATAATCCATTAATCGTTGTCGCTACTTCTTTAAGCAAAAATGCCAAAAATTCTCTGTTTGCAGTTTCTCCAATTTGACCATTTGCTGTTTCTCTGTCATTCTTCATAACAAAAACAAGGCATCTGGGGACATCAACAAGGAACATGTGATTGGCATTTTTCACAATTTACTGACATTTTTAACAGTAAATAAAGAAAATAGTCTGCAGATTAATTGATTATGAAAATAATGGTTGGAAACAGCTGGATAAAAAAAGGGACTAGTAGATTCCTAAATCAAGTCATGCACTCTCATTTAGAGAAAACCTGTGAGCATAGCAGGTTCTTGCTTACATTGCCATCATGCCGATAAGGCTGGGAGGTCACAGTATTGGCAGAAAACCAAGTATGACCCAGCAGCAAACCTCAGGATACTCCACTTGCTGTGCACACTTTCCAGAAGTTACTGATTACTTGACCAGCCAGACTGAAGCAGAATGAAATGTTGAGATTGTGTGACATTAGTCCGGCGATGTCCTTGCCTATAACTCTGCTGATAAACGTTTGTTCTGTAGTGAAAAAGCACCACTCGGGTTGTTTTCCTACTTTTCACCCACTAACAAAAACATACACGGCTTCAGGACAGGTATGCATGTCCCTGTCAGCCGAGTATGCGCTCATCTCTCAGGTCTGTGTATCCTGTTGTTTCCTGCTCCATAGCTCCATTCTTGACGCCGTTTCGGAGTGACAACCTCCAGAGCTCTCTGAGAAACATAAACACGGGGGAATAGACAGTTTTCTGGTGGTTTGTGGGGAAGAATATACTCTTGTACTGGGGCTTATATTTCCAACGTTTTGCATACCTTGTCTCTTCCTTTGGTTGCGTCCTCTTTTCCAGTTCTCCCCTCCCTGCGCCGGTTGGAAAGGTCATTGGCAGCTCATGTGTCTGTTACTTAGACGTGACTCAGGTCTTCTCGTTTCCAGCAGCACAGTACAGTTAGCTTTCATGTGCTTTTAATACCCCACATCTCTGGCTTTTGCTGTCTCAGTATCTTGCCACTTGTCACCTGTTGCAGGCAGCTGCCGCTCTCAGAATCATTATCCCCAATATCAACAAACTACTGATATTTGTTAATCCTGCATGAACTTTGTTTCCAGAATGAGCCGGATGAGTCGTGACAGTGTGGGAACTTGCTTAACTTGCCAAGGTTCAGTTTGGGCATGGTAGCATTGAGGAATGCATTTGTTCACTTCTATCTTCGGCTGTTGTCCGCAGCTAAATTCCAGCATGCTCGGTACATTCGCTTATCAGACTTTCATTGTTGTGTTCGATTACATAACCACTAAGCCTGTAATCTAAGAACCCCAATTCTGCCAGGTTTCTACATACTTGATGAAATCATGCATTTGTTGACAGGAAAGAAACAGATTTATGTGTTTATTTGTCACTTTAAATTTAGATGACAAAAACACGATGCTGCACGGTAATTTCTTCCATCTCAACGTTCTCTACAAATTCTCCCATGTGGGTTTTTCTTGGTTGTGCATAGCAGCTCGTGGCGTTCCAGCATTCTCCTCTGGAGTGACAGACTGAGTGGACTTCAGACCTCGACTTAGTCAACAGTATTGTTTACAGTTCTGGGTCAAGCCTCGTTCAATTGTTTAACGCAGTCCTCGTGTCCTACAGAGCCAAGGGTGTGCAGATGGCTGTTCCTGTTTGCTGCTGATTGCATCACGCCTGGGAGAGAGCTTTTGTGATGAAGGAATTCCCAATTAATAGTTCTGACTTAAGAAGTCTTTCCTGTAGATCACTGAAATTGTCATTTCTTTAAACAGATTTTATGCTGTTCTGCTTATGCTGCTGGTGAACGTTTGCAGTCAGCAGTGTTTAATGTCAGATGAGTTGTTGCCATGTTTAGAAAAGATATTCATGGCTCGTTCCATTTGTCCCTTGTGTGTCAGTCTCTTGTGCTGCAGCAGTGATTGGTGAAAGACGAATATGAACAGCTGGTAGGGAAACGCAGAAGGGACAAGAGGACAACGCTGGGCTGGAGAGTGTGTGATTTTTCATGATGAGAAATTGACTTCTATTGTTTTCCTTCCTCTATTACACACACATGTAATGTTTGATGGATCGCACCAGTGATAAATTGTTGTCCATTGCAATGCTCATGAGGCCTTGAGGCAACAGAAAACTTTGGACCACTGCCCTGTACATATACAATATTTTATTTTTTTTCATATATTTTTTTTTGTGTGTGTGTGTGAGAATCATATAAGAAAAAACCAAGAAAGCAGACAAGTTCACACACAGTTATGTCTATTACCAAGGCTATCTTTCATGAGCAAGTTGAGTAAAATTAAACATATGGTTGGCCCCAGAAATGCTGACAGACATCTATTTGCGTGGATGTGGTTGTGTGTGTACTTGTGTGTGTTTGACAGTTTGACTGACCTGATTGTAAACTACAAACACAGTTAAAGGGAGGATTGTTCCCCAGCTAGCAGTGATCACAATACTAGCCTCTGTCCAAGTCCTGCCATGGAGGGCACGGGCCATTGACCACCGGCCAGCACACACACACACACACACACACACACACACACACACACACACACACTAAGCGCCAGCCCTCATCCTCTCGCTGTCTCCCTCAGCTGAAAGAGGCCCTCTGTGTTCACACTTAGCGCTAAAATGCATCTTCTGGACAGCTTCAGATTAATGATGGGTGTTTCGACAGATGTTGCTGTCTGAATGAGTGTAGCTGACTGTCCGTTGAGTTAATTGTTTCAGGTTTGAGGTTAATTTTTAAACTTGAAAATATTGATCAGATGTCACCAAAAACCAAATCAAGTGATCTTCAAGGGATCCTTTTTGTCATCTCGTGTAGATATCTGTATTGTGTCAGAAAGCCTCTATCACTTGAGTGTGAACACAAATGCCCCTCTGAGTAGATTATTAGCCTTTTGAACTTCTCGCTTGCTAAAAAAAAACCCAAACAAGGTCGATTAGTTTTTTCATCCTCTGGCTTGCTGCATGGCTGAGCACTGGGGTTGCAACCCTTTTCATAGTCAGTGAAATTATCAATAATTCTATAAGCAGTGACTCAGCCATGTAGTCTGTTAATCATGAAAGTTATTTTTGATTAATCTTCTCTTAAATGACTCATCGATAACTTGTTGTGGCTCTTTGTAGTTTTCCCCTCCTGGTTGTGGTTGAGGTTTTCAGAGAGGTGCAACTGAATGTGAGCTGGAAAGTAAAATCTGATCTCGAGCTGTCACTCGAGATGCATTCGAGACGACTTCTGATGCCTGCAGTCTGTCCCGGCTGGACGTCACCACAGCCTGAATATATATATATATATATATATATATATGGTTACCAGATGCTAGACCTGAACAGGGCCAGTCAGAGCTGTAGAGAGAGGAGACGCTGCAGGCTGATGGAGAAGGGAGGAGAAGAGTGAGCAGAGAGGAGAAGGAGGATGGAGCAGAGGAATAAAGAGAGACTGTTTGCAGGGCTGTTGAGTTTGAAATGATGGACACAGGGAGGGGGTAACAGAGGACTGACTGTCGGACCCGTCTGAAGGAAACGGAAGCTGCCCACTGAGTGCCTCTTGACACTTTCTTATTCTCTATCTCTGTCAGAATCTCTCACTCTCTCACACACACACACATATACAGTTTAGAGACTCGGTGTGCTGCCAGCAACCACTGTGGTTTGAGTTTGTCATGTGTTTAGCGCAGTGAGGTTATAGAAATGTCTGAAAACAACCACCTGCTGTCTAGATTATTAAACCAGATCACACACTTTCATTCCCCCTCCGTTTTCATACCTCTCACTTCTCTGAACTGTTTCTTTTCTTACTCACAGTATTCACGCTCTTATCAGCGTCTGATCCACACCTGTAGTCTCTGAGGAGTGCTGGTGTGACAGAATGATAAAGTTGGCTCGACCTTGTTGTCCTTCAACTGTTGGTTTCACACTACATATGATGAGAACAAGTCAGACAGTGTGTAAAAGATGTGTCTCACTTCCATTTTTCTGTATATATTTAATAACTAAGCTGTCTTAAGTGCTGTCTTGTTCCGTGCTGTAAGCATGGGAGGAGGAAAATAAAACTATTTATCTGTTTTACAGTTGATAAATAGTTGATTTTATGGTTAATTTTTCTCTGCTAAATATTAATTGACCACTAATTAACCTTTTTTCTACGTTCTTAAAACTTGTATCCCTTAAGAGTAGCCAGGAATCTAAGAGGGTGTTTTAATTACCTTCATTCATTAACACATTTGTTTTATGTGTTTTTTTCTAGGCCCTACGCACTGAGTGTAACTCAGGGCAGCAGCGATGTCAGGCTCCTACGATGACTCCATGATCGATGTCTCCAGTGACAGCTTCTGGGAGGTGAGGCGCATTAAATCCTTTACACCACCTGCCCTTAAATCCAGGACAACAGTTCTTCCGCAGTGAATGCTTGTTGCTGAAAACTGCTGTGTTGAGATTTACATCCCAGCAGCAACTGATGAAATAAGTAGAATAAATCCAATGAATATAACAACTTTGCCGCAACACGTCTGCAACACAAAAGTGCTGCTGCAGATCATTAAAAAGAAACTATTAAGCCAATAACGTTGTTGTGCTCTCTGTCTGTTTTCTCTGTTTGTGTCTCTGTTGCCTGTTCTCAGGTTGGTAACTACAAGCGAACAGTGAAACGGGTAGACGATGGCAACCGACTGTGCAACGATCTGATGAACTGCCTCCATGAGCGGGCACGCATTGAAAAGTCCTACGCACAGCAGCTCACAGAGTGGGGGAAGCGCTGGCGGCAACTCATAGAAAAAGGTTGGAATATTATATTTAAAATGTCAGCAATAGGAGAAAGAGTCCCGGTCATTGTGCTCGCTGCTCTCTTAGGGGCAATGCGTTTAAACCACAACACTGTGCTCATGCAAAACACAAACAGATGTGATTTTTCCATAACCCCTCAAAGCTTGACATTCACAGACTCTGACTGGTAAATATCTCTTTCCTCAGGCCCTCAGTATGGTACGCTGGAGCGGGCGTGGTCGGCTCTGTGCACGGAGGCGGAGAAGGTGAGCGAGCTCCACATGGAGGTGAAAGCAGCACTGATGGGGGAAGACTATGAGAAGCTGAAGAACTGGCAGAGAGACGCCTACCACAAACAGATGATCGGCGGCTTCAAAGAGACTAAAGAGGCTGACGACGGCTTCCGCAAGGCTCAGAAGCCGTGGGCAAAGAAACTCAAAGAGGTTTGGATCTCAGACTTGTCAGGAGCTCGCAGGATACTTAAGCAGTATGATGTGTTGTGTAGTGGTAGCACCTTTTTAGAGACATTTCTATCAAACTGCCAACTAGTTACCACAAGGAAGTCATTTTTCAAGTCACTGTTTACAGCCAATTTTACCCTTCAGTTCACATGATTACATGTTACTGACTCACTGGTGTTTTCTTCCATGACTACCTGCCTGCTAAACAACAGCAGAGCAGAGCAGAACCACAAGCGCAACTTCTTAATCTTGGATAAGAAGCTGTTGCCAAACATTAGCCGCAGTGTGCCATTTAGTGTATCCTGTAGTTCTTTGACTGTCAGTAAAAAGGGAGGAAACACAGAGAGCTTTCAGGGTGAGGATGCCTCTTAGTTCAAAGTCAGGTCAGTGTATTTCCTACGTTGCTTTCATTTTAGCAGCCTGCTTGCTCTGCAGTACACAAAGCCCTTACGTTTCTCTGCACGCATATATAGGACTGTGCACATGCAAGTGTTTGTATGTTCAAAGCCACTGGACGTTTCGCAACTCCCAGGCCAAACCCCCCCCCCCCATTTCCTGTGTGTGTATGATGTCACCAGGGGGTGGTGATATCCTGGCCTTGTCATTGAGCAGGGACAGAACAATACAGTTTTGTAGCCATAGTGATTTATTGATTGACCAGACAGGCAGGGACAAGTGGTAGAGGGCAGGGAGGAAATGAGGCTAATTAACTAGTCTAGAAATGAGTAGCTGACGGGGGCAGTATGTCAATAGTAGACACATACGTACATGCTAAACCAGATACAGTATGTGACTCATAGTCCTAAGCCCTCATGTGTTTTACTGGATTGACATTTTGTTTTCCGCACTCACAAATAGAGGAACACTGAAATGCCTGTTACACCAAATTGGGGAGGAGGACCGGCTGCTGCCTTTGGCTGCTCTGGCCTTGGCCCAAGCTACACTGGGCACTGCCCAAGACACTCTTCAAATAGAACTAGCATGGAAGAGTTCCTCAATACTTATCTGTTAGAGTTCTAAAATAAACAAGGTGACAGAGGAGGGTGATTTCCTGTTGTTGTAAATGCAGCCCATATAAAACTTATCAGGCACCATCACTGTTTCCATGTTTCCTCTCTTCCTTGGCCTCAAAATAACAAACTTCTGATGAATTGGTGAATGACACATAGTTCAGGCACAGACGTGAACATGTTATCAGCCTCAACAAAAGAAAATTAACTAAAATGTCCTCGAAGACTTTTCTCCGAAGTGACGGTGGGGTAGTGACATGCATGTTCATTTTGGAAACAGATGGCTATGTTTAGAATAGTTGACAACAGTTCTGTTATTAAAAGATGTTGTTGTTCATTCAATTAAAGATAGAATGCTTTCAGTGACTGACTGACTTAAATCCCTGAGTCAGACACCGATCTTTGATTGCTCTGCACAGCTGTTCTAAGTTACCTTACACGACTGCCACCATTTTATCGGTTGAATCCACAGATGGAAACAATGAAGAAGTCTTACCACTCTGCCTGCAAAGAGGAGAAGTTGGCAGCCAGCAGGGAGACCAACAGCAAACTGGAGAGCAACAACAACCCTGATGCCCAGAAGAAGCTCCAGGAAAAGGTGGAGAAGTGTCAGCAGGAGGTGCAGAAGGTAGAGCTTCCTTTGGAAAGAAGGTGTTTTATTTTGGCTTAAGAGAGTGCGACGTGCTGCTAGCCCACTCAAGGTTCAGTCTTAAATGTTCTTCGATGTAAATCCTTATAATTAGGCATACACCAACCTATTAAAGGCCTTAGTTAGGCTGCTTTATAATAGTCTTTCACTACTGGAAGAGCTTAAGTTTATCTGTTGCTTCAATGGGTGTTGACCGAAAAAGACCTACTCTGTGTGAACTAAGACTTAAGTGTGGTATTAAAGTCCATCTATGAATATCTTCCAAAATGTCAATATTTGTGCTAGCCTTGATGGGTATACGATATGTATATAGTCACAGATGTTACTGGTCTGTTAAAAAGGACATCAGCACTGTTAGAGACTGAGCTGGCAGTCTAGATACAAGTCCATCATCAGCAATTCATGTTTGTCAGTGTGATCCAGTTGTCACTTCACTTCGTCCTCGTTTTCTCCCAGACTAAAGAACGCTATGAGAAATCCCTGGAAGAACTTGACAAGTTGACCCCTCAGTATATGGAGAACATGGAGCAGGTGTTTGAGCAGTGGCAGCAGTTTGAGGAAAAACGCATCCGCTTCTTCAAAGAGCTGCTGCTGGAGGTTAAACAGCACCTGGATCTCTCCACCAATCACAGGTGAGACACAGGGTTGCTCGCTAACAAGCGCTGGTCAGACAGGCTGTTGAATGTCTGCATGTGTTGACGCTTGAGATTTCACTGTGTAATGTTGTCTCCATAGATTCCAGACAATCTACCACACGCTGGAAGACACAGTCTCTGCTACTGATGCGGAGGAGGACCTGAAATGGTTCCGGTCCAATCAAGGCCCTGGCATGCCAATGAACTGGCCCCAGTTTGAGGTACTACACCCTTGATTTAAACTAGTAAAAAAGTAGAATAAACAGAAACATGGCTAAATGTTTAATAGAGGAATGGAGGTGGAAAACCATCCAGAGTGGCTCTCAATAGTTTCCCAAAAAATGTCACAGATCCACAAACGGACATCTATCAGGTCATGGTCCCTCACTTTATTTAATCACATGAACTCTTAAGGAAGTCCCATGTTATTTAGCGAGGTAAATATGGATGAATTATTTATCTAGTGATGCTAGTATCTCCTCTTAAAGGCTGCTGGTGCTCTCCCAGGCCCAACTGTTAGAACCACAAATCAAGATGACAGCAGAAATGGATGAATAAATCATGCTGAAAAATGTTTTAGGAAAAAACACCAAGGGCAGCAGTGCCATGGTTTTTCACAGTGTTACACAGAGACCAAGCAGGAGTTACAGCCCGGTGTCATTTTTGTCATTGATGTATGTTGTTTGACAGCAGGGGTGGAAATAAGTCTTTCCTCCGTGGTCAGAGTCGCGATGAGAGGGACGTAGTTTATGTCATCTTCCCAGCAGGAGGTGAAATAAGAAAAAGAGAAGGGAAAGGAAAGCTGCATGCGTCTGCAATGCTAATTTATAGTGCCGCTGAGAGATCTTGCAGGCATAGCTGTTCCAATGAGGCGCCTTCTTCCACTTCCATCATTACCAGGCTGTTTTTCTCTCTGAGTACCGCTGTGTTTTTGAAAGGCTTTTTAAGGAAGGAATGCAGCAAGATACACGCACACGACAAAAACACTTAACCTGTCAGACAGCTCAGACACGGTAGATATCCAAAAGAAACTCGGATGGATATTGAACTAAACGCCCAAACCAATACAGCACACTTGCATCTTAATTGTTCTGCAAGCCACCAGCTCTGCATTAACCCTGCTCTGTCACCTGCTTCCCTTTCCCCATGTCTGACAGAATGTGGACTGGTCCCATCCTCGCTCCTTTAAGAGAAGGTCCATTGTAGTGAGTTCTGCATGGGAGGGCTGTTCTTCTCACAACAGCTGTGGGGGGGGGGGGGATCCTTTTTTTCCCAACAGCACTCTCACTCCTTACTGCTTCCATCTGTGTGTGTTTGTTTGAAGTGATACTGTTTGTATCTCGTTTTCAAGTTTCAAAGAATATTACCGAGACTGCAGGATGGTTACAAAGCTTGTCCCGGATATCACATTTTCTCCGTGGCACAGCTCTTACTGTTCTTTTTAACCTTTGAACTCTGACCCCTACCATATGACCCCTGCAGTACATCACATGATGCCACCATGGCCGAAATACCATTTGATCTTTAAAAGTTTGAGAGGCCTGATAAATCAGAGGGGTCAGACAGGGGTCAGGTCACACTTACTGTTGTCATCTGTCATTTATATGAGAGTGACCGTACGACTTCTGTTGATTTATTTCAGACATCTAGCTCCAACACAAAGTTGATATCATGCTGTCATGTCGTGATGGATGCTGGAAATTTCCAGTATCGTTCAAATAAGCTTTTTAAGAGTAAGTCAGTCATTGTGAGTGTAGGCTCTGTTCAACAACACTAAAAATCCAAGAATGAAACCAGTCATTTGTGGGGGGGGGAAAGCTTTTTGCAGCAAAATTTCTAAAAAGAAAACATTTCTTCTCTCTGAGCGTGTTGCTGTTCAGGTACTGGACTATCTCTTTTTCTCTGCTCTCCCTGCTTAGCCTCTGGTGGAGGGGAGACTCCTTGGTGCTGTATTTCTTTCCATCATCTGGTGGATGCTGGTCATCGTTGTGTCAGGCCTACACTGTACTATATAAACACAAAAGCATGCACAGTTTTAGAATCCAGAGTCCGTCTCACAGCCTGAGAAATGTCTTACATATTGTTGAACCGTGTTGAAGTGTGTGTATATTGCTGTGCTCATGCCTGTGACTTGTTCTCTGCTCTCTCTCCTTATTGTCTGTGAAGGCATGTTTTGAACCAAGTTCAGCCACCTAGCTGGCCAAATTTGGAACAGTTATAACTGTGATAACTGACTCTTACCTGCGTCTGTGTGTGTCCGCTAGGACTGGTCCATAGACCTGAACCGAACCCTCAGCAGACGAGAGAAGAAGAAGCCATCGGAGGGCGTCACTCTGACAGGCATCAGTCAAACTGGGTCAGACCAGCCTGTTCAGCCTGCCAAGACCAGCAGCAGGTAGATACCTGATCGCTCACTGACTCACTTTATCTGTCTCTGACAAGCACACAGAAAACTGAGCATCTGTTCGTAAATGCACACACACACACACACACACACACGCACACACGCACACACGCACACACGCACACTTATGCTTTGTCTTCATCATCCCAACTCCCTACATCGGAAGCTAATCCAGTTCACCACTCATGGCGTCGTCCCCTGAAGGAATGCTTGTAGAACATTACATAAGGGAAGCTCCGGGAGTGACGTACAGCTTTAGGACTGTTTCAGTTTGTTGGGGGAGAGTTCATCCCTGCGAGACTGCAGTCGGCTGGTACATAGTTGAAAGCGGGCCAAGAAGAATTGTGGAAATATTACTCACACACGCTGAGACCTTCATAGCATGAATATTAGTCCTGGAAAGTTCAGAGAAGTCTGGATCAGTGTTTAAGTCAAACACCTGGAGTCAGATTAACATGTTTTTGTGACAGGAAAACAGCACAGGCTTGTTCGAGATTCAAGCAAAAGGTTTTCTTCCAATTTCTTCTAAATGATTTAACCCTGTGATCATCTCGTGGCGTGTAATGGAATGCAGCCGCTCCATCCAGAGCCACTTCATGTTTGATTGGCAGTTTTTAGTCACATGATGTAATCTTTCTAAGCCAAGCCAAGAAGAGATAAGAACTCCCTTGCAGAGAAATGTGTCTTTGGTGTTGTAGCAACAGCGCTAAGAACATACAGTAACAGTGGTGCATGGAAACGGCAACAAACAGCTGATTAAAATAAAAGCTTGTCGCATTTCAGAGACACATTTGCAAAGATGTGTGTTAAGTTAAAGTGGAAAATGATCAGGATTTAGAGCGGCATTAGCTGCCATTATCTTGTCCCGTGTCCGGCCAGTCTGTTAAAATTACTCGGCCTCGACTCTTCGCATTCCTTTGCAGCTTATTTTAATACAAACACCTGCTGTCTCCATCTTTCCAGACATCAGTGGGAAGTGGCGTGTATGCAGAAGTGATGAGAGAACTAGAGGAGTGTGTTGAGGAGTCAACAAAGGGAATGTCAGGCGCGGAAAGCATTTGACCTCTGAACTTGGGAAAGTGAACTGCCTCTCCCCTAACCAGCATTAACAGCACATTGTTTCCCGACACTTCCGACATCTTTTGGCATGACTGGAGAATATTGTGTATGTACAGGGTCTGGATAGGGGAAATAATTGGTATCATCTCTCTATCGTGACTGAGCACTGACTTAGGGTCAAAAACAGGCCTCACTGTGAATGTTGTTTGACTTGGCTTGATTGAATTTTCAGTAGAATTTTATCAGCATCAAAACTTGAAAGTTTCCAGGCCCGTAGTGATTTTTTCCCTTTGTCTGAAGCTTCACTGCTCATGGTTTTAACACCCACTGGATAACACAGTAACACAGCTCCTTGAACACTTAAGTTCATAGTTATAAGGGCAGCTTTGTTTGTTGACTGAAACTCCCCAAAGTTACATTGTGCCAGACTCCCAGTGGAGCAGTGTTTGTTGTAATAACTCCTCAGGCTCAGCTCATGGCAGAGCATGGCATGACTGTGCAAACAAAGGCGTTTACATTTCTCCACTTCACACTCTCAAGGGCCAACTGCTGCTCACGGTCCAATAATTCTGTAAACAAGGAGTAGAAACCCTGCCTTTCCTCTGATACAGGTGGAGAGCCAGTGCAAGGTTTGTTCCTAGATGTGCAAAGTGACAATGGTAGGAAGTAAACTAAAGAAAGAGTTATCACCTACACAACCCAGAGCTGACAATTAAGTATTTGATGGGTCACACAGGAAGTGGCGTCATGATGTTTTGACAGCTTTGTATTAATTATCATGTGCATGCCTGCGGGTTTTAGTGGAAGCACTCAAGTCAAAACAAGTTGTTGTCACATCTTTTCTATCTGTGTTTACTTTAAAACACAGTTGTTTTGTTGACTGTTTGCACTGCCGTGTTGGTGTGACTTGTTGTTACATAGAAATACGTACAAAACCACAATTAACTTTTTTTGTTAAGCCCTGCCACCTAAGTAACTGTTAGTGTAAAGCTTTCCATCATAACATGACACATTATGCAATTTACAATGGTACTGTTAAAATTCTTAGTCTTGTATTGTAATAGTAGGTCCTTGATTTCGGACCAAAAACAATTTGGCAGGCTTGAAATGACAGCTGCCAAAGGCCTGAAGCTCTAAGTCGGCTAGTTAGCTAGTTAAGGTAATGTTAGCTTCATGAGTCGGTGGAGAACTCAGTCTCTGCCTGACTAATGTTTCCTTTTGACTCATTTTGAAAGGAGAACCCTCAAAGAGGATCTTAAATCTTAACTTAAGGATCTTAAAGCATTTGCTGGTATAATGCTGGACTGAGCCGAAGCTACATGGCTCAGCAAAGATTCTGCATCCTCACTGGATGATAATTCTCATTGAGATAAACAGTCGGCATTGTTTTTGTATTGCAGTGTACAGCCAGTTGGTCCTTGTGTTATAAGAATGATACAGAAATAACAGGTGATAGTATCATGATTGGGTATGAAAGGGTCATCCTGGAAAGGCTCAGTTGGGGTTGTACTAGAGAACATCCTTTTCCAATGATGATAAACCGATGTGTTTGGCGAATGTAATACTATCTCAGATAACTACATGGCTGAGGTTGCTGGAGTGTAAACCAATAAATCCTAAAGAGCAGTACAGATCTGCTAACGTTACCCTACAGTGTGATAGCATCCAAGACCAGCATTCAGTGAGGAAATACTGCATATGAATGCCTACTACGGTAAACTCATTAGCCGGGTATGCTAACATTTGCGGCGTACATTTAAGCAACAAAGATACCGTCCTCTTCAGAAACTGTATCAGTCTTTTAACAGTCCTCATGGCTGCTAACCTATGATTGGACAATTGCAAGTGGTCATTGTGTTTGTCTGCTGCGTCATCGTATATGCCCTTCACAGCAGGTCCACAATGTGAAAGAGTATTTGCAATTAAAAACACATGTTGACTGTCAACATCGCCATTGGCCGGCTGCATCACTCTCTGAATTTGTTCACAGGTCGCGTATGTCACAGGTGTGTCTTTATGTGTGTGTGCATGTCAGCAACCCATCTCTCACTGTGTCCCATGTTGTCAGCCTGACTGTGCCCAATAAAACAGCACCAGTGGGCTCTAACCCATTTGAAGATGACGACGATGAGGAGGAGGAGGAGGAGGAGATGGCCGTGGAGCAGCAGACCACAGTCAACCACATCAGTGTGAAAAAAGAGGAAATAAAAACGTTGGTGAACAGGAGAAAACACTCCGCAGACCCACAACCCCTCCCCCCCCCCGCCTTTTCTGTTTCCATCTTTGTTTCATGGGTCGCCTTTCTTGCCATTTCTTCGTCTCGGTTCCTTTGCTCCCTTCCTCCTTGTAACCCTCTCTCCTCCCTCAGGTGGCAGGTTGTTGTGTTGCTCTGCTGCATGGTCAGTGGAATGGCATTGCACACCAGGCCAGTGTGTGTCTGTCCTTCGCTCCTAACAGCGCCATGTCTCACAGAACATCACATGTCATGCGCATGGGGGCGCATGGGGGGGGACACACCAATAGGCTTCTGTCTTACAGTCAGATCTGAATATTGACACACATGTATATAGATGTACATGTATGAGTACATGTATGTGTGAATTCAGCCTTGGGGCGAACCATCATACTGCGTTTTTGTTGGCATAAATCAGCTTAAATGTTTACTTAATTGCAGAAGAAACGGAGTAGGTTAAAAGACACTGAATAGATCTGACTGTAAATCCTTCATGTGTGCGCCAGTGTGTGTGTTTACTGTTTTTCAACTTCTAACTCTGTCAGAGCCGAGTTCTCTCTGGTGTTTAGGTGGCTCCCTCTGTTGGCCGTTCAGGTTCAAACCCAATCACACGTTCGCCACAGTGATTCATCTTGCTTGGTCTCATGTTGCTGTATTTTCCACGTGCCTCTTCATATGTAGTCATGTCGTTTTGTTGCATTGCCTTCCCTCAGCATTGTGCGCACTCTCACTTGATCTTGGAGTGTCGTCAAATCGACTTTTAAATCACTTGTCATGCTGCCTGAACCGAACGCTTGCTTCGCAGCATTGATGCCATAAGTAAGCATGTTTTCCTCTTGTTTAGAACTGAAGGGAGGAAGTTTTCAGGACGGATCACAAAGCTGTCCCACTATATTTTGTTTATGTGTTTTTACTTTACTTGTTGTGATATTTATTTTTCTCACTTTTGTCCCTGCTTCATCCCGTCAATGCACAAGGCCCTGAGATAAAAATAAGAACGCATTTTCTAAGTGGCTCTTTTGTCTGTCCATCCAGTGCGGGCAGTGTGGAGAAGACTGCAGACTGGTCGGATGAAGACACAGGTGGTAACCCTTTCTCCTCAAACGGTGATGGGAATCCATTTGAAGATGAGCCAGCTTCTCCAGTCATATCTGTGCCTGTCAGAGCCCTCTACGACTATGAAGGACAGGAGCAGGATGAGCTGAGCTTCAAAGCAGGTAAGCAGCAAGAGTGGTGTGAAAGACTCACAAGAGGTTTCTGCAGAACAATCATTCACCCCTTCCTCCTCCTTTCTCCAGGGGAGGAGTTCACCAAAATTGGTGAAGAAGATGATCAGGGTTGGTGCAAAGGCCGGCTCAAGGACGGACAAACTGGCCTCTATCCTGCTAACTATGTGGAAAACATCCAGTAATGAATCATCACAAATGAATAAATGTGAAGAAAGAAGAAAGGGGTGCGTTGCAAAATGACAGTGCGGCTGGAAACGAGAAGGCTCTGCGTTATTTTCAACCTTTCTCTCCCTGTTGGCGAGGACTGGACTGGTGTGGGAGTAAGACAGAGAAGAGAAGAGAAGTCGGAGATCATAAAAGGACCACTCGAGATGTTGACGCTTGCCACAGATTGACCCTCAGAAAATACAGAGATGGAAATTGACCACAAGTTTCCCGATGATTCCAAGCGAGGAAGATCACAGAGAAAAATTGCTGTCGTTGTAAGATATGTTACTTAGAATCCCATTTATGCTGTTACAAAAATAATAGCTTTTCAAATATATATCAGATAAGATTCAATGAAATTTATGTGTGAATTTATATATTGTTTAAATGAAACACTGGGATGACAGTCTGACAAATCGCCTTGCAATGTTACATGCAGCCTTAATATGCAAGCCACTATGGATTCGTATGGGTTCATTAAGGGAGATGACCCTCTTTGTATCTGTTTTAGGTTTAAAACCATTTTGGCCTGTTAGAATCCAGTCCATACATGTTCTTTGTTCCTTGTTTTTGACAAAGCAGATCCTTATATTGAGATTTTGGTGTCAGATTTAACTTGATTTTAAAGTAGTGCTTACATTGTTCTGTCATTCCTTTTCAGGGTTTTGTTTTTCCACTCAGTTCATTAACTGTTCTGGTTATTTTATAAGGAATGACAAAGTTCAGTAGAGCCGTATTATATGACGTAGTCCTCATTTAATTCACAGTGGTTATGTTCCTCGTGTCACTGCAATTGAATGTATATTCACTGATTGTACTTTCTCACTTATTGATTGTTCAGTTTTGCTGATGTTTTTTTTTTTTTTTTGCAACCACTGACCCCTTAACCCCCTGAGCACCTCTCCCTCACACAGATCCCTCTGCTTTCTGTTGATAGTAGATGATCGTACCATATGGGTTATTTTTCATGCAACACTGAACGTTTTTCACAAAGGTTTATCTCACTTGAATCTGTTTTTTTTTTTCCTCTCGCTTCTTGTTAAATGTCGTTGCATAAGTATATTACAAGTTATAGCAATAAAACAGCAGCCGAGCACGGCGTTCCATACGTGCATGTAAATAGCCGGGATGAAACATATTAGAACAAATAAAGCATCAGGATCAGATGATATGTAGTTGGAAATTGATGATTGTTAATTTATGATGCCACAAGTGCTTTTGATCTACTCTTGTTAGAATGCTGTGACTGAGAATCAGTTTGTATAGTAATTGAATATTTTATGGCAAATATCCCTTGAATCTGTTATTTTGTTGTATTTGTAAATATGATCATTTGTGTCTCTTCACAGAGGGCCATACTCATTGACTGAAACATCAAATACCATGTGAATAACTGTTAATTTTCTCTTCGGAGTTATGACATGAATGGATATGCCTGATTTCATGAGCTTAATACTTGTTTTGATCATCAAGTGTTTTATTTGGCTGCCGATAAACTGCAGACTTTTCACATGTGCAAGCTCGAAATTTATGAATTGCCCAATGTATCAGTGAAATGAAAGATGCTTCTCGGTTCCTTCAACTGCAGCACGAGAGGAAGATGAATTTTCTTGTCTTTAATAATAGTGAGAAATGAGATGTTTTGCCATGTTTTCAGGGCATGCTGTCGTCAAAATGCAGCAACAGTTGTACTTGCACAGTAAGGTTTGTAAATGTTGTCCCACAACATAATAAATGAATTTATCTGAAAAAATATTTTCTTTGTCTTGTACTAATGTCTTGTTCTAATATTTATTATTTTAGATTACACCAAACTTAACCACTGAATCCTACAAGTGGTGGAAGTTTGTACAACTTTATGATTCACTTACACTATTTATTTGTGAGATTCTGTATGTATAAAATATTTTTTACTTCACATTTGTCTATTTGTGGTTAGTATCTAAATACATCCATGTTCCAACTCATTGGCAGTAATTACTTGGCAATATGACTTCTGTGAGCACAACGCTGTGGTCATTACTAAAGTTAAAGTTAAAATTGATAAAGTTACTCAGAAGGCAAAAATACCCCATACATGCAAATAAAAAGTATGTATTTTGGCACAATACTAAGTTGAATGTAGGAATATGCATTCCTCTGAGGGACCTTGATGTAAAGCTGAGGCAGAAAGGAAAACTTTAATTGAGTGGTTGTAACCCTATATAGCCTGCTTGAGCATAGCTATAGATTAAACAGGCCAACATAAATTGAATTCACATAAAAGTTATATAAACGTAAGGCCAGGCTTCACTAAAAGTACTTTTACTTGTAAGACTTCAGTAAAGGATCAAAATATGTCCTACACCGCTGTGAAAACACGGCCGGAGCTTTAGATTCCAAAATACACTACATTACCCAGAAGCCCTTACTACAATAACATAACCACGGGTAGTTTTTATCCAATCAGAGCCAGACCATGATGTTCTCCTACTGACGTGTCGTATTGGGTTCTTATTGAGGAAAAACACAGTGCTGTTTTTCATGCTACGTCTTTAACCAGCTGGTATTGCCAACAGATAGAAAAATGTCAGAGCCCAGCAAGCAGGACATTTCAGCTATCTTTAAGCGGCTTCGCTCCGTTCCTACGAATAAGGTGAGACTTTTTAACGGCTGACGAGCCTCTCTCCTTAACAAGGAAGTTAGCGCAACTAAATATCTGACACGTCGCACTTTGAGAGACGCTAAGGCTAGCTTTAACTTACCTGCTTAACTGAGCGGTTAAAGCTAGCTGATGCATGTCATGTTGAAAATTGGTAGGTGCTGTCGAGAAAAATACCCCTTTTATTCCCTGGTAACATTTAAAGGAGAATAATATGTCACAAAAACTCGTGAACCGTAATCAAACGCAACGTTAGCCAAGCGGTTGACAGCCTAGCTAGCTACATTTTGACAGCTGACATTAGCTGTGGTCGCTCACATTTAATTTTAGTTTGCTTCGGCCTTTGGTCCACTTGGAAATATTTAGTACAAACAGCCCGAATAAGAAGGACAAAACATGTGTGTTGTACCTAGACAGCAAGAGTTCATTTCAAAGCGGAATTCAACCCACTTCACCCCCAGCTGTTTGGATTTGACAGGCTACGTGCACTTCAGACCTTCACACTGTTTGCTTCCACGTCTATTTATTGATTTGGAACATAGGATCTTGAATGAGGAGTCTGTCCTTACTGTTTCTTTAAAATGTGTGTTGTTATTTTGAAGTGAAGCTTTATATGGACGCATCTCCTCTGTTTCCCCCCCTAGATTTGCTTTGACTGCTCGGTTAAGAACCCCAGCTGGGCCAGCATCACCTATGGTGTGTTCCTATGTATAGATTGCTCTGGAGTACACAGATCTCTGGGGGTGCACCTGTCCTTTATCAGGTAAGTCCGCACTTATTTACATAGCACTTTTCAAAATAAAAGTCACAAAGTGCCTCACAATAAAGGCATGTAGCAGGAAATAACAAAATAGGATTTACTGAAAAGCAAAACTCTAGTTAAGAGCAAGTGAATTTCAGTTGAATTGGATCATTTCATGTGAGGTAAATTATTCCTAAATTTAGTAAAGACAGCAAGCACACATTCTACTAAGCTCTGGAAACATCCAGTGGAGACCAACGCTGCTGTAATGTGATCCCTGTGCTTTATCAGGTCGTAGGGAGAGATTTCTTTTGCAAAATGAGATGCATTTCATACCTGTTCAAATCCCGACATTGTTGTGTTACACAGGTCCACAGAGCTGGATTTCAATTGGTCGTGGTTTCAGCTAAGATGTATGCAAGTGGGAGGCAATGCCAGTGCGGTCAGTACCTAAACGCAGAGCATCAGCACACTGTCAACAGATTGAAATCCCACCATTGCACGACGAACATGGGAACTAACGTTATGCCACTCTTCCTGTCCTGTATCTGTTCTGGCCCTCTTATGGCAGATTGCATTTTTCAATCAACACGGTTGCACAGCCAGCGCTGCCAATGCCAAGTACAACAGCCGAGCTGCTCAGCTGTACAGGGAGAAGATAAAGACTTTAGCCACACAAGCCACCAGACGCCATGGCACTGAGGTAATGCAGACAGTCTTAAAGCACCCTACACTTGCAGGTTGCTCCGAACAAGCTTCCTGTATACTATCTCTTTCTTTATTACACCTGGCATAAAATTGATCTTCATGTGCAGATAGCCGTCTCAGTTTTACTGCTCTTCCTCTGTACAGTTGTGGCTTGACAGTCAGGCTCCTCTCTCCCCAACATCACCAGATGACAAGCAGGTGGACTTCTTCAGTCTGCATTCACAGGTATAGGACTGTTTGCTTTGCAGAGGTGTGATTTTTATCCAAATACCTGTTTTTTTGGGGTGCCCACACAGTGACAGCGATCCGAGACTTCACCATATGTGTCTGTTTAATGTTGTGCCAGGCTGTCCCTGAAAATCTGAACATGGCCAAGATGAGTCTCAGCCCCTCCACATCAGAGAAGCTTGTAACTGCAGAAAAAGAGGAAGATAAAAATGGTATTCAGTGTTTTTTCTTGAACAATGTAGAAACTACAAAAGTGCACTAGTTGCATTTATCTCAGTACCATTTAAACCTTTTCAGGTAATCTAGAGGAGGGTCCTAGTGTGGAGATGCTGAGTATTTCTCCAAAAGCAAATCAAGGTTGGTTTAAATTCTTCATGTTTAGGATTTTCCCATTTATTTAAAGACTTTGAACTGTGGGAGATGTAACTTTACTGTCCTTCCAACTCTCCAGAACTCTCCTCTCTCCTGAAGAAGAAACCAGCCGGTGCCAAGAAAACCGTAAGTACTCCCTGTATTATTGTAAATTTCATAAGTATGTGTGTTCACAGACTTTCATTCATGGTGTTTTTTTGTAAACTGCTTCTAGTTGGCCTCTAAGAAGGGAGGTCTGGGTGCTCAGAAGGTAAGCAGCAAGAGTTTCTCAGAGCTGGAGAAGAAGGCTCAAGCTGCTGACAAGCTGAGAGAGAAAGAAGAGAGCACTACTGCTGCCAAGAATATTCAATCTGAGGAATCCATGTGCGTGTCTTTACTTCTTTTATCTGTACTATTTTTGATGTTTGCCTGCCATTTTGTTTGTGGTCAGTGCATGTTTTTAGTGTTTCTGTCTGCCGCTGTACTCTTCAACTCACCTGCCTCCTTCTTTGTCAGCGTTCCATCCCTGCGACTGGCCTGTATGGATCTGGAGAAGCAGAGGAAAATGGAGGAGCAGAAGCTGAAGGGGTTAGAGGGGAAGAAGAGAGAGCAAGCTGAGAGACTGGGCATGGGGCTAGGCATGAGGAGGTATGACGATGAAGAGGCGAATACTGGCCATCCTCTAGCTGATTGAAGTCATTAATTCGACATGTGCTGTTTCTCATTCTGATTTCTGCTCTCCTCCGTAGTGGAGTGTCTCATTCTGTGACGTCGGACATGCAGATCATCCAGCAGGAGAGTCCACTGGGGGCCAAGACCACCAAAGGACGACGGTTCACTGAAGACGACGATGATGATGAAGGGACCTTCAGCTCCAGGTCAGATAATTGTTTGTCACTGGAAAACATTCATCTCATTTGTTTCAGTCCATATCTGCATTTTTTCACCTGAAGTTATTTTGAACTTCTTCTTTCTTTAGGGTCATGTCCCGGTTTGGGGATCAAAGCGAAACCTCTGATAGTTTCTCCTCACGGTGGGATGACAGGGGTGAGGGAGGAGGCTGGATGAAGGAGAGCAAGAAACCGGAGCCGGACTTCTTGTTGACCTCCACGATGTCATCGCTGGATGACAGGTAGGATTCTGTGTGTTTCAGAGTAATGTACATCTTGTGTTCCCAGGTGCATACATGTCAGGTTTGTTTGTGAAATATGGCTAAAATTCAGGTACTGATGATAACATCATTGTTTTATTTTGTAATCAGGCCCACCTCCAGAAGAAAACCAGAGCCAGTGTTGGACACAGGAGAGGCTCGGACGAAGTTTGGAGACGTGAAAGCTATCTCCTCTGACATGTACTTTGGAAAACAGGATAACTCTGAGGTACACAATGACAGCGTGCATCCTTCTCTCTCCACATGCTGTCTGCACTGTTGTCTATATTCATGCTGTGTGGTTTTTACAGTTGATGGTCAGTATAGATGTTAAGTACACAGCACACATGTGTAATCATGGATTAAACCAGTGGTAATAGTGATTTTACAGACCCAATACATAACGATTACTGAGGCGCCCCGGTAGCTCACCTGATAGAGGGTGTACCACGTATGAAGGCTGAGTCTGAGTGCGTGAGTAAGATTTTACTCAGACGTGGTTGATCTGCACAGCAGTGATAATGATGTACCACGTAATCAGAGCTGTTCAGAAATGTGTCTGTATCTCTTTTCTTCAGTACGAGGCCAAAACACAACTGGAAAGATTTGCTGGGAGCACCGCTATCAGTTCAGCCGACCTTTTTGATGATCCAAAGAAACAGGCCGGTAAGAGACCGCTGCTCTCTTAGATCACTCATATGTTCCACTCACGAACAAATCTGCTGGTACGATTGGTTCTTGCATGAAGCTGATTGTTCTCTGCTCGTCTGTGTTTGTCTTGTGCACACAGCGAGTTCGTACCGTCTGACCAACGTGCTGCCCAGTGCTCCCGACATGTCGCAGCTCAAACTGGGAGTGCGCTCAGTGGCAGGGAAGCTCTCCGTCATGGCCAGTGGCGTAGTTAGCTCAATTCAGGTCAGTCAATAAAAGCGGCCTTTGAATCAAGATCACATAAACATCTTGTAAGCTTCTTATAATATGTATTATTGTCTTTTTTCCAGGATCACTACAGTTCCTGAGTCTGCTGCGCCTCCTCTTGGATGCAGCGCCCTTTTCGACTTCCTCTGTTTAACAGAGTGTGATAAGTTTCTCAGTGAGTGGTGGCCACTCATCTGCAGAGTGAAAGAAGAAGGATCAGCAGTGCAAATCTGCTCTGTGACAGCATCAAAATGTACCCCCAAATAACCCTGTATACATCTATAGCTAGTTTTTTATCAGATAATGTAAATACGAGGGCTGTAAGAATCAAGATGACCGAAGCACAACATTTTCAGTGGAATTATGTTCCCTGCAGGCATCTTGAAGGGAGTTCTATGTGTAGAGTTCAGTTACGAAGAATATTTAGCTTGCAGTTTATTACTTAATTGCTTTGAGGTCTGGGGATTTAAATATTTTAGATGCCGTATGTAGCAGTCTGAGAAGGTTTATGGTGTCATGAAGAGGGGATTTGCTTTTTCATTCCTTTTGTTGATGAGGTCAAAAAAAAAAAAAAAAACTAAACTGTGGAGAAAAAATTCAGTTTTTGATTGGTTAGCATGCCCTCTGTAGTGTCGGGCTTTTTTTTTGCACATTGCCACAGGTTTGAAAGTGTCCTTTCCGTCCCCAAAGTGCACTTATGTTTGCTCTTCCACATTCAGGACCAAACCCTGACAAAGAGGCCTCGGGGGACCAGACATATATGTTTCTCCATTGCATATACTATCAGTTATGTAAATTGGACTTGGCCTCTTCAGCACATAAGCTTCATTATCTTGCTAAAAGTTATGTTTTCCTTTGTTTTCGTAGGCCGTGCATCTGTAGCCACACACATCCCAGTTGCAGCTGGTATTAAATGGGATCTGATACAGTCTGATACCTGGTGTAAATAATGGGGTCAACAGGTCAAGATGGTATGAAATCTAAGCAGCTATCAAAAGTTTGACATTTTGGGAAATATACTGGTTTTCTGCTTGATACCACTCATATCTGTCTGTTCAATATGAAGCTGTAGGCTGCTGCTGGTTAGCTTAGCTTAGCATAAAGACTGGAAACAAAACAAACAAAACAGCTAGCCTACCACTGAACCCAAAAGGCTGAAGAGTGAAGACTTTGGCTTTTTAGATGGATACCTTTGGACAGCTAGCTGTTTGGCTAGCTGTTTCTCTCAGCTTCTAGTCTATATGCTAAGCTAACCATCTGTTTAATATAGCTTCATATTTAATGGACAGATGTGAGAGTGGTATCAGTCTCCTCATCAAAGTCTGTTCCTTTGGGGGAAAAAATCAACTTCATAGCACTAGAATGACTCTACTTGAGAAAGGTCAGTTGCACTATGTGTTATATGCTTTTCTTTTTTTTTTCTCAATCCAGTTGCTTGGGATTAAGACACTTTAAGACATTGTCAAGAACATGGTCAACAGTTTAACATGTATATTCATTTAGAGGGTGCCTTTTGCTGATGCTTTGGTTTGAATTTGTTGGTGCTTTCTGGTGGAATTTGTGTTAATATGTCTGCGGAGACTTTCTGCGTTGCCCCCTTTGGTTTTTAATTTAAAGGCAAACACTTAAGATCCATGGAGGCATGAATTTGCTGATGCGGTGGGACCTCTTTGTAGCTTTCAGGCCCAGCTTTACAGCAACACATTGACTTAAAATATGAATGCAAATAAGCCCTTTGAAGCCGGCAGAATTCATTGTTGTTGCTGTAACAAACTGCCGAAGTCCAGGTCTTTAATTCCCTCTAACGGAGCTGGTAATTGGGCACAAGTAGCACTACAGGTGGTGCCATAGTGTGATTTTTGGATTTGACATTTAAAAGCAATAGAAAAGCAGCTTGATACCTGTTCGTGGTTCTGGTATGGAGTAACTACAGCTTGTACTTTAGCATTTAGATTAAGTTTGACTTGATGCTAAAATGTTACTCCAGTTATCTAACTGTGGACTACAGTTTTTAAAATCCTGACTGGGAAGAAGATGATTATATTACTGAACAATCTCTGTACTGTTAATGCTTCTCAGGAGTTTGAGTTGTGTGAAACACTAAAAGAGGAGGTCAAAGTGAAAGTTGTACATCCTTCAATGACCAAATATGTGTTTACTCCATCACTCTATGCCTTAGTCCAAAGATTACCATGCCCTCATTTTGCAATATTGTGGAGTCCACTAGTTACCCTTTTTGCACATAATTTGTTTTAAATTGCACGTGGCAGCTTTTGCTTGAATATACTGTATTGCAATTGAACCTTTGCCTCTGAGTTGATGATGCGTCCATGTTGAACTTTTTGTATTTTGTTCATCTTTGTGAGATTGTTCGTGTCTTCTGCTGTTGAATATTGTTAATTGTTACATGAAAGACTAGCTGGTGTAATTTGCATGGGTCTTGTAGTTAAAAGCTGACACATCTTGAATACGAGCTAGCTGGAACCCACCTGTTAAATAACGATGTAATTCACAGAATTGTTCAACAAAAACTGTATAGTAGGCTGAGAACTGCTACATACAATGTTGTATAGGGCTTTGAATTACCATTTATAGAAAGCTACTGATAATCAAGTTTTGCCATATTTTGACACTCAAAATGTAAGTAAGGATTTTTGGAAACATGCCAAATAAATGGCTTGTGCTTAAGCTCTTTTGCCTGGTCATTTTGTGCTTGTGCCACACAGAAATGTGTCCTTCTCTGTTTGATGAATTTGATTCATCATTTAGTTTGTAAGAAAATAGCAAAAAGTGTCACATTTTAAGGCTGCAAATTGATCCGATGTCTTGTGTTGACATTTTAACAGTCCATAACCAAAACATATTCAATTTACAATTATATAATTCAGAGGAAAGCAGCAAATCGTCACAGTGGAGAAGCTGGAACAAGGACATGTTTGATATTTTTTACTTAATAAATGATTTAAACAATTAATCAACTCCAAAAATTGTTGCCAGGTCATTTTCTGTCCTTCGAATAATCGATTAATCGACTAATTGTTTAAGTTTAATCCAGCATGCCCACCCTCAGGACAAATGCTGGCAAGGCGCTTACGTGGCTGGCTGAGGCGTTTACGGTGCTTCCTTCATTGTCGGAATACGTGGTTGCAGGATGGAGCGACGTGTAACGATAAAAACTGAAAAAAGACTGAAAATTGCAAACGTATTAGAAAATATTATAACACACGAAGTTAAAGGTAAAACATTAGTCCAGGGGTTGGTTTGTTGTAGTTGTAGTTTTAGAAAATTTAAGAAAGGAAGTCAGCTGTCGGGGCGTGAAATTATTTACGAGCTAACGAAGAGCACATGAAAGCCGCATTTTCCCAAGGAGCAGGGTAAGGAGCAAGGATGGTTGTAGCGGTGAAATACTGGAAACCTAGCGGCTAATTATACATTTTTATGCCATTTTAGTGTCCTATATTATGCACTTATCTTTGAAAGACGTGTTTTACTTTACTGTGCGACATAACGAATAGCTGTTTGGACGTGTTTTAACTGTTAGGCCCGTTGAGCTCCTCCGCAGTAAAACTTCCTACAGTGCGTTAAAATGCCGACTGAAGTGAAGCAGAGGAAGAAGTCACAGAAACAAAGTGACGAAGCGTCCGAAACGTCGCCGGCAAATGGCAAAGATGAAGCTCAGAAAGGGAAGACGGAAGCTGGAAGCAGCGCAGCAGCAAATAAAACCTCTTCGGGTTTGGATGTCAGAGGTTTAATGTGCTTACTGTCGCTTGCAGCCTGCGGAGCTCTGAGCTGGTGAGTCCACAACACGAACCTGTGTGTGAATGTTGGCTCCTGGTCCTCCATTAACGTCCCTGCGTCCGTTTGGCTTTCAGGGTGGTCCTCCAGCAGAACGAGAGGTTCTCCCAAATTGAAGAGAAGTACAAGTTTTTGCACGGAAAGGCTTCGAGTCTGTTCGACATGGAGGAAGAAGTCCTGAAAGTTTCTAAGAAGGTACGTTTCATTCATGGTGGAACATTAAAGGGTCGGTTCACCCAAATTATAAGAAAGTACACTATCAATTAACCTCCAGTGGCCCCTGCAGAGCCTGCTGAAGGTGCATTATTCAGAATAACAGGGACACACTTTCTGCAGAGAAAAGACGTGTGCATCTTGAGGAGGAGGCAGGAATCTGGACAGGTGTCGCACAAGTAAAACCCAAACTATCTGTGCAGCTAGATACCACAGGAGGTAATGATTACATGTTAATTCTGATGATGCTTTAAATTTGTGTAGAAACACATTCCTTAGTGAAGACAGGGACGAGTACTGTGCCTAAATGACTGGTTCCCAACCCGGAAACTGTATTTTTGCCATGATTTCACTCATGTCTTTGCTTTTCTTGTGAAATGGAACAACCTGAGGAAGGAAAAAAATAAAACTCATAGCTCATAAACAGATGCAAAGTGTGACAACCTGCAGACTTATCTTATTTTTAGCGGATCATAAGTGAAGAAGATGATGAACCTTGCGTTACATAAAACCCTCTGCAGACTAAGTTTTGTTTATTAGTGGAAAATTTAAGAATAACTGCTTTCATCTGAGCACAAATATCATTTCCTGCATCCCGCCTTCTCTATTATTCACTTTTACTGTTCATTTCTATTGCATACAGTCCCTTCCTGTGTGCATGCACTTTGTTTCCTGCTGTATGAGTTTTATATGAATACTGAGGACCGTAGAGCTCCCACAGAAACAGCCCTCCTGTTTTGTGTTGTGGCTGCAGCTTGCTGCCTCTGAGGATGACCTACAGGAGGCGCTCTCCACCGTCTCCTTGGCATCACGACTCCAGCAGGACATCTCCATCCTCCACGCAGCTGTCATGGTGATGCAGGACGAGGAGAACTCTGCCTCTCGTGACCTGCAGACGGTCAACGGCCACTTCCTCAACGTGACGGAGACGTGGCAGGAGCGTCTGGCCGCCATCACCTCTGACCTGGCCGCCCTCAAGGCCGAGTCCCGGGAGGCTCACGCTGGAGCCACAGAGCGAGTGAACGAGGCCGAGCGGAGGGCACGGTCGCTGGCGGAGAGGTTGGAGGAGCTCGAGGACAGCACTAAGAGGAACGCCCGAGCTATGGAGCGCACGGAGGAAGACGACGCCAAGCGAGCGCAGGGTCAGCTGGACTGGAACACCAAGCAGATCCACAACCTGGAGGAGCAGATCAGCAGCCTGAACAAGAGGGAGGCTGAGCTCAGCACTCAGCTGCAGGAGCACATTCCCCGAGCGCAGGAGTGTGAACAGCACCTGCCCCAGGTAGAGGAGGCGGTGCGCTCCATCCTGAGGCTGGGGGTGGATCTGAACGGGATGGAGAAGCGTCTGGAGGAGGTGACGTTGCAGGTGTTTGGGACTGAGGACAGCATGCTGAAAGCACTCAGTGAGATCCTGGAGATGAGACAGGAGCTGGACACCCTGCAGGCCCAAAACAGCATCCTCAAGATGAAAAATGAGCTGTCAGTGGTGAAAGAGGCGGTCCGTGAACTCACCATGGTGCTGAGGGACAACAGGGTCGACAGCCAGAAGGACTCTGGCACTCTGGAGGAAGAAGGATGGAGAGACAAGGAGGAGGTGGAGGAGGAGGAGGAGGAGTGGGAAAAAGATGACATGACAACTCAGCCTCTGTATGATGACCTCACTGAATGATGTCATTGTTTTGGGTCAGCTGAGGAAAAGGAGCGGCCCTGTCGTATTTGCTGTCAAAGTTCGGTAGTGAAGTTTTTAATATATGTACCTCAGTTTAATATCAGAAAAGTGTGACAATCATTGCATTTCAACATGAATTCTGGTAAACACGCACTGTTAGCTGTCAGTCTGTATAATGTCATGGTCACTCCTCTTGACCTGAAGTTCAGCAGCATCATTTATTCCCTTGGCTGAGACCAAATGAACTGAACTACAGGTGTTAAAGCCACCTTCTTGTTTGGTAAACGTGGAGTGACAACATTTCTATAGTAACTGTATACAACATCACACACGCTGGCCATTTGCACTGATACTGATACATCTGTTATGCCTCACCTGTTCACACTATGGCAATCATTACAAAAACTTATTAAAAAGCACATTTTTTATTAAAAAGCTTTTATTTGTGTCGTTCGTTTTGTCCTCGTATGTAATCCTTTAGTCTACCGAGGCTCTAGCTTCTCTCCTGTGTTTCTCAAAGGAAAATAACCTGAAATAATGTCCTGTAATGTATGATTACTTTAAATTGCTTCCACCTCCTGAACTTACAGCGGTTGTATCTATCAATCCATGCACTGCATATCCTGTTTCAGTGTGAGAGCGTCCAGCCGATGCTGGAGAGTCTGGGGGCTCAGCGGGGGGCCCTGCGGCCTCAGCTGGAGGGTTTCGAGCAGGATGTGAGCCGGCTGAAGGAGTGGGCCTCCGGACTGACTGAGAAACGAGCTCAGCTTCAGACCAGCCTGACCGCACTGCGAGACGCCGTGGGACAGATCGAAGAACGCACCTCAGCCATCGCCAAGGACTTCACCAACAAGGTATGTCAGGTTGTTTCTTCATCACAGGGAAAGAAATGGACGAGGAGCTTTTGTCCTATTGCCGGTGGCAGCTGTGATTATTTACAATCGCATACAACACAGAAGAAGCCTCAAATCCTCACATTTCAGAAGCATCAAGTGTTCTTCATGTCCCCCTGTAGGTGGCGTCAGTGAGGACAGATGTGCGCAGGATGGACGGCCTGCGCTCTGAGCTGGAGTCTCTGCTGACCCAGGTGGGGGAGCTGGAGGACAAGGCCGCTCAGGTGGAGAGCAACATGGTCAAACGCATCGGGGACGTGCTGGCCAACAGCATCGACAGGGTCTCAAACCTCCGCGCTGCATCCGAACGCAACAGTCAGGCCATAGAGCAGCTCCGCAGACGCGTCCCTGAACTCATCACCGCTGACAAACAGATCTCAGAGCACCTGAGGCAGCTGGAGAGCGGCAGGGCTCGTCTGGTAAGAACGGTGACCTTTGCCAGTGATCTTAAACCAAAAGTTGCCACTATTCAGAGGGACTTTGGGGCGTTTGAGCCTCAGCTGTCAGACCTGATTCTGCGGATTGGACGACTAGCAGAGGATCTGACGAAGAGAGAGCAGGAGATCGCTGAGCTTAGACAGACACTGGCTAACCTCACCGCAGTAGAGGGAGACATAAGTGTTACAACCAAACAGGTCAGCGAAATAGCAGATATATCTGATATTGGAGAGATGCACAAGCCAACATGAGCAGCCTCACGAGTGGAGACGGATCTCCAAGTTTGCTTCAGAAAGATAACGATTGTTTCCTGTCGGCTCCCGTCCAGCTGTGTGAGATTTACCTGATGGAGATTCGAGCGGTTTATTGTCTTGATGAACTGATTCTGCTGTCGTGCTCTTACCTGAATCCACATACAATCATACACATATTATTTTCGTGGGTGTGCGTCATGTTTCAGAGGGTGTGGAAATGTGGAGGAAATGTAGACTCATGTCATATTTTGGCATTTATATGAATGCTGTTCAGTACGGGCACAAAAATGTTGGCGTAAGAGAGTTTCGTGTCATGTCTCATGTCTGTTTGGAAAATATGAAGCTGCAGCTGGCAGACTGGAAACACCTACTCCTGTTACTGGGTTACAGCTACAGTCACTGGTCCCAGCCTTGAAACAGTCCATCGGATAATCCCCCCCATGAAGCAGTGAATCGTTGCTTTCACTGTTTTTGATTTTTATAGTTATTGAACAATCAAGATATACTGCAACATGCTAATTTGTGAACTTTAGGGGTAATTCTGGTCAGATTTTGCTACCTTTTGGACAGAGCCAGGCTAGATGTTTCTGTCACACATCTGACCCTTGGCTCATTAACCCCCCGACAAAAGCTCCTCACCTTTTCCAGTGTGGTGTTTCAAGACTTATAATCTTAGTGTGTTACTAAAAATATGTTGTGAATCAGTTCCTCGGATCTTTTGGCCCTCTGTGTTACTTAGTCTGTTAATGTCTGTTGAAGAAAAACACCCATCAGGTCCACTTCTGTTCAATAGTTTAATACACAATCGTTTCAGAGCTAAAGGTGAATTGATTACTGGGCTTCCTGGGTGAAATAGATTGCACTTCAGTGTTACTCAGATTGCTGTAATGATGAAAGGACCAAAGGAAGAGCAGCTGGTCGTAAAGGTGTGACTCCTCGCAGGGCTGGTCCTCACAAGGTGGCAAAGATTTAATCACACAGGTCTGTTAATTAATGCAAAACAATTTGTCTCAGCCGAGCTCACTGTTCCTCAGAAAGGCGGCGCTTCAATCAGGCTACACGAATGATAACACAAAGATAAACCTGAAACTATTTTCTTCTACAAGCCCGAATGTCTTCCAGCAAAATAGATCACTTTGAAGTGCTCGCACAGCCACAGCCTCAGGTGAAGCATCGCTCTGCAGAACACCTGGACGAGGAAAATGACATGTCTGTCCCTGCTGTCTGCACATGAAAGAGTTCAGCGCTCAGTGTTTGTTGGTTTTACATGTGAAATGTCTGGTGCTGCTGCTTCATGTGAGAGGTTCTTTCAATAAACTCTGGCTGTTGTATTAAAAGAAAGATGTTTTATGCAGTTGAGATGGAATTCCTGTTGGGTTTGAGCTTGATTTTAGCAGCCCTTGGGGTATATCACGCCTATCGGTTCACTCCCACCCACTCAATCAACAGATCACCCATGATGTGACAGTGAACGCAGCAATACCAGAGCAATAAATCATCACACCAAGAAATAACTCGTCACAGCTTTCGGGTCAACAAGAGTTTTTATTCTTTAAAAACAAACAAACACGTGAGTAAACAAAGGAGTGCTCAAAAAGAGCTTATTATTGCATTTGTTTGGTTTTCAAAAAAACAGCATCGGCACAAAACATTCGAAAAGAAAAAAAAGAAAACTACAGTGCAGAATGATGTGGAGTTGAATTCACAGATCAGCAGTCTCAGCTCCCCGACCAGTTTTCCTCACACTGGCTACTTTTTCTACCAACATGTGCAACATCAACCATCAAGTCTGAGAAGTAATTCTTCATGAAAACAGGAGAGTGGGGTGTGGTCGCCCTCTGGGAGTCGATGTTGTCCATGTTCTGGTATCTTGATGTCACACTACTACCTCAAAATCTCTACTTTTGCTTGTTGTCATTGGCTTGGGATAAGCCCGCCAGTGTCTGTGTGGTCTCCTGCAGAGCCTTCTGAAGGGTAGAAATCGCCTGATCGTGGCCTTCTAGCTTGGCTGCTTTGGCTTCCAAGCTGGCTACCATGCTTTTTAAGCTCTGCAGCTGCTCTGGCTTCACGCTGCTGCTGCTGCCCTCCAGGGCGGCCAGCCTCTCCTCCAAGTCCTTCACCTGCTGACCCACGCTGGAATCCCTCGAAGGGAGCTCGGTCTGAGCGTCACCCAGAGCGGCCATGTTGGACTGGAGCTCCCCCAGGCTGCTTTTCAGTGCCTCCATCTCCTGCTCCAAGCCAGCTTTGACCTTCTCCACCGCCTGCCCCTGTGCAGCCAGAGTGCTTTCATGGCTGTCGTATTTGCTGAGCAGCGATTCCACTTTGCTGGTGATGTCTGACACCGATGCTGACAGCGAATCTCCGCTCTCCTCTGATGCTTTAACTCTGGCTTCCAGGTCGTCTGATCGTTTCTTGACCTGAGCGGCTGCTTCGTTCGCCTGGCTCTCCGCGTTGCGAGCGACGTCGGCCGCCTGCTCCACGCTGCTCTCCAGCGTTGTGCTTTTCTCCGTCAGAGCCTGGACGCCGGCCGCTGCTGCAGACAGCGACTGCCTCAGACTCCCCACAGTCTCTTGCATCACTGACCTCACTGTTTCAATTTCCTGAGACAACGAGGCTACTTCCTGGTTGCGAGTCTGGAGCTCTGCCCTCACGGTGCCTATCTGCTCCCTGAGTGAGTTTGCTGAGGTGTCAGTATCCTCTTTGGCTGTTTTGATTTCAGCTACGGCCTCAACAATGGCAGAGAGCTCCTGTTTGATGAGCACGGGGTCTTCCATGTCGCCCAGACGGGCTTTGAGATCGGCCAGCTGGCTCTGCGCCTGGCCCTGCGCTTCGGTGAACTCCGCCACACTGGCGGCGATGGACTGACTCACCTCAGCCAGACGCTCCTCTACAGTCTTTTCCAGAGAAGAGAAGTCCTTCTCTCGGGCCTCCTTCACCTCTTTGATGCCCTCTGAAAGGTCCCTGAGTAGATCGTTCTGGAGCTTCTGAAGGGCCTCCTCCACCCTCCTGGTCTCCACCTCGCCCCTCTTCATCCGGCTGATGGCTCCCTCCAGCTCCACCCGTGTGATGCCCAGTGATGACTCCAGTCCGTCCACAACACTCCTCAGAGACTCCACCTGTGCAACAAGGAAAGCATACAGCACAAGTGTGTTTTATCCATTTTAACACTCACACTTTAACACTAAAATGCGCAAAAACTGCATGTTGTCAGTGTCCTGTGAAAACCATGTATCTCCAAAACTTTTCAGAAGCTAACAAACAACCCTGTTTTCAGCTTTGTGCATTTTTCAGATGATCCTGCAGGTTTTTAAATATTTTTTCTGAAAAATTCAAAATGACCAAATCTGGAGATGCGTGGTTTTCAGTGGGCACTGATGAATATTCAACGGTTCTCAGCAAAAGTGCAACCAAACCTCACATTTAGCCACATTTGCAGTTTGAAAAAACAATCTTCACCAAGTCCCCTTAACTAACTTCGTCCTGAGTCCAGTTGAGAGTTGCCTCAGCCTACTGAGACACACCCATTTACTGATGAGGGCCATGTGATACGGTTGAAAGCTCAGGGAAGTGCTTGTATGTAGTCCATCTAACTCAAGGTTCCATTATTTTGCAAAACAAACTTAATTCTTTGGAGGTCAAGAATGAACTTTAAAGATATTTTGAATACTTCTGCATATTATATCCAATCCACGCTGTGTTTTGTTGCACAGATAGATGATTATGGAAGTTAATTTTTGCTTTTAATCTTAACTCAGGGTCCATTTACTAGCTTTTCCTGTGTTTGAAAAGATGCTTATACAGAACTGTGGCTGAACTTAAAAAGTAAATATCTAATAAGGTTTCAACTTCTTACTCAGGGGAGGAAAAGATGATGCAGCAACTAGATTAAAAAATGTTCTTTATGGCTGTGGTAACGCCATGGTTAATATTCATATTGCAATTATCATTCCTCAGTATAACTTTTATTATAGGTACTATTTTAAGACTGAGCTCACACCCAGAGTAATTGAACACATCAAACTTGTTGCACCTGTACTTTAACGTGAACTAAGGCCTCACATAACTGAAGCAGTGGTGCCTGTTAACAGATGTTCCACATCCTGAGGATAGTTCAGACTGGTTCTACACAGAGTACTTCATATTCAGGAGGACCAGCATAGAAATGAGGAGAGAATGAATGAAACAGGAGAGGGCTTCAAACACACAAGCCAGCAGATGCTTTGGTTTGCAGGTAATAACACAGAACAATGAAATGCATTTCCAAATCATGTAAATCTTTATCAGTTTTAAGCCCCTGATGTTCCAGTGTTTGTCCCTTTGTGCCCTGTGCAGCTTGACCTGTTCCCAAACAAAAGACAACATTAAAAAAATAGAAAATAAATGATGAGAGATGATTCATTTTCAGTAGGTCTGAAAGTCGGACTTCTACTTATTGGACTTTTGCTCAAAGCGTTCACCAAACCCATCACCGTGGACCACCAAACCTTCCCAACCCCCAACAGTACATGAAGTACAACAACTTTACGGGCAGTTATGTAATTTAACACAAAGTCATCTCATATTCCCTGTACGAGGTTTGGATGTCATTGGGGCTTCTGAAACTTTCTGGGCACCCCTGCTTATTGCATTCACATGATTTCTCCCCATTGATTCGTCTCTTTTTCCACCAACCTGTTGAACGACGCTCTCCATTTTCGTGCCCAGCTCTGCGCTCTCCCGTGCGCTCTCCTCCTGCCTGGCGCTCGCCTGGCGGATTTCCTCCACGACTTGCTGCAAATAAAAAGCAGCAAACCCTGCAGCGCCCAGTAGCGTGATATAAAACACAGCGGTGGCAAGAAGCCCGAGGCAGCTCCCTGACCGTGGCCCCTGGGGTCCGGGGCCGCTCACCCCGTTACCGGTGCTCTTCTGGCTTTTCTTCGACGCGTCATCCTGGCTGGATGTGCCGCTCTTCTCGGCCGAGCTGTTCTTGTGTCGGTTTTTCGCAGTCATCGTCAGTGGGAGCTCGCTGGAAATCTGTGTGATGCGAAAGCTGCTGGGCTTTTTGCTGTCGTGGATGGAGAGTGTTTCTAGTCCAGGCCCACTAACCGGACCAGCAGCGTATCAGTGAGCGCGTCGTGGCTCTCCGCGGGGCTTTTCGCGTCGAGGTATGCGGATGGGGGTTGTCCCATGTGAAACTCCAGTCTCTGTGTGGGTCCAGTTTAATGACACAGAACAGCAGGAAAGAATGAATGATTTCTACCGCTTTTACACTTTTTGCTGATCGTGCTCTATTTTTGCACCAAAAACTAGCCCCAACATTTTATTTTTATCATCCACCCCAAAGATAAGAGTGAAGTTTCTGCAGGAGCATCTCTCTGGTGCAACCCTCCAAAAAGAAGAAGAAAGACAAAAATGGTGGTTTAAGCAAATTTAGTGAGCTTTTTCGGTGTTCCACAGGGTCCCCATGTAAATGAACATGAGCTTAGTTTCACATCTTAAGTAACTTGAAGTGAGGAAATGAAAGGACAAACAGATTCACTACATTGGACAAAACTTGTGTGTGCAACTGAGATAAAAACCGCCTGTTATGCATGTGTCATGACTGGAACACACGCTCATAAGTGCTGCTTCCATTCTGAAACGCTGATGCAAACTTTGTGCAAGCGGTTCTGGAACGGACAGTGCAGGGAGGGGCTGCCTCTTCCCTCCACTTTGCTCCTCCTTTCATACGTGGCAGCTGAAGTCTGAGCGCTGCAGGCTGCTGTTAAAACCCCGCACAGTGAGACTCATCAGCTTCCATGTCCACTGTCAGACAAAGACGCAAACAGTCCAAGTCACTGAATGTGACTAAATCATTTTAACGGACCTTTTATTTTGTTTGCTGGTAAAAATCTTTTGATAATAATTTTGTTTTAATGTGTATGATTTTGTGATATCACCATTTGAGTTTTACGATATTTTTCTGATATCTTCGTGCAAATTTCCTCTAAAAGTTACTAGAAAATCAAGTTTATTTTTAATTTTTTTTGTTGTTGTTGTTTTTTCTTGATATTATTCCAAATTATAACACAGTATCTGCCACCCGAAAAAAGATATCCATGCATGTAAAAAATGATAAGGCCATTCAAGGACTTTTCCACAGCAGCAAAGCATGTTTACTTCCTCGGCTTAAACACTAGATGTCACTAAAAGAGCGTTTTATCGTGAGAGCAAACGCTGATAAAGAAGATCACCCTCTGAAACCACATCCACGATGTCTGGGCAAATGTGTACAAAAGGATTATTATTAAACAATTTATATATTTAAAGCAATTATAGTCAATTCATATTAAACTATTGTAGGATCAGTGCTGAGTTAAAATTGCAATATGTCTTTGTGTTCTCTCTAAAACTCTATTTAAGATCAACAAAGGACCCAGAACAACTCACTGTGAAAGTATTTCAAAAACTTTGAAACAACTTTATTTACAAAATACCTGTACTGAAAACATTCCGGTATACCTAAAAGAATAAATACCTGCCTTCTATCCATCCACACTTTGAAGTTGAGCGGTTTCCCAGCAGACCTTGAATGCATCGCGACGCCCCGCCCAGACGCCGTGACAACAGACGCCGTTCCTCCGACGCGCTTTCCAGGTGTTCGCCGTGTGATATTGCAGAGATCTGGAGCGTTTTGGAGCTTTATCAGTATATCTGCATGAAATGGCCTAACGTGATGTGCTTTGTCTCCGAGCCCGGCTGTCCCTCGGACGTCTGAAATGTCGTCTTGCCGCCCTTACTCCCTCATCTCCCAGAGAGTGACGCGGGAACACCGTTAACATGAAGACTGACACGGGGATGAGAATTTGAACTGTTTATATACCTCGAGTGGGAAAAGCTAGCGGTTCGCCTAGCCAGCTAGCCAGACAGCTCAGACACCCCGGCAACGGATCGGATATCGGATTTGTGCGGCCATGGCCGGGCTCATCAAGAAACAGATCCTGAAGCATCTCTCCAGGTCAGTACTGAGCGGCGGTTCACGTTAGCAGACAGGGAGTGGGGAGAGAGGGACGACGGAGGGATTCAGCTGTCAGACAGACGTTAGCTAACGTTAGCTATCACCAAAACTGTTAGTTTAACGCGACAGACGAGACGAAAACCAAGTTTAATGTTTGGTGGAGAGGGAAGAAAACGTGTCCTCGGTTAGTTAGCTCGCGTTCCTGTTGTCTGTCAGGCTGTCAGTTGCGTTTTCAGTTGACGTAACCCCCTCTGACCCGAGTCGTGGCTCGTCAGCTAACTTTGCTAACATGGTAGTTAGCTAGTGGAGGGCTAATCCTTTAACACTTGGTTTAGCAGGTTGAACGAGTGGCTGAGTCACATTGTTTAAACGACAATCTCAGTCTTCCCCTGAAAGAAACGATCCTCTAGTTACTAGTAGCGATTAAACACACAAACCTACATCATAAAACTGCCAGATAAGTAACTAGACTTAAATGTGGTGTAAAGTAATGCTTATTATAATTGTGAAGGCAGATCGGATTGCACTCAGTGGCGCAAGGGCACTTCAGTGGGGTGCGGGTTTATTTACACGGGTCTAAACCCTGCTTATGTGGTCTTTTCACCACTGTGCCTCCCTGTGAGACACCACACACGGTCCACAGACCCTCAGCACACATCATTTATAGAGGGAAACTTGCTTTACTGTCACCTTGATTAAACGTGTTTCTAATCATTTTGTGGCGCCAGTAAGCGCCTTTTCATGCACCTTGAGATAAATGACCTTAATATTGGTTCAGGATCTGTGTAATGGCGCTACCACTTGCTGTGTAAGGCCCCATTTATTTTTTTAATGTCTTGCAGTTATGGGCCGCATCCAGCTCGACCCGCTTTACATCTATTATTTATTATTTTCCACTGTCCCTCAAGGGACTTTCAATGGACTACTTCCTTGTTTTGTTCCAGGGGGAGAGCTTGAAACATGCAGAACTGTTTTCCTCCCACAGACTAACCTGCTAATGACCTTAAACACAGCACATTCACACCTTCAGCTGCCTTTCAAACAGCAAAGTGGACTGAATAATAATGACAGTCACGGTATAATAGAAGTGAAGGTGGACAGTGCTTACATGAGGTATAAGAAATGACAGCTGTCACATTTATAACGCAGGTCACAGGTGACCAGGTCTTTAAAAAACTCATCAGTATGCAGGTGGACCGGTTCGCACTCTTTACAAGAAAAAGCACAAAGGTGGTTGTGCTTGATGAGAGAAGTCTTTGTGGTGACTGAGTTGTGATTAATCAGTCAGTCACTGCTTACTACCTTGATGGTATTTAGGATTGCTTTGTCCTTCATATTCGTGCACAGCGCCACAACCAAGATTTACATTGTCTGCAACACACAGCCTGCGAGCAGCATGCCCTTCATTGTCCTAGTACTCTAACTTGTGTGTTTGTGTCTCCTTGTGCTGTGTGTGTGTGTGTTGAAGCAGGAGTTTGTGCAGATGACTGTGCATGCCCTCAGCAGCATTAGCATCAACATTGACAGGAAATGACTTGAAGAATTGTGATGTCATCTGTCTTTGGGCTTGTCATCTGATCTTCTTTGCGCTGGCCTGATTGGTCGGGTGCCGAGCGGCAGAAGCTGACCTGCCCGACGGTCAGCCAATCCCGCTTCATTCGGTGCGGTGATGTCACGGCGAAAGTGCTGGTGTCAGAATAATCAGCAGCACCTTATGTATGGCTGCAAATACACTAGACTGTCATTATGCATGCTTGGGTGATTTAGCTCGAGGATGGGTTAGATTTTATCTGCTCAGTTGCTGTCTCGTGCTGCTTCATCAGCACCAGCCAGGAATAGTTTGCACCTCTAGCGAGATTATTCATACACACTGTAGGTGTGCTTACACAGCTACAGGTTGTGTTGTGGGTGTCAACATGTCAGCTCAGCCTCCATGCTGAACAGTCGCAGAGGACACACGTCTGTGCAGTGCTGTCTGTGACCAGGATGAGTCTGTTAGGGTGAGGCGGCACCATATCTTCACAGTTCGTTGACTCAGAAGTCTACAATGGCTGTTCCTCCTCTGGCCGAGACAAGTGCACTGAGGCATGCACGACATATTAGACTAGTTGGGAGGGCCTTTTTGTACAATGTGAGCTATTAGAAGAAGCATTGTGTGTGACTTCTCGTGTGCCAGGATGAGTTTGTTAATGTTAACTGACATGGCTGAGTTGTTGGCGTTCATGAGTTCAGTGTTTTCCTGACGTGAGACTGTATCGATGAAGTGTTTCAAAGGTCGAACTGAGGTAGCCCCTGGGGGTGACTGCATGACAAGGTGTGTGTTTGTCTGCGTTACAGACAGGTTTAGATTATCGACAGCACCTCTGGCCCGCAGCCAGACAGAGCAAGATCACATTACACATACACACGTACATGGATGGAGAAATGGCTGAACACAGTGAGGCCAGAGAAAAGGAGGCTTTAAATGGCTTACTTTCTTCCCTCTTGCCTCCTTTTCCTCATTCCTTCCTTCTTTCCTTTCTCACTTCCGCTCCTCGTTCCATCTTTACATTCTCGTTGTCCTCCACTCCCACGCCCTATTTCCTTATTTTCATGTTAAATAAATGCATTTAGGGCTAACTAAACTGACTGTCGCCAGTTTTCTCAATTCATCATTTAACTGAGAGCCATTCAGGCTGTCTCGATTAAATGGCTGAAAATGGCAAAAGGCAGTTTCCCAGAGCTCAAGGTGACATCTTCAAATCTCCTGTTTTGTCTGAAATACCCTTCATAATCCAAGGATTTTTAATGTACAAAGATACATAGCAGAGAAAAGCTAAGCGAAATGCATCTATGGAGTGTCTTTTCTTTTTAGCTAGACTGAAGCAACCCCTTATACTGGTAGTTCATGGTGCATTGAGTATGTTTTGGCTTTGAAACGACCCTTGCTCTATGTATTCCATACCATCCTGGTTACAGAGCAAATGGCTCCTCATTAATGTCACAAGATCACGGCTCAACAGTCCTGCAGAGTGCAGACAGCATAATTCACATCCTCAGTCACAGGGGAATGAGGACATTTTGAGTGGTGGAGGGAAATTTGCTTGATGTGCATAAAGCGAAGCTGTCGATAGACAAAGTTACCCAGAACAGGCCCCTTTAGAGAATGAAAAGATTACCACTCCCTTCTAATGGAAAGAGTTCATGACCTGGGAGATTATACTTAAAGTCAGGCTGGTATGCAGGTCCGTTCTGGGGTTAAGTCAGGACGTTTACCAGACACAGCCTTGCTCACCTCTCCTCTCCTTTTTAGGGTTGAATGTTGAACGAGTAGCATTCAAGCCCAAGACTCAGTTTTCCTTCTGTCAGCGGTAGCGTTTTATTCGATGTAATAAAGATGATTATCGGTAATCTTAGAGCCACTAACCGATCCCACAAGAATTTCATCCATTACGTTTTCAGTCAGTAAAGAGGAGACTGGTTAGTTCAGGGGACCATTTTCTGCTCTGAGTCAGCTGAGGCTGAGCATGAGGGATTGTAACACCAGTGTTATGAACATGCTCTCCATTGCGTGCGCATATAACTTTCTCACTTTTTCATCAGTGGAGGTTTAGTGCCCATCGGGGTGCGAGAGATGAGTCCATCTCTGCCATCGTGTTTGTCATCATGAGCCTCTTTAGGCCTGGCTCTTTCCATCCTGCAGTAGCTGCGTGATGATGCACCACAGCGATGAACTCCACTATTCTCTGTCTTATCGCTCACTGCTGGTGGGAAGGCTATTATGGCATGAGTCATGACTGAGTGCCTAGCTGTGGGTGTCTCATCATTGTGTAGCTGTGAAATGCGTGTGTGTGTTTTTATACGTTGGTGTGAGAGAGCGACATTTGACCAGAGTCCCTCTGCGTCCTGGCATCCTCGCTGCGGTGTCGCTGGGGTCTTGGATTGTTTTCTCCTTCACGCTAACCTTTTCTCTGTCTCCATGGGGTCATGAATATTCCAGGACTGTGGGGCCCTTCGCTGCCAATATCAGCTCCCCTCACTTTGACATGTTGCCTGCGTGTTGCTGAAGTGTCGTCCTTGTCGACGTGTTGTGTGGAGGTGCTTTGGAGGAGTTTGTGTGCATGTGTGGGGCTGGAGGTGTGTGTAATTCAAGTAATCTCTCCATGATAACTTTAAGATGACTCAATCTTTTTAATAACTGTTGGGTTACGGCTGCGTAATACAGTTTTGTCATCACCACTTTGCAAAGAGCTTTGATGTCACAGCAGCCATAAAGCAGGAACATTGAGACAAAGGAAAAATACCAGTTTCATCAACACATTTGTGCTTTTTTCCAGCATATATATGCTCCTACCATTGCTGACAATATATTATGTAAAAAAACAACTTTCTTTCAGCTGAAGTGTATCAATCAGTAGCTTTATCACAACTTAACATCTTTAAAACATGATTTGCTTAAGGGTCGTGAAGTGCTGCAGAGCCTCTGAAGTCCTGACAGATGATGTTTTTTATGTCAGGATTCAGCGCCTTTCATGATTTTGGGGACAACACGTTTACTGGCTAGCCAGCGTTGATCAATTGGTTAGCACTGGATAAGGGTGCGATTTCCACTAAGAGGAAACTTAAACACCTCAGCCTTCATTGCATCACCTCGCGGCTTCTGAAACCAAACCAGCCCACTTGGCATTTGGTAACTCCTTGGTCACCTTTTGCAGACATCTAACAGTAAAAGACTGGAAAGTTTTGCCAATAAAAACACCCGAGCTGTGTTACATGCTGAAAAGGCAAATAAGAAGGACTATGAGATTATATTCATGTTATCCACCTCAACCAAGCTTCAAAGTCAACAGAAGATTCCTCAGAGTGATATTATTCAATGTGAATGTTGAGTAAAGACGGACGATGATGCAGACTGGTAATTAAGAAGAGGATCACGCGTGTGTGTGGGTGTTATTTTTAGGCTGGGTTGTTTTAAGGTTTACCTGCTGTCCCACACTGCAGGTGGACTGCCTCCAAGTCCTGCTGTGCTGCTGGCCTCTAACAGGAGTGCAGTAAAGGAGGAGGGAACACACAATCCCCGACAAGCCAATAAAAATATACTTTACAAACAGCAATGCTGTATTACATTTCATATATCAAAATATCAGAGAGGCTTGTTTCAGAATGAAGTCGGTTGACCACCAGCATGTTTTTGAGAAACACTTCAGTGTCGTTTCATTTGAATTCACTGGATTGTCACATTTACCACAAGCATCCTCAGTGGCTGTCTCTGTTGTTTGTCAGCTGGTGTGTAAAGTGCCTCCATGTCCATTCAGGAATACTGACTCTGCTGAGAAGAGCTGTCAGACTTCTCTGCAGCAGACTCATTACACCCTCCCGTCGACACTGAATGGGCCAGTGAAGGATTTAAGGCCCATTTAAATGTCACATTCTCCATTTTTGTTGTTGAGCCAAGCCTGCTGCTTGGTCAAATGAGCCCTGGCAGGAGAGACTGTGTTGTCATCCCAGATCCCTTTTTGTTTTCTTGTGGAAAACCACATTCCTAAATCCCAGAGGAGGATGCCTCCTCTCTCTCTCTTTTCATCTTGAGTTTCTGTGTCTTGCGTTCTCTTTTTTTCTCTCTCTTGCTACGTCGCCACAGTCTTGGTTGCTAAAAACAAGCCAGTCATCGGCTTGAGTCACTCTGGCCATCTTCCCTCAGGCTCCTCTCTTTCTGGCACTGATGTCATCAAGCTGCGCCACGAAGACACCGTCAGAGCAGGAAAAAGCTGGGAGTCTCCCTCTTTCCATTCACAGGATCCACAGACATCAGCATAAAGAGTGGCGTACTGAAGTCTGCTCCCAGTGTTTTGTGGTTAATGACTGAAACATCAGCCTACTGTTGCAGACATCTTTAAGTTGATTTTGGCCGAAATACACACAAGATAAATCGATGTATTAAGTATTTAAGAACAACAGGCTTGTGCAACAAACCAGCGCTGTTGCTTATTTCATCATGACTCATTTATGGTAATTCATCCACATTTTATCATCTCTCACCGAACAAAGGCAGCAGACATGAGTAACGTGATAAACTAACCCTGCAAGAGGAATGTGGGCATGGATTTTATTGCTGAGAGGTTAATTTTATGTGTGACAGGCTCCTCTCCGCTCAGTAGCCAGTCCTGATCTCTTTATGGTCCTGGATTTGGTCCGGTGCGCTCGGCCTTGCCGACTGGAATAATGGCTGACGAGATGAAGGGGAAAGATGTCAGTGTGTGAACTCAATACCCTCTGCCTCCCGCTGTTGTTCTCAACAATGAGTAGGTTCTGTTGGCGTGTGTAATTTAGCTTATTTAGCCTCAGCGGCCTTGGTATTAGACAGCCGATCAGCAGCTTATTATTTGATTACAGTGCTGGTTTATTTATGACTTTGGAACAAGGGGAGAGGAAGCAAGAGGTGGCCCAAGGGAGACCAAGAGGCCGGATAAGGAGCAAGGCAGCGAGTGAAGTTAGCTGGCTAACGGCTTGATACTTGATCAGCAGGCAGGGATGAATATTTCACCGGTCACAAGGCTGACGCGCTCCGGCAATAACACCTATCTCTCAGTGTGTGTCTGTCTGTGTGTGTGTGTGTGCCCGTGCCAGCGTACGTGCATGATATTAATCTTGTTTTGTTTGTGAGAGAGTATGTTTTTTTGCCTTGTTCTCTTGTTCCGCTGCGCCGAGTCTCTGTTTATGTCTGCTGCCGCCGCTGAATAATTTACAGGGATGTTGAATTAGAGAAGAATCTGACGGCGCCAGAAGAAGGTGTTGAGTGGAAAGAGGCAGGAATTTGACAGACTGAATCATTTAGAACGTGGGCTGCTGATTCACAAAGCATTGCTCACCGGACAGAGTTTCTTTCACGCTGCAGATACTGAGTCTCTGCAGCTTGCTGTGTCTCCAGGTAGCCGTCCATCAGTGAAGACTCAGAGCAGAAGAACAAAAACCTTTTGTGTCCCTACGAATATCCAGTTACTGAGAGGCCCCACAATCATACATCACCACTGGCTGATAGCTGATAATGCAAATGCTCTTCTTGCTGCACCTGTGACTATTTTATTTAGGGACCAATCCGAGCTGCTGAAATAAAACTCAAAAAGACTGACCAACATGTGACGGGCATTGTTTTTGGAAATATGAGTCACGTTTTACAGTCTCTAGAAGTGTATGAATCAACTTTTACTCTCTGTCATGTATTTAAAAAGCAAACAAAAAGCGAAATACTTTTGAAATCAAAATCCTTAAGAGCTGAAATACATGTCATATTGGCACCCAAGCACCCTCATCTTTCCAGATTCTGTCCCAGTTGTCTGCTGAAACACCAGTTTGCACAATGCATGGACCCTTCTTCACCTAAAAATAATCATTATCATGGTTCATTGCCAAAAATCAGGTATTGTATTGCCGCTGATGTTGAAGAACTTGAAACAAAACTCGGCGCATCAACGCTGTAAAGTCCTAAAGCTTTGGTTCCCTGTCGTGATGTTACGGCCCTGACAATCAGGTCACTCTGTCAGGAGGAGTGTGTGTTAGTTGTGAAACTCTGAGCTTTGATCTGACCCTATTTACAGACACACACACGCTTTAACTGTGAGAGATTAGCTCAGTAACAAGATTAAGCCTACCTGTACTGTATGTGTGTGTGTTTAAAAGGAAGTGAGTCTGCTTTTTTTTATCATTACTACCAACTAGTTCGACTCAAGCTTCTTTTTTGCTGCATCGTTGCATGACCACAAACCACCACGGCTGTTTTCTTGGGGCTCAAACATGTAAAAACCGGGAGGACACTGGGTATCCTGCACCTCTTCATGTCTCAGGACCAAGACTGTGTGGCTCTCAACAGCTAGAGAATGTGAAATCAATAATGTCGCTCTTTTAGGAGATTCCATTAGACCCGCTTGCGGAGATGTGCAAGTCAATAAACCATTTAGGATTTGGCCACTCTGCTAACTATTAACTGATAATCAAACTGTGGGAGGGCAGATAACACTTAGGTCATGGACGTTGAGGTGTGTGTGTTCAAGTTTATTTATTTAAGAGAAAGAGCAAATAGATAAAACACACAAATCACTGCAGAGAACTTGAACATACACAGCGGTTCTCTAAGACGGTGAGGTCATAAATACCAATATCTGCTCACGCCTCTTAATTGAAGGTGACCGTCGGCGCCTTATCGAGAGGTTTGAGTACACTTTGTCCTTTGCCGTGGACACGCATGTTCTTCAGGCATGGAACTCACAAAGTAGTCATTCTGAATGCCAATATATGATATAGTGTCAGACCTTTGAAGGCCTTTACCTCGTCTCTCGCTGTACAACCCTGTCCGCTGCGCTTAAATCCTGGTATTGCAGCTCACTGTATATTTTAAGTTTTGTCATTATTGTCCACCAGGCGTAACCTGGCAGGGATAATGCATTTGGACTGTGTGTGTGTGTGTGTGTGTGTGTGTGTGTGTGTGCGCGTGCGCGTGCGTGTGCATGGACAGGCATTCACGGAGCTGTTTGAAGTTTCTGACTTGGTTTTAAGGGTTGGGTTAGAATTAGGTCGAGGTTATGGTCAGGGCTGCTTTTGATGGCTGGTTGATGCCAAGTTTCAGCAACCAGGCTTCATTCAGCCTGCCTCAACTCCACCCGCGCTCCACCTCTTTGCCCATTTTTGGATTATTCCTGAGTTTGGTGGAGTCAAACACTGTCAAGATGGTGTTGGCCTTCACCACCGTCACTGAGCTTCACAATGGCTCTTCAGAAACCTCTGGGTGACATCAGGGTGACTATATCCATGTCTGTCTATAGCTGCTACACACACACACACACACACACACACACACACACTCATATTGTCTCCCGTTCGTTCCACTTCTGTCATGCACAACATGCGGAACACACAACCTGCCCTGCACACTCTGCTCCCCGCCCTCATGCCCCCGGACACACCTGGTGGAGATCACTCTTCTACTTCAAACCCCTGATCACCTCTGGTTAACACACCTGACCCCCCTCTTCCCCCTTATCATTATCAGATTCAACAGTAAGTATGGAAACAAACCAAACCAGTACGGTTAACAGAAAAGCTCAAATGAAGAGAAAAACTTTCTTTTGTAAACTCAGGTGTCACTTAAACGAGTATTTTATTTCCATTTGTGTCGTTGAGTGAATTGTCTCATTGTCAAATTAACCGTTTTCGCTTGTTTTTTTCTCTTTGGAAACAATAATGGCTGATATTCATGACAAACTATTTTTAAAAATTGTGTGTGTGTGTGTGTGTGTGTGTGTGTGTGTGTGTGTGTGTTGCATTGGAAAGGCATCCCTCTGTTCTTGTCCAACACACAAAGCCTAACAGTTGGGGTTTTGTTTGGCCGTCCTGTCACTTTGCCAACAGCCTGTTTCTATAAATATTCCCACGCTCAGAGCTGCACTTCTCATCTGTGTCTCACAGGTTTGCTAAGAACCTGTCGCCGGACAAAATCAACCTGAGCACGCTGAAGGGCGAGGGCCAGCTGACCAACCTGGAGCTGGATGAGGAGGTCCTCCAGAGCCTGCTGGACCTGCCCACCTGGCTGGCCATCAACCGTGTGTGCTGCAACAAGGCCGCCATCAGGGTGAGGGACACTGTCACATGCTGAATTTGACAGTTTTCATGGAGCAGTTTGACATTTTGGGTCATATACTCATTCTCTTTCTGGGGGAGAGTTACATTAGAAGATTGTTAGGCCTCTCAACACAGTACAGTACACTACACTACAGTAGTTATAAAGGCGTCGGTAGATTAGCTTAGCATTATTTGAAAAATATGCGCAACAACCGCTGAACTCCTCTCATCCATGAGGAGGAATTATTGTGGCCGACATCTCTCCGAGGTCGCGCGTCTATAATATAGTAGTCTATAGTGTAGTACGTAGTACATATATTAACTGTACTAATGCATGTTACTATTAGCTGAATAAAAGTTACGTCATGACTGTCAGTGACCCTCATACAAAGTATCTGATGTAAATCAGGTTATTACATTTAATCAATAGAAACCTAGAAAACAGCATAAACAGACAACCTGTACAGACAACCTGATACTTAGATGAACACAGTAGCTAGACACCAATTATCATCTATCTTGAAAGTCTCTTTGCACTGCACACACACTCTGCTGGAGCTGTCTGAGGCCCCTGATGTGGTCGTGGTCGCCAGCAAAGTGTCGTGTACAAGAGCAGACTCTGACACACCCTGGAAACGGTGAATGGAGCTGCGTAATTTTCTTCGTGACTGGACTTTTATTCAGACCAAGGTCCACTTTCCACCCTCTCTTTTCCTCCTCCACCCCGGGATTTTCTCTCTGCTCTGTCGTATCTGCCTTCACATTTGAATCCCCATGTTATTACTCAGTACACTTTGCTCTCTTGTTTGCTGTGTCATCGACTGAGTGTGTAACATTATTGCTGTGTTGCAACTATAAAACCCACATCATTGACAATAAGTGTGTGTGGAGCATCATATTTCTCAGCGAACAGCACTGTGCTCCCGCCTGCCTCCAGCTTACTGTGTGTTACACTGTTTACTGTTAAACTGATAAAAAAAAAAGGAGAACACAGATCCGTATCTCACTTCCTCTCTTGTAAGATCCCCATCTCTTTTTTTGTGTCTTCCTGTTACAGGGGAACTAAACCCAACACTCTCACATCGCCATTTAACACAAATTAATCTAAATTAAAGTTGATTTATTGATTACTCATAATAAATACACTGATTTTTAAGGCGTGATAAATGTTTCAGCTTTGATGACTTAAAGTGACAGGCCTGAGTTAGCACCCCCTACTGGCACATCCTGGCATTTCCATGACAGAGAATCAAGGCCAATAAAACGTGTCTCCAATTCAATAAGAGCTGTAAAGCCTGAGCATTTTCTGCCGTCTTGATTTATGACGTCTCAAAGAACGAGTCGCTCCGTGGAAAAAACAGCATGTGAACATAAGCATTTAATCTCTTTTGCTATATAATTTGACGCAGGCTTGAATCAGGAGGCTGCATGTTGAGGATTAATGGAGCTCTGGAGCTGAATGGAGCAATCTGCCACTCAGTCTAGACTCATTGATTTCTTTTTCTTCCTTCATCTCTGAGCTACCTCGCCTGCAGTTTGGGCTTGATTTAATTCTGAGTCGCACGGCTGCGTTTCATCTGATTTGTACGTCCCACTGGCTGGTAATTCAGCGTTTTGAGAGGACTGAAAGGCCAAGTGCTTGCTATGAGGATCAGAATACTGTAAGGCTGAAAAGCTAAGCTGCTGTTTCTGCTTTCCTTCACAGATACCATGGACAAAGTTGAAGACTCATCCAATCTCTTTGGTAAGTTTCACCCACTGCACCTGACATCCATTAAAAACTCAATTTTTACCTTGTTTCTTGCACTGAAATGATGTATGAGTAAGGCTATGAATGATATATGAACAAACTCCTCTTTAAAAGCCTTCCTTCACATGTAGTATCTCCCCATAAATCATTGAATCTTCTTGTGCCACAAATGAAGTTAAAACAGTTTAGTATTTTGCAAAGTAGCAGGACAGATTAACCACCTGTGCTCCTGCAGAAACGTACCCTCAATCACGTGTTAAGTGACGCAGTTCATCACAAGGTGACGAGCAGGAAACCGCTGAAGGTGTTGCAGTAATTGCTGTCGTTATAGACGCACTCTGTTTGCATAGAGCTCTACAAACATGCCGTCTCCAGCCTCCAGCTGCACCACCGCCACGCTGGTCGCACTGTCTTTGATATCATCGCCCACGGTGTCCCAGGTGGACACCACCCTCTGGCTGTGCATCATCAGTGGCACCACCGAGTTGGGCTGTACTGAGTTGTTGTTGCACATGTTGTACCTGAAAGCTCTTCCGGAGTCCCTCGGCCTGGCTTTTGTCGGACTCTAAATTGGCTTCGATTGTGGCCATTTTCCGCATCACGGCGGCGAGGTTTTGCTCGAGCCTGCTCTGTGTGCGTGTCATGGCTGCCAGCTTCTCCCTCATGGCTGCCACCTTGCTGAGCAGGGCGCAGGTGTCAGGCTGACAGACTGCCAGGCTGGTCCCAGTCCCCAGGTAGCTGTAATTCCCAGCACACAGGCTGCCTGAAACCAACAACAACAGGAGGAACATACGCTTCGACAAATCTACAAAACCTGGAGGCGACATGTTGTCCACAGTCTTTAAATATACTTCTAGCACCTTGTGTTTCTCAACAGTTTTGGCTTGCTGTCTTAATTCATATCTTGTATTATTAAGATACAGCAAACATATTGGGAACACAAAACAATAACAACATTAATAATCAGACATTTAGCATGATTAGGTAGCACAACAGCACTGTGTTGAATCTGCTGGTAGTCACTGCACTGTAGAACACAATGCTATCACACCATCAACAATAGCTAAGCCTGTGAAAATATTATATTTATTGCATTAAACAGTTGGAAAAGCGGGACAGCAAATGATAACATGGCTGTAAACTGTCAGAGAGGCTACTGCCTGAAGCTAATCTGCACAGCGATGAAAGGCTTGCTGTGTTAAGACTTGTATAAATTTTACAATAGAGACAGCAATTCAGAGTTTCAAGGTGTTTTATCTTAGCTGATGAGCTGCTTCCTGTGTGTACATGAAAATGTTGGCGACTTCCACGTCTCCAGTGGCAAAAGGCTAAGCATGCTGCAACAACTCCATTCAACGGTACTGCAAAACTTGCAGATTTTCCCTTTTTCAGTCTAACATTGTAATTAGCTGACAGACGCGCTTTTCTTCCAATGAGGACAAACACTAGAATGAGGCGCAAAATAAATAGATTGATGGAAACGGCCGATGCAGCCTGACAGGATTCCTGTGGTGACAAAAAAGATATGAATCAGCCAACGACAGAGTCAGAAGACATGGGTCGTGCATTGTGAAGCTAAGCTCATGACTTGCTTGCAGACCCTGGATAAAGTGGAGATGGAGATGAGTACCTGTGATGAGCCCCGCCCCCCCAATGGCCCATCTCCCATAGCAACAGCATCAGGACAAAGGTGAGCACTGCAGTTATTTTTTCTGCTTCTTGTACCTTCATTATCTTTATTTGGGTGACCAATCTCTACTTGGATTGAATTATTTGGTTCACACAAGCTTGAAACACTTGAACAAAAAATATCACACACACACACACACACACACACACAGAGTCCAAAATAAACACCTGACAAGCACCAAATGTGGGTAGATTTTCCATTTGGCAAGTGAAATCTTGTTAATGAACGTGCAGTAAGTGTCGCAAGTAGCAAACCAGTGGGAGTAACTCATCACTCTGACTAGTATTGAAATATTTTGTATCATCAGACGGTGTGCTTAATGTGGGAGCTTAAGCGTAGTGTGAACGGTTCCTGCTGCAGCTTCCAGACTGTGGTCAGCTGACTTCAGGCCTAACCCCCTTCACTTGTACCCCCCAGCTGGGAAGCAAAACACAGGATCCTCTAGAGTACTGAGGAGCTGCAGCGTTGATTCATGGGCAAAACTGTAACCAACACTGTACATTTACTCCCACTAGACCGCTTCACTGCTAACATTTCCACCATTTCCACACCTGTCTGCTCTGAGCAAAGCCACCATCGCTCTCTCGCTCAACCACACACTCGATACACACACTACACACTGCCCTGTTCCTTAAAGGAGCCATGCTGCTGTCGTAACAATAGGCTATAGGCAGAAATAGGTATCATTGTCCATAACACTGTTCTCACTGTGCTGTGTGTGGTTCTAGATAATCTGGTGTTCTCTGTCATATCTGAAGTATTTGAGCTTGTAATTAATTGTGCTCTGTACAGACTAGTAATAACATGTCTGTCCACTCCTGTCCACCTGTCTGTCTCCAGTGAATATGGCTTTGCAGAGAAGGTGGTAGAGGGAATGTCGCTGTCCATCAACTCCATCGTCATCCGGATCAGTGCCAAGGCCTTTAACGCCTCCTTTGAGCTCTCCCAGCTGCAGGTCTACAGCGTCAACACCAGCTGGAGCATCAGTGACCTGCGGTTCACTCGCATCCAAGACCCTCAGAGGGGAGAGGTCAGTATTTCATTCTTTCTTTTATTCAAGGGGCTACAAAGATGTCGTTTCAGCCGTAGTTTCTTATTGTACTCACTGCGCCTGTTTGGTCCAGATCCTGACGTTCAAGGAGATCAGCTGGCAGATGATCCGCATCGAGGCTGACGCCATCCAGAGCGCTGAGCATGAGATGTTGAGCGCCCCCATTCGCCTCATCACCAACCAATCCAAGATCAGAGTCACTCTGAAGAGACGGGTCAGCCACACACACACACACACACACACACACACACACACACACACACACACACACACACACTTAGATCCTTAGATCCTCTGAATAGATTCACATTTGGAAATTTGATGGACCAGGCTTGAAACCCAGACTGCTCTCAGCAACATCCTCTCTGCCACTGTGAACAATAATCCCTCTGTGTGGCACTGCTGATGTCTGTTTTGCACATGTGGAGATTTAATGTAATGCAGCATTAAGTGCACAAAGACTTTTTTTGTAAAGGTAATTAAGCCCGTTTGTTTCTTTAGGCTTTTACAGGACTGCTGAATAAAGCGTTAATCACCAAACACAAACTTATTAACTCTCCCACATATGCTGACAGTGCAGTTCACATTGTAAAAAGGGATTTTCTTGGGCCTTTAGCTGATAAAGAATATGTAATGTGTGCTTAAAAGTATTCAGAGTCATGAAAAAGCAGTTCAGTACAGTTCCAGTAAATTTAGCTGATCCCTACCGGTTATAAACGAAGACCTCACACAAGAAGAGAATTTCCCTTTGAGTGTCAGGTTACATTAACAGAGCTCTCAGGCTACCTGCACCTGCATAATGCATGTTTTTACCAACCGGCTCTACCTGACGCAGATTAAGGACTGTAACGTGGTGGCCTCCAAGCTGATTCTCATCCTGGACGACCTGCTCTGGGTACTGACAGACTCGCAGCTCAAGGCCATGGTGCAGTACGCCAAGTCTCTCAGCGAGGCCATGGAGAAGTCTGCACAGCAGAGGAAGAGCATGGCCACGGAAGACCAGGTGCACACATGACCGACTCGCACAGATATCCACAAATACAGTGACTTCATCCACACAGAGAGGACAGAATTCTCTTTATTTTCTCACGCGGTGAATTTGGTTTATCTCCCTCTTTCTGTCTCCTTCACTTTTTTCACTTTTTTTAACATGTCCCCCTCCCTCTCCCTGTCCATGCCCTAATTCCACCCTGTGGATAAGCCACGTCATGGTCTGATAGTTTGTCCTTGTGTCCCTGGAAATCACGTCTGCCCTTCTCGGTCATTCCCCCGATGCCATATGGCGTCTGTCTGCCAACAGCATCTTCGTCTCTCTCTGCTGCTGTCAGTGTCTTTCAGTCTGTCCCATTTATTGCTTCTTCAACACTTACACTCACAAATGTACATTGAACTCCCACACAAATTCACACCCATCCTCATCCCATGAAACATACAGTGGTCAGTGCATTTTTGGTAGTTTGGTGTGACGCGCCATCTGCTGGAAGAATTGAGTATTGCATGATTCAGTCGTTTGTCACCACCAACAACAATGTTACCAGACTAAATAAATCTTCAAAAAAAGAAAATCAAAATCAAAATCTTCATTGCTAATCGTTGTATCTGCACCTTTTCGCTTGCATGCATCCGTGTTCGCCAGGTGTCATCAGCGCCCCCCTCAGCCCAGCAGGTGCGCACTCAGCAGGCGTCCACAGCAGCTGACCAGAGTGCAACCATGGCCAAGCTGTTCAGTGCCTACGACGTCTGCGAGACGTCCCACCACCTCCAGATCACACACCTCGACCTGCACATATGTGACGACATCCACGCTAAGGACAAAGGTAGCGTAGATGCAGATCTTTTTTTTCCCTTGTTTTTATTCATATTACATTGCCACCTCAAAAAAGCCTTCAACTATTTTCTGTCTTTCTTCCCTCTGTGCAGTGATCAATAAGAGGATAACAGGTGGAGCCATGCAGCTTTCCTTTAGCACCATCACTTTGGACTACTATCCTTTCCACAGAGCAGGTATGAATCCTGCAGTGATAAAAACAGCAACTTGTCATGAAGTTAATTCAACTTGTATACTACTATGCAAAACTTGCGTCCTCACTATAAACACACTGCTAGTGTTAAATAAAACAAAACCAAGTACGAAGAACACAAGTATAAAAATGAAAGTGTACGATTAAAAAAAGCACACAGCATCTTGTTAAGCAGAACCAGAACCAAAACAAGTCATGGACCAATTTTCCTCCTCTCCAACCGTCTCCAGGTGACAGTTGTGTCCACTGGATGCACTACAGCGAGGCCACCAAGACCAGAGAGGGCTGGGCGCGGAGTCTGCTCGATGAGTTCAAGTCCAACGTGGAGATGTTAAAGAGCGCAGTTCGAGACCAGCAAGGCCCGGCCCCTGCGCACAGTTCCCCGCCTCTCGGTAACCACACGCGCTAGGTGTAATTCGGCTTGTTCGGGGTGTTTTTATGTTTTTGTTGTATCTCCCTGCACACGCACACAGCACATCACCATTTCTGTCCTCCAGTGTCCCTTCGGGACGATGTGTATGGGCCTCTAGGAAGTCAGGAGAGAGCAGGAGGAGTAGGGCTTAGGGAGGCAGATGGAGGACTCCTAGAGTGGAGCTCACAGACACAGCCTCCGGCCCAGTGCTGCTGGTGTCTAGAGCCAGGTACCGCGGTGTGTGTGCGCACAGCTTTGTGCGGTGATACACACCTTTTGCAAGACACAGAGGTTTCTCATTGGAGAACTGAGCAGCCGCTGTGTTTGTCTCCCTCTTTGTCTTTGTGTTTTCATCCTCTTTCTCTATATGTCCGTCTCTTTCCTTTTCCACAGGTAAGATAAACACCTCTTCCAGCACCGCCTTCAGTCCTCCTCCCACTCAAAGCCCCAAGACCCAGCTCATGTCCAGCTCTGTTGTTCTCAGGATGGCTGACTTCAGCATCTACCAGGTCCCTAACAAACACATTCGGGCTTGCAAGCCTGCATTTATGGAGACACTGGGACTATATAGAGCTGCGCTACTAGCTTTTAATGATAGTGTCTGTGTCTTTTTGTGTGTCGCAGGTGTCAACAGCAGATCAGCGTCGCTCGAGCCCCAAGGCCATGATCTCCTGCAATAAGAAATCCTTGTACCTTCCCCCAGAGATGCCAGCCATTCATGTGGAGTTCACAGAGTACTACTTCCCTGATGGAAAAGACTACCCCAGTAAGACTCCTGTGTTTTAACACAGCATCTAATTTAAAAACGTTAATCTTCATTTAGTAGGTTGTGAGCTGTGTAGGTAGCTGTGTTTCTGCACCAGGCCCACTCTTCTGGCAGGGACTTTGTGTCTCTCACCTCCCATCTGGATCTGTTCAGCCCTCTCGTTCAGCTGCAGGGGAGTCATTGACTGCTATGTGGCTGAGAGGACATTGATTTTCTGAAGTACGCTCAGCACAATTAATGAGGGATCACTCAATTAACTCATGTTATGGATTCCTCACAAATTCCCTCCATTAGGAAACATTATATGAACAATTGGAGGTTTTTCTTTTTTTGGTTAATGAATTTTCATGGTTTATTTTTGACAAATTTTCAAAATGACCACAAAATTTCCCACTTCCTCCCGCTCCTCTAGTCCCGTGTCCTAACCTGTACGTCCAGCTCAACGCCCTCCAGCTGGTTCTGGATCCTCGCAGCCTGGTGTGGATCAACCTTTTCGCCCTCGACCTCAGACAGAGTCTGGAGCAGTTCATGGAGATCTACAAGCTCAGCGACTCGCAGAAACCCGACGAGCACGTTGACATCAAGGTCGACGGCCTCATGCTCAAGGTATGCTGGAGCGCAGAAAGGTGGACACGTGACCTTTGTGTGTATTCTCTGGTATTTATGTGGTTTTGTGATCCTTCTCTTCATTAGCTGGTGATTCCCACCGATCGGGACGCCTCCTGCCCCGCTGATCTGCCTCGCTCCATCTCAGTGCAGACCTCAGAAATGGTGGCCACGAACACCCGGCACCCGGCAAACTGCACGCGCTCCCACCTCGAGGCCCTGCTGCAAGCATTTGAGGAGGAGCCCTACTTCTCTCCCACTTTCTCCTCATTCCCTCGCTCCTCCTCCTCCTTACCCCTCCTCCATCCAGTCTTCCAGCGTCACGCTCACGAACAAGACACCAGGCTCCACGACATCTACCGGGGCCTGGTGGTGCCGACGATGGGCACAGACGCTCTCAAAATGCCGGCCGCCACGGACTTTTGGGCGTTGCACTTTGCTCAGTTCTGGGTGGACTATGAAGGCACCCGTGGAGGCAAAGGGCGGCCGCAGCCCTTTGTGGACTCCTTCCCCCTCACCGTGTGGGCGTGTCAGCCTGCGAAGATTGTGCAGCACCAGGAGAGGCTCAGAGGTGCTGCTGGGTCGGGTTTGTCCAGGAGCACGTCTGGAGAGGCTGTCGCACGTCTGCAGAGGAAGCGATTACTAAAGGAGTATTACAGTACCGATGGCACACAGACATCATCTCAGAGCAACAATGCAACACTGCCGCCCAGTAACGGACTCCACAAACCCCTCTCATTGGACAGTCTGCCTTCCTCCTCCTCTTCTTTGTCACCGTCAAGTAAAGATACAGCTGTGCATGTATTGGTGCAGGTGCAGAAGCATTTAAGTGCTCAGGTATGTTTTTTTTTTCTTTTTATCCTTATAATTTTCAGAAAGCTGGACTGTTTATTACTCTCTCACCGGTGAATGTATAAATTGACTGTAGACACAGAGCAACAGTGTGATGATGGATCAGTGTTCTGTTTGTTCATTTGTGAGTCATGCGTGATGTTTTGGCTATTGCTCATCAGATCTTTGATTTAACTTGTGGAAGTGATACATCACACCACAAGAGAGGAGAAATCTTGTGAAGGATGATGATTGTTTTGCTGCCTTTAGCGCTGAAATTAAAATAACGTTTGATATTTGAAAATATGTTTGTCATTTATCAAATATGGCAAACATTAAACGCAGATAGTAGATATCGAGGATGTGAAAAGTTTGACCTGCTGGTGGTGCTTGAGTGAAAGTCAAGGGATTATCAAAGTCATTAGAACTGGTTATTTGCAGCAGAAGTTGCTTTATTCTATTCGTTTGGAATCTTTATTCATCACAATAACTCTTTGAGTCAGTAATTCATCACCATACTGTGTAATACCCACCTTGGTGTGTGTGTGTGTGTTCAGGTGAGCCACCGGCAGTACGTGTTTCTGATGCATCTTCAGCGCAGCATCAAGGCCCTGCAGCAGACGCTTCAGCAGGACCTGGAGGAGATGGGCTCCAAGAGAGACCGCAAGGATCCTTCTCAGCCTCCTGCAGACCACCAGCCCTTCACTGTCTGCCTGGGCCTCCTGCTGAAAAGTGCAGAGGTGTCCCTGCTCCTGAAGCCCGTCCCCCAGCCCGAGGGTTCGAGATCTCCTCTGGGGTCCGAGCTCTCCCCCTCAGAGAGCCGAGGAACTCTGGAGCCTGGGAGCGATGCAGGAGACGGGGCAGAGAAGGGGAGTGAAGGAGCTGGATCTGGGTCTGAAGGAGGAGCAGCCAAAGCGGCATGCACTGTAGACCAGCTGTTGTGTGGCGAAAGCTCAGAGGGTGGAGCCATGCACGGTCCCCTCCCTCTCGCCCCCACCTCGTCTTCAACCCCTCGTCCCGACTCAAATCACAAAGCCTCACTGGAGGAGAGGACTTCATCTAAGAACTCTGGGAGGTGGAGTTCAGATGAAGCGGGCGAGGCAGTAGTGGATGGGTTGGCTGGGAGTGAAGACGTGGGGGCTGGACTAGACCCTAAAACCCAGATGAGTGACCCCCTGTCTGACCCCCTCAGCAGCAAAGACTGGAGCGACAAGGACTCAGCTGCAGCCAACAAGATGCCTCAGTCAGTATCCAGGTATTCATGTTATCACTCAGAAACAGAAACGCTGTTCATTTCATTAGTCAGTGCTGTACACAAGGTCATTTGTTTTGATTTCAGCACATTTCAGGCTGATTCATTTTCCTCTTTAATCAAAAAGTCACGAAAATCTATGAAAAGTCAAAAAGTATTGTCAAATATCTTTCACATGTTCTCAGAGCTCAAACGAATATGAAGTGTTTCTGCTTCATGATATTTACGTCTCTGCCAATAGAGCCCCTTAAATCTTCGCACTGATCCTTTGATCATTGTCTGTTTAGGCTCTGCTGTAAATGCCTTTTCTTATAATTTCTGACAATTTGTAGACTAAACAAATAACCATTTTGGAACAGATGGGTCGATGAGTTTCAACCCTGCAAAGATCACATCCAAGTAATCATGTGTGGCCGTTTTTTGATTGGATAAGTGAATCCTTCATGTGCTTCACCACAGATGATGAATCTGATGAATGAGTCTTTTGTCTCTCTAATTTTATCTGTCTGTTCTTGAACACAAGAGCTGTGCGTTGACCTCTCATGTGAGACTGCTCGTCAGCGTCCTGTCGTCTGACATTTTGAACGTTGGTTGGCCTCGAGCTGCCGTGTCTTTCTGTGTCCTCATCCACCGTCCGTCCGCTCATCGTAGTCTTGTCATTTCTTAACTCATTCACTTCCTTTTCTGCCTCTTGACCTTTGCTTTGACCCATGCGAGGTGTGTGTCTGTGTGCGTGCGTGCGTGTGTGTGTTTGTTTTCTCTCTACCAAGGAAAGGAAGTTTGTCTGTGGTTTCTGATCTCCTCAGCTCCTCAAACTCCAGCAGATCCACCTCCCTTTATTCCATGTCCAACATGTAAGGCACTGGATCTGTGACTAGCTGTTATAAGAAGTGTGTGTGTACGTACTGTGTGTGTGTGTATGTGTGAGTGTGTCTTTGTTCTTGTGATCCTCGGATCAAAAATCAGTGCAGATGTGTGTATGTGAATCTCCTATTGGCATGCATTTGCATGAGTGCATGACATCCTTGTCTGTGTGTGATGTCTGTGTGTGTTAAATCAGTCTGTTTTTCCTGTGTTTGGTCTCTACCTGTTGACCAGTGGTTGACGATAGTGATGAAAAACAAAGCTCCTTCTTTAATTTGTTTTCCTTGCTTTTTGTCTTCCCCAGCCTTGTGTTCTCAGTCTTCTGGCAGCCGCTTTGATTTTTGTCCGTCGTGAATTTTCTTTAGATCGTGTCTGGCACTTGGGAAGATAGCACACTTGGTTCTTACATGACCTTAAACAACACCACACAAAGGAACGAAGAGATATTTAATTCATGACTCGACGAGGAAGCCCTGTCAGCTCTCTGAGAGCGCAGTGGTCTCGGCTCAGTGTCGGCATAAGAACAAGATTCTGATATGATCAGATATGGTGAAATAAAAGCACTGGGCCTGTTTGTTCTCCTCCGTCCTCTCTTTGTATCAGTTAGTCATAAATCGATGGCATGCATGGACAGTGTTGTGCGAGCAGATTTCAAACAGATAAGACTTCAATGATCTGTCTGTCACACACTCTTCCCCCTGTGACTCCACATCTTGTGTGTTGTAGTGGTCGTTTGATGCGGGACCGCTCCCAGTCCAGTTTCTCAGTGTCCTATAAGAACATGAAGAAGAGTCCGTCCCTGCAGTCGCTGGACAACATCTCCATAGACAGCTACCTGATGGAGGACGGAGACCCATACAGCCTGCTGGAGAGAGGTGGAGCAAACGTTAATGCATTCTTACACGCAAATGTGCAGTGATAGCCTTTATTTATCCAAAGTTGGATGAGTTACACATAAGTTGTGTTATTTATTGTGTCCAGCTCACAAGGAAGGGAGTGTTGGAACATTATCAGACGAGAGCATAATGTTTTTACGTCTAATATCACACCGCAAACAAAGAATTTTTCCTCTGGAAGCATCAGGAATGTTTTAAGAATATGATTACTGCACATGCACCAGTAGGAAACTATATTGACCAGAAGGTGGCAGCATTGTTCTGATATGTCATTAATGTACAGTGTTGCAGGGGAAGCTTCTTTACTCTTTACATGTCTTGATGAAGCCTGGCAGCGTATAAAAGTCACATGTGCGCCTCATCCTTATGAGAAATATTTGTGTGTCTTTATGTGCGGTACAGATGACGTCTCCATCTCGGGCTTCAAGGACGCCATCAGTGAACAGAGTGCCACTGAGAGCGCCACCGAGGCAGTGATAGGTCAGGAGCAGGAGGGAGGCGTGTCCCCAGACACTGTCAGCGCTACCTCTCAGAGCACCGACGATCCCACCAAAGATATAGTGAGATACCGGAACTTTGAGAAGTTTGGAAATAAGATAAAATGTCTGGAAAAGCATTCACTGTTACGCCTCTCACTGTGAACAATAATATTTACTCTAACTCAGACGTATGACTTAATACTGTCCTAGAACATAGTGTGTAGAAACCCTTTCGTATGACCATGAGCTTAATGTTCCTGACTGCTCTGGTCTCTCTTCCAGGTGTCGGTGCTGGTGCTGAAGGTGCAGTCGGTGTGTGTTGGCATGGAGGTGGTGGGCGAGAGCACGGTCGTGGCTCTGGAGGTGGGCCAGGTCACACCCAGCCAGCTGGGCAACGTCAGCCTCAGACAGTACCTCAGCAACCGCAGCCTGGGTAAGAAGACGCCTGCATACATGTGTTACGTGCTCTGATATGATGCATTACACTTATAACGGGCATTTTACTGTATGATTTCTGTTTTAGACTCACATTTCAAGTAAACATTACAGGTGTTATGCACAGTATTTAACACAAATTAATGAGAAAAGGTAAAGGCACAGAACCGTTTATCCTTTTCTGTAAAGCAAAATGGAAGAAGCAGTAAAGATGATGCCTGAGCCTGGAAGTAGTACAGGGCTCCCACAGCTCCTTAAAAAGTTTTAAAGGGTCTTAAAGTAAAATCAGGGAAATTAAGGCCAGAAATTGTCCCTAATTTACTGTAAATTTGCTCTGGGTATTAAATTTAGAGATGCTGCATTTAAGGCATTAAACAGTGAGAGACTACTGATGTTGACATCTGGCTTCATGTCATCTTTTCTTGTTTGTCAGTTGTATTTGCTAGCTAGCTAACAAGCTCAGGATGAGCCAGGATGTGGAGATGCAAGTTTAATGACACATGGTCAGAGGATGTTTCAGAGGTGGTTGGCATCAGCAGGAAGCGAAGCAAAGTGTAATTTATCCTGAAAGACTTTCACATTAGGGACTGAGGGGGTACGAGCTGTTGAATCCTGCATGAAAATGCACCCATGGTACGCTGTGGCACCTAGCGGGGCTATGCTAATGCCTGTGCTGTTTGCACGTAGCACACCAGGTACTTCCTCTGACTCCCTCGCAACTTCTCAGTTGGGATTGGGCTTAAAAAAAAAGCACAAAGGGCTGAGGAGCCCCACACAGTGAGCAGGCAGCCTTCATTTAAGTCAAATGATGACGAATGTTAGGACTCCATAAATAGCCTGGATCTGAAATTCTATTTGTTGAGGTCTTCAAAAGCACTGAAGTTGAGGAGCTGTCCAAGAACCCTGTGGTGACGTCCTCCATGCAACAAGACGCAAAGCAGCTCGTGGACGTGCTGCACGTTTGTACTTGTATGTGTCTGATGCTCCGAGCTTACACCAAACTGCCATGTGAAGATTGTGAAAGTTGAGAAACAAAGATGAATCACGGTATCTCGAGCCACAATTTGGCACAGCGCTGGAGTGAAGACCAAGCTGCTCCAGTTTTTAAATTGTGAGCTGGTTGATTACATAAACCAAATCCACCAAAATAGACTTCTGCTGAAGTCGACTGCAGCCTTGTTCTTAGGTTCACACTCATGCTGAAGATGAAAGCGAAGGGGCATTTGTCAAGATTTAAGCGCACAAGTAGGGCAGATATGAAACAAGAAGGAGCGGCCGGGAAATGATTGCACTGTGTGTGCGTGTGTGCGTGTGTGGATTTAGACTAAAGCCGGCCACGTAACAAACTTTCCTTTTTTCTTTTGTGGATTATTGTCAGATTATCTTTTGTGGTATTTTGCCTTATTTGAAAGCCAAGAGGAAACACGAGCACGAGGAAGCACGTGTGATAAAGGTCCCAGAACAGACTTGAAGCTGTGATTCGCAGGATGCTCCATAACAGACCCCCCCCCCCCCCCCCCCCCCCCCCCCCCACACACACACACACACACACACACACACACACACACACACACACACCCACCCCACACTCCTGCCCTTGTATTTTGCTCGTCCACATCTTAACACAAGACACACAGATGGAGAGACGGGCGGCAACATCAGGATGTTCTGTTTCACGAGCAACAGGAGCAGGAAGCTGGTAGACAGCGAAGATGTAACACAGAAAACAAACTGCCAGCGACTCTCACAATCGATGAGTAGTTTCAGTCAGTTTTCATGCAGAAATGCCAAACATTTGATGGCTCCAGGTTCTCAGTGTGAGAGTTGATTGTTTGGGTTTTGGTGTCTTCGGTTGGACAAAGCGAGACATTAAGTGATAGAAATGATGGTTAGTGGCAGCCCTCGCCTGAATCCAATCCTAGAGTAGGTTGATCTTTATTTCAAGTGTACACACACACACACACACACACACACACACATTTACACACTAACACAGCCAGCCCTTCCTTTTTATTTACCTTGCCATAACTCCCCACAGGTATGGTGTGTTCAGTACCAATACCTGCTCAAAGCAGCCAAGGTAACTGCTGTGTGTTAATTCACCATCTGTAACTTAACATGCATGCTTGCCTCAGCGTGTCTGTTTTCCACCTGCGTGTGTGTGGGTGCGTGCCTGTGTGTGTGTGCGTGCGCGCGTGTGTTTTCTTCCAGTTTGTCTTTTGTCAAATCTCATTTCCAGACTCGGGACGTTTGCTCGACGGCATGCACTGCAGATGCAGACGCGCGTTGCAATGCAAGTGGTCGCATGATGTGTGTGTTTGACTGCTAATTTTGCAGCAGCAGTGTGTGTTTATGGTGACATTGAGATCGCTTTCCTCCAGTGTGTGTGTGTGTCTGTCCGTGTGTGTGTGGCACTTTGGAGAGGTTAAATTTGACAGTAATGGAGTGAGTGGTCCTATTATTTGCAACATTAGGCCCAGATACTTAAACGTGTGTGTTCGTGTGTGTGTGTTCGTGTGTGTGTGTTTGTGTGTGTGTGTGTGTGTGTGTGTGTGTGTGTGTGTCAGCTGGATTCGAATTAACTGCAACTGTTTGTGCAGACTGGTGTTAACCCCTAATCTTCCCATTCTCTGCCTAATTTGCCCTCTCCCTGTCTCCCCCTCCCCTCCTTCCTCCCCCACCTCCCTCATCTCTCCACTGCAGCAGACTTTGCAGTTTCAGTCCAGTGATTCAGGCAATGAGAGAAACGCCAGCTTTACCCCTCGCTACCTCTCCGCCTCCTCCTATCTCACAAGAGCAATCCCTCCTCCTTGTCCTTCTCCCGCTCTTTTTTTCTCTCTCCTCCTCCACCTTTCCTCCTCACTCTTCCCTCGAGCTCCTACTCCATCTTCCTACTAATCCTCTGTCATTTAACCCCCCCTCCCCTCTCTCCACCTTTTCTTCCCTTCATCCCCCCTCCCTCTCTAGGCCATCTTTTCTCTTCCGTCCCCGTCTTATCACAGTCACTCAGTCCTTGGCTGCTGGCTGCCTCCCTCTCTTTCCCTTCCTCTCTCCTCACCCACTCCCATCTCCTCTTCCTCCCTCTCTGCGTTTGCCGCGACCTTAGCCGCCCAGGATTGAGAGAATATGTCATTTTATCGGAGAAAAGCTGACAGCCTTGTGCGTTTGCGTGCGTGTGAATGTTTTGAAATTGCTCTGTGGTATTAACCCTCTCTTGACATTCCTCAGAGAGACGTGACGCTCTTCCCGCCGTCGTAATGATGATATGTCTCCAAGTGGCCATTTCCATGCCTTGCTTAGTGTTTCTCGTGGTGTCTCTCGCCTGTTAAGAACTTTTGCCTGTGTCTGCTTGCCAGCTGAGTTTGTGCGTAAAGTTTGTGAATAAGGAGGTTTTGATCACCTCGGCTTTCATCAGTTTGTCTTCTTTCTCTCTGTCCTCACCTTTTCTCCCCCTTTACCTCTTTTTCCCAGTAAACAGGGAGTCGTATCATCACTTTTCATGTGTCTGAGAGTCAAATTCAGGTCATTCAGCGAGGAAACTCTCAATATAGAGACAGAACATCAAATCTTTCACAGTTTTCAGCACCCTGGAGTTTTGTTTTGTAGAGTGTCTGATTCGTGGAACGGAGACGAACTCATTCGATGGTTAAAATTTCACTTTGAGTCCTCGACGCTTAGGTGGGAGTTTCCACTGAAGCCTCTAATCCCTAGTCCTAAGAAATAATTAAACATCACCGCAGCGAGGAGCCTGTGGGATTGTAGAAAATCTCAAGTCTCCTTCAGCCCACCTTTTTCTTGATTCCTTCCAGCTCCTCTTTTTTCGGCTCACTTTGCTTTTTTCCTCTTTGTTTCCAACTCTGTCTCTCCCCCTCTCTCTCCCTCCTCTCTCCCTCCTCTTTCTCATAGTCTCTGTCTTCTCCTTCATCCTGCCTCTGACTTCACCCTCATTTAAACCTGACCTTAACATGCACCCCTTTTTTTTTTTTTAGAGTGAGCAAAATGACATAAAATCAGTCTTGTAATGCATCTTTGAAGTCAAAAACGTCTTTACCTTCCATACTGTGACGCAGACTATAGATGCGAGAGAAACGAGGAAATCCTTCAAACTTCACTGGATCACAAACTTAACATTTGAATCGCGTTTTTATATGATGGGTGATACCAACAGATAACTCAGCAGTTTTCACTTGAACGCGACATTCGAACCTGAAGAAAGTCATTTTTGTTTCACAGCCTTTGATCCGCACAGGATAGAAGTGGATTAGACAAAAAAAGGAGCTTACTGTCAGATTCAGAGTATGTAAATGGCAGTAATTGGTAAAGGACGGAGAAATCCTTTTTCACGTTGGGTGTATTTTAATGTCAGGTCTGAGTGTGTCTCAGCTGAATCATCTCTACGTGCCTTACACAGACGTGACACTGCAGCTAAAGCTAATGCTAACCGCAGCCTCCGTCTCCTCCCTCGCAGCCGGCGGCGACATCAGCTCCGCCTCAGTCGGCGGCCTCCACAGTCCGGAGGTGCGGGCTCGCCTGGAGAGCGGACCCTGCGCCGCCGCTCACTCCCCGCTGGCCGAGCGCAACGGCTTCCTGCAGCTGCGCCTCCACGGATACCAAGCCAGCTTCTTGATGTCCACGCTGCGTAACCTGGCCCTCTTCCTGGAGGACGACTCGGCCCCGCAGGTGCTGCCCATGGAGATCAGCGTCAGGGACACTCACGTCAACTTAAAGGTGAGACTCCCCGATGTTGAGGTATATTTATATCTAATGATTCCAGCTGCTTTTTGTTTTACCCTCAGGTTATTGTTGCACAACTACTGTTTACCTGCAAGACTCCAGCAGGATATTTGTCCTAGTTTCTCCGATCACGTCACACTAATAGACCCCATAACTCACCGCCGTACGGTGCAGCCGCTCCTGTAACCAAGTTAAATATTTTGAACCGTGTCCTAATTGGACTTTGGATTTGAGCTGAATGTTAAATGACATAGAAAGGCCTTTCTGCCTTCGCTCTTTGGTTCCGTCACGGGTGAGTAGGTTTGCCGTGGAACCGATGTGGAAACCTGGATGAGGATAATTTATCCTGTGCACACACACACACACACACACACACACACACACACACACACACACTGAACACATGCCGTGTCTCCCCGCAGGACGACGGTCCCCGGGACAACCCCTCTGACTCGGAGTCGTCGCCGATCACCCTGCATGTGGACAGCCTCATCATACACAGAGGAGACGACGGCTCCTTCTCTATAGGAGGTGACAAGCACGCACACACACTCTGATCTGCCAGAGATTTCCACCTCCTCTGAAGCGCTGATTCACTGCAGTTATATAACACGTCCTATTAAACGCTTTCAAGTCCGCTCTCGGTGCATCCACGCCTCCTGATTCTCCTCTGCCGTCTCTGATTCTCCTCACAGTGGACACGGCAGCGGAGGCCAAACCCAGCGGCCTGAGCGCGGTCCCCGAGGTCGTGGGCGCCATCTGCAGAGTACCAAAGGCTACGCAGACCCAAGCCCCGCCCACCAGCCCCCCTCCATCCGTGAAAGAAAAGGTGAGAGGTGTACTGCGTGGGGGTATATGGGAGCAGAAGTGCACACACATCACCTGCAGACCATCTTGAAGGCGAAGACTTGAGGGAACTGCACGTATCCACACATATTTTTCTCTTCTTGTGTTTTCCTCCTACAAACATAAACTGTTGGACAAAGGAGACATTTCTCTCTTGCCGATCGTTCTGGATGGAGTGCCAAAATTTGGGTTTTTTAAGCTATTCCAGCTCCCCGCTTGGCTTCCATTTCATGTACAGTGGGAGTGATATTTATCAATTTATGCAAAATGCACGTATTACATTTTGGGATGGAACGCTGAATGAGAAGAGTTGCATAACGACCGGCGAGTCCTCCGAGCTAAACAGCAAAGCAGGTTGTTTGTCGTTCTGTTTAAAAAAAGCTATTCACGCTGACCTCCTCCCTAATGTTTAACAACATCACACCTCTGGCTCTGAGAGACGCCAGTCACATGACCACAAAAAGCCTCAGATCGACGAGCGAACGCGTGTCTGACGAAGTGTTTAAACACACTGCACACGCTGTAGTTCAGGGCTGTGTCACGAATAAGACGAGGTGGCAAATTATTGTTTTATTAGGATTCATTATTATTGCTATTGACTCTGGAAAATCTCCACAAAGTGAACTGTATGCTTTAGTTTTTTACGCTGCCAAAACGAGCCGAACACACACTCTGACGCCGCCCCGTGGCCCCTCCTCTGTCTCTTTACAGATGCTGATGGAGGAAAACGAATGTTTGAAAGTGGAGCTGTCCCGAGCCAAGATGGCACTGGCTGAGGCTCAGATGGAGAAGGACTCGCTGCTGCACCGCATGAAGACCCTCAAAGTCAACACCAGCTAGAGCCGGCTCCTCTCGTCGCGCCCGGCCTGTCAGTCATTCACCAACCTCTGGTCTGCGGTCATAAGAAGGTCGAGGGTCAGCAACATTATCAAAGGCAACATCAACAAGTAAAGGAAAAAGGGGGATTTCTCGACTAAACCTGCTCCTTTATGCGCTTTATTGTTGAGTGAGCCACCATGTGACTTTAGACTTCAACATAATTCCTTCATAAAGCAATGCAGAGTCTGCGGAGACTCAAAAATACTCGTTTTTACACGCTTGTCGTCTGTTTTTTGTTCTCCACTTTGGACTGTGGAGGCTCGATACACTTGGAGAGAGTCGGAAAGGGAGAAATGACATGAAGTGGGACTAAACGTGTGTGTGTTTGTGTGTGTGTGAGGATGAAGATCTATATCCATGGTTGTGCCTACACGAAACCCTTCCCACACTTATTCCTGTTGTGTAAGTTAAAAAATAAGGATCATTCAGTCGTGTAGGTATGAAGGAATCCTGAATGTTGTACCTTCACACGAATGTTTTTGCACTGCGCTCAGTCTAAACCTGTAATTTAGTGCTTTCATATTCGGAAGGGACGAGACAAATCACTCTCTCGCTCGCCCTCGCTGTGTGTACAGTGTATATTGTATAAGAATGTGAACACACAACTATTTTCTTCAGAACTTTGAATGGTTATGCAGTGTTTCACTTGAATGTGTGTGTGTTTGTCTCAGCCAGAACAAGCATTTCATTACAAGCAGAGGAGAAATTTCTATCAGGTCCACGGCTTTGTCAGCAAAATGCCCCACAAATAATGTCTGTAATCCCCCCCCCCCACCACTCCTATTTTTCTATGTGTAAATAGCTGATTACCATGTGCAGCACTTTTAAAACTGAGGCTCTGTAAATACAACAGTTCGAACTGTGAGAGAACGAGAGCTAAGCCGACAAGTGGAGAGAGCGATTAGGAAAGTATCTCACCCCTTCAAACACGAGGAGGAATATAAAGGCACATTGAAGCTGCCTGACTGTGTGTGTGTGTGTGTGTCTTTATGTAAATTTCTAATCCGCCATGTGTAATTTTTTCATGAATAAGTGTCGAACATATCTGCTGCTGTTCCATGCTTCACGCCTGTGTGACGACTCCGGGGGAAATCCCTGAATAGATGTTAAAAATGACTAAAAGTGACTGACTTTTCGAACAGCACACGCTTTGGCAACACAGCACAAAAGACTAGAAATGGACAGTTTGAACCTCGGCTCTACCTTAACGGTCAAAATGGATTCAGATACTGTCGTGCCGGTACTCCAGCTCAGCCCCGTTCATTTCAGTTACTGTCTTAAAAAAATGTTCCTGTAAAAGACGTGAAACGCAAGCGGAGCGTCATGACTTGAAATGTCAGAGGTGGGATTTTAACACGATTGTATGTGAAGAGTTTTGTTTTTCATCTGCGTTAATTCATCACAGCCCTCATCCTCCTCCTCCCGTCTCCAGGAGACTCTGAAACCCCGTGGAGGGAGAAGAGACACAAAGTAATAAGTAGTATTTTGTCTGTCAAAGCTGCTGAAATACTGATGAAAATAAAAGAGGCTATCCAGTTTAAAAGGGTTCATGTTTGTATGTTTGCTTTTTCCCCTCTTTATCAGATAGATCATATCCCTCCTCCTGCATGCTGCCGGACATCAAAGCTACGATTAAATGTTTAGTTGAGCGAGAGAAAATTAATTAGCAACTGTTTTGCTAATCACTAATTTTGTCATTATTTTCATTTAAATGTCAAAAGTTGTTTATTTGGAGAACGAGGTTTGAAAACTTTGTCAAAACTTTGGTTTTGTAGACAAACATGTTTATATAAGGTTTATTTTTGAGTTTATTTATGTATTATTTGAATTTTTGAGTTTATTTTATGCTTATATAACATGTCCAGTGTGTAGGATCTGGATTTTGTGGGATCTATTGGCAGGAAACTCACATCATTTTCACAGTTTGTTTTCATTGGTGTATAATCACCTGAAACAATGAGGAGCAGGTCCTCTTCCACAGAGTCCGCCATGTTGCACCCTCCTGTATCTACAGTAGCGCAGAATGAACAAATCTTCTTGCGTTTTTTCTTGCAGCCACTGCAGGGGAGGGTTAGGGTCGAGGTATTCAGCTGGTTGCAGTCTATAACGTCACCACTAGATGCCACTAAATCCTACACGCTGATCCTTTCAGTTAGCTATTATATACAGTATTATATGTATTAAGTAAGTTAGCCAAAAATCATGCTAGCATCAGTGGCTGTGTTACGCTGGTAGCAGTTAATGTAGCATCGAGCCGCTAGCCTCAATCAAAGATGAGGGGTGGGCTACAGGGGTCTGATAAGATCACTTCTAACTCCACACCTCCAGATTTTTTCAGGGCCAGCCAACACTGCCTCAGATGACATCACTCGAGGCTATTTAGCAGATTTCACTGTCTTTAACCTGTCCATGGTTTTGCACTGCTACCTTTGGTGATATAAGAGTTTTATTATAGAACTTCTTCCACATTCAGAATTCTGTCGGGCTCCTCAAGACCCGTAAACAGACTTTGATGTGTAAAATCAGCAGAGTTCCCCGACGATATCACTCCAAGGTCACACATTACCACAAAACACGGCATAGAAAATAATAAACGCACAAGAAGAGCCAGTCAACAATAAACAGACAGACATTTATATGCACTGAAAATGAACTGTGAATGGTGCAAAAGCATTTTCATCAGTGTTTTTGAGTGCAGAAATCAGATGAATAGCTCACATATACACGAAGCATTCACTGCATAATTCAGTTAAAGCCTTTTAAGGTTTACAGTTCAGGGTTTTGTGTAGTTTGAGAGCTTATATGAGTTAATTTTATGCAGCATTTGTGCATGAATTAGAAACAACGCTGACGTTTGTTCTGTGATAAGTGGAGACAAGCAACTCTTTAAATGTAAGTGCAGCCTCTTTGTGGGCCCAAACGAGCTGCACTGAACCGCTGCAGGAGAGCGTTTGGACTTTGTGCACATAAATGGTCATGACATTTTACGGCTGGAGTAGTGCAGTGAGTCAAAGAAGGGCATTAAGTGTGTGTGTGTGTGTGTGTGTGTGTGTGTGTGAGGGAGAGAAAAGTTCTGTTCTGCTGCTGCTGCTGACATGAAAGCCTGTTTACATACTGTAGCTTAATGTTTCTGTGATGACGGCCATACGTCACAGCGCAGGTCCGTTTGTGTAAGCAAAGCATCTGCACATTCATTTCTATAGTCTGCGTGTGGATGTGTGTTACTTATGGGGACATAAATCTGTTTCTATAGGTACATTATGGGGACAAAAGGCAAGTCCACATAAAGTAAGTCATAAAATTTTAGGGTAAAGACTTGGATTAAGGTTCGGATCAGGGTCACGGTTCGGCCAGTGTTTGAGGTTACGGTGAATGTACGTCTATGTAATGTGTGGCCATGTATTACTCATGTTCAGGGGACATTGTTGGGACTCACCTCACTTTTGGGGACAAACTCCAGGTCCACATAATGTAAATCATTACATTTTGGGGTGAAGACGTTATGGTTTAGGTAAGTCTCCAGGAAATGAATGTAAAGTCTATGTAATGTCCTCAAAACTGATGAAAACCTAACGTGTGTGTATGTGTGTGTGTGTGCGTGTGCGTGTGCACACTGGAGAAATTGTCCAGGACGGTATGCCAGCACCATGTACAGCTGGATTATGGGAAAAATGCTGAAAGCGAGAGGCATCAGGTTGTGTGTTGGCTCAGCGCAGAGTCCAGAATCTGCGTCCAAACACCCAGTGGGGCCGCAACCGCCTGCTCGCTGTTTCATTCCCTGGTTTTATTTCTCTGCTGGAGCCCCACTGCAAATATAGTGATCCTGTAATACTGCTGTAATAAAATTAATGATGGTTGAATTCCATTTAGCTGCTTCATTTTCAGAGTGCTGGAACAGGCCTTTTTTCACGGCAGACATTTTTACTTGTTATCATAGGAGGTGTTACTGAGACCACTAATGATGGTTCTGTTCTGTTCAAGCGTCCCAGTAAGAAACGACACTGTGAGCCGACATGCAGAACACCAGGACCCTGAAACCGAAGCAGCTTCACTCTTTTCATCAGATCATTGCAGATTAAATACACATTAGAGGTTTGAGCGTCTCAATTTTTCACCATAAAATAAAATTAATCAGTTAAATTGTCAATATAATTAAAGGAAAATGTGAAGTTTTTGAGATTTTACAGATTAAACGATTATTTGATATATTGACAAAGTAATTGACACATTAATTGATAATGAGCGTAATGATTAACTGCAGCTCTATATTAATTACATGCCTGCTTTCCTTCTCTCCTCTTTTCTTCTCTATGTCGCTTGATTACCTCAATTTAACGGCCCTCATTATTTTTTCATCTACCTGTGGTTTCCATGTTTCTTCTGTTCATTATTGTGTTTCTGTGACAATAATTTTCTGGTTCCAGCTTTTGGAAATGTGAATGTTTCACTTTTCTCTTATTATTATCTTTAGAAATTGAATATTTTTGTGTTTTGGTCAGTTGGTCAATGCAAGACATTTAAATACATCAGCGCTGACTCTGGAAAACAGACATTTTTCACTACTTTTTGGCATTTTTTTAGTCTAAACGTGTAATTAATTCAAGGAAATAATCAGCAGATTAATCAGTGATGAGAACAAAGGGCCCCTGGAGGCTAAAACTCACTTCAATCAGTATCTTCAATTTGCACAGAAGTTGGACATAGCAGCTGTAGGTGGGGCACCTGAAGGCAACACCTCTGCCTAAATTCCAATTAGGCAGCAGAGTGAAGCCATCAGACAGGTCCCAGCATGCACCAGGCAGAGGGAAGAGGAGGGGGTGTGTCTGTTTCCCAGGCTGTCAGTGGACAGATCAGAGAACATTAAAAAAAATCCATCTTCTGCCTTCATTCTCCATTCATACAAACCCTGCTGTGACATGACAGTGAAGCTATTTTAGGATCTCACCTGTTTCCAAATCCATTCAGCAGCAGCGGGGCCAATTGTGAAGGGAATACACCTTCAGCGTGGGAGGGAAGTGCGCATGCGCGTCTTTAATGGAATAAGTGAGTGGTCTGAAAGTGGCATGAAGTGGCACGGCTGGTGGGTCTGAGTGAGACTTTTTAAAGAGACTAACAAAGGCATCGCCTCCTGTTGGTGTCGGAGCATCGTCATCCACGCCCAGCTTGTACAGTAAGTCTCTCAGCCAAGTCAGAGAAAATAGCAGCGGGAAATGGCGGGTATGCTTTCAAAATAAAAGGTTTGAGCTGCATAAGGTGCATCCAGGACCAGAGAATATAGTGTGATGATAAATGTCTAAAAAATATATATATTTACTTTTGCCACGTAAGAGCATTATTTTCAGTTGCCTTTATCTCCAGAAATGCAAAAGCAAAAATTATTGTCCAAGGCTTCTAATAAAGCAGTTCAGGGGTCCCAAAGCTCAAAACCTGGTTTACCCTGGTAGCCTGTGTTCACTGGTTTGTTTTAATTTAACAGAAAAAATCTTTTGCAATACACACCATGAAAGCACAGTTTTACAACATCAAAAAATGTTTTTACATATTGCCTGTTGTTAAATTGATTTGTGTTTTGTCAAATCAGCAGATGGCAACTCTGAAGCCAGGTAGTACTGATCCTTCTGATACTTGTCTTTTTGCCTTCGTTATGAGGAGAACATCGTAAAAAAGGTTGTCCTTTAATGCATTTGCATCCTCAGTAATTGTAGCCTGGTGAATTTGTGATTGTTTTGGTCTGGGGATGGGATTATCTTATTGTTAACCACATCTATCCATTTATCTATTTAGCTTGTTTGCTGTATAGCTAATATAAATGTTGGCTAGTTTCATACAAGAACGATGAAAAGTAAGGTTTTGCTTAATTGTTCATCTTAGACAATTTTATTTGTAGCTTTATGTCATGACTGGGCAGCTTTCTTGGTCTGGTAGTGATTGTATTTGCCTTTACTGTTGCCAAATTTATCAAGCTAGCTATACAGCTACCTAGCTAGTTGAGTGGCTAGCTAGATTTGCGTACTAGCTAACTGGAAGGCTAAAAGGCAGCTAGTTTATGGATATTTGAACGGCAAAGAAGAACTTATAAAGGACATAGAAAACATAAAAAAAATATATAGAAAAGAAACAAATATAACAGCAATATAACATGTTCTTCTGACATTTATCATTTCATGTCTGAGGCAAGTTGGTCAAGTTTGTTTTAGTAGCTAACTTTAAACCCTTTGCTAAGTAAAGGTTTTATTTTGAAAGTTGCAACAGGAAGTTCGTAATTTTATCCCGGATAACTTGACACCTGTGTCTCAGGCGACACTGATAGGCACCGGCCAGTGCGGTAGGTTCGGGGTAAAGAGGAGGTGAGTACAGCGGGATTGGAGAGCTTCTTGAGGAGGGTCTCACCATCTGACTGGTCACCAGCTGGAGTTTCAGACCCGTCCGGAGCCTCTGTTCGGACAGAGAAGGAGTTTGTGTGTTTCTTTTGTAACCGGGGTTACTCTTTACTTCACAGTGAGGGATTCGCTTCGGAGCCCCCGGTTTCCCCCTGCTGCGCTTGTTTGCACTGAGGTTACACCGGGGAGCCGTGCGCGTCAGCGGACTCACTCGGGAGGAGATTACGGCGCCGTGCGTGTGAACGGACTGAGGTTTCAAGGCACCGGGGGAGCAGTGCACGTCAAACCTGCTCTGCAGCATCAATAACACCTATATCACCGTGCAGCAGCAGCGGGAGCATGCAGTGAGAGGAACCCTTTCAGATGCTTCCCCACACCAGCCAGTGAGGGAAGGGGTCGGAGGATTTATGGGAGATCTGTTGGATTTTCATCACCCCGTCGTTGTAAACTTGTGTCCGGGATGGGGAAGGAGCAGGAGCTGCTGGAAGCCGCCCGGACCGGGAATGTCGCCCTGGTGGAGAAATTGTTGAGTGGGAAGAAGGGGATACTGGGGTCAGGCTCCGGCTCCATCCCTCTGCCCAACCTACTGAGGTAAGAAGCTCTCATCTCCTTCCCATGACCGCTACAGTGTCCGGGGAGCCCCCGGGTGTGCAGGGGGGGGGGGATCCCAGGGGAGGGAGGGGGGCCGGGGGGTTCCCATGCTGCGAAATTAGGCATAATTTAGCTTCATCATAGGTCAATGATCTGAATTAGTCAAGAACCACTGCTCCAATCTCAGCTTCCCTCCTCCCAGCTGCAGTATGGAGCACACAGTATACAACCAGTACAGTACCAGCAGCACGATGGTGTCCCTGAGATAAAAACCTGAGAAAATGAGGGGTTTCAAGAGCCGTGTGCAGGTTTGCAACATGCTGCATTACACAGGAGAGGAAAAGAGAGAAAGGGAAGTCTGTTATGCAAAGTCAAGAGTGGTATGAAGCAAAGTGCACGACAAGGCAGACAGGATTGCTGCAGGCTGCAGGCCAAACATGCATAAGGCACATACTGTATGTCAGACAGAATCCACCAGCATGTGACCAAAGGTTCGTCATCCCGTCCTCTCCGGGTGCCAGCATCGGCTCGAGCGCTCAGGGCTCAAAAAGAACAGACAGTACCTTCAGCTTCGCCACTCTGGCAGCTGTCGAAATGTTGATTTTTTGAATAAGAACATGATGCCTGGATGATGGATGCATGTGTAGCAGCTCTAGTTTCCCCTCAGAGTGTCTTCATTCTTATTTTGTTTGGACTTTTATGTGCAGCGAGTCACAAAAGCCACCGTACCCTCCTGTCTTTATGTATTTATATCCCTGTAGTGGCTCTGAAGGTATTCCTGACTGTAATAGTATCACTGCATTGATCCTATAGGGACTTTGCTGTGGCGCTCGTGTAGCACTGTGTCTGCTCACATGATGCTGGGGAAGCCTGGCGTGCAGGATGTTCAAGCTGGCTTGAAAACAGCTCTGCATTCACGTGCTTCTTTGTGGATTTCCTGAAAAGGTGATGTTTGAAATCAGTTGCATCGTCGCTTCTAGTTTCCTTACAAGAAGAGTGAAGCGAGGGGATGCTGTTTGGTTCATCAGATTAACAGGTGGCAGGTGGTTTGGTTCAGGTTCACCTCAACACCTTGAGCCTCTCACCCATGAATCAGTGTTTATATGAAAGTTAATTTCCCATTTTTTGGCTGCACGGCACCCTCCTTAAAACGCGATCCAACCAATATTGTGGCGGTAAATGTCAGAAATCTCCACAGGAATTTGTAAAAGATCACCAATCTCAACATTTGAGTTTAACAGCCCACTCTGAATCCCTCTTTTCTGCCTGAGCTCAAACCACAAAGGCTGCAATCTGGCCGCGAGAACAACTGCTGAGGTTATTATTGTCCCCCTCTCCTCCCGCCCCTGCAGCCTCACCCTCTCTCTGCTGAGGCCGACGCTGAACCAGGTGATTAGGAGATCAAAGGCTGGAGGCGTACGGGAGGAGTACTGCCTCGGGCCCTCGAGCAGAGCGTCTCACGACCGGGCCGAGGTCGCACGCTGGCGGGGTGGATGCCAACCATTCGCACACTAAGCAGGGGCTTCAGAAACTGGGGTCTGGGGAGTCCTGCGGGGCCTTAAAGGCCAAGAACTGAACTCGTTTAGGATAAAGACAGCGTAGATTAAGCACTGTGTGATTCATTGGAAGTTGGCTCCAGGAGTATTTAATCCAGTTTCTGATCAGATCCTGCAGAGGAAGCGACAGCAGTGACAAATGCGGTGCTGTTTTCTGACCTTACATCAGCTGATGGTCACGTCTGCAGCCTTTGTTATCCTCTACGAGTAAAACACCTCATAGGAAAAGGGAAGACGTTCAGAGTCAGAGTTCACAGCTGCCTGCAACAAGTGGCCGAAAGCATGGGTCGCATTGTTTCTGCGTGTCACCACTGCTCGTGTGCGCCGTTTGACGAGCTGTTGTTTAATTATGTCCGTTTGTTTCTGTTCTTGTTTTGCTGCACATCATTTCCTCTCTCGGATGATAGCTTGTTTAGGTGGGAAGGAATCACTGAAACTGCTTGCATGCTTTTTGTGTTTTTGTTGGTTCCCACACAGTCTTTTATAAAAAGAGAAGTAGGCCTGCCACATAAAAGCTGTGCCCCAGTTCCACAGTACCAACTGTATACAGCATTGGCCGTCATACTACAACCTCGATTTCATAGACGTTTGGATGCTGTGCGAAACGTGAACTAAACAGAATGTGATAACTCGTTCATCCTTTTTGACATATGCTCAACTGAAAACAGCACAATGACAATATATTTAATGTTTGACCTCATCAGCATGAAATGTTGCACAGACATTCATGGTCCCCAGAGGATGAATCCTACTTTTCCTCCAGCACCATCATCATTTTAAACCTCTAATTTGTCCAAGACTTTTGTTTATGTCCAAATACCTGCAAAGCTGTGCCTTCATTATTAGCTATTAGCCTCAGCTGAATGTTGTGTTTTGTACCGATCAGCAAATTCTTGCACGCTAACTCGCTAAATTAATAAGATATACATGATAAAAGTTATACTCCTAGTATGTGTAAAAGCGTACATGGCAATAAAGCTTTTTCTGATTCTGATTATACCTGCTGAACATCGGCATGTTAGCGTTGTCACTGTGAGCATGTTAGCATGCTGTAGCATTTAGCTCAAAGCAAACCTGTTGAGGGCGCATTAGTAACCACAGAGAGCGTCATACATGGTACGCTCACCGGAAACGTTGCTGATGCTTGTTTGTCCTTCACGCCATGAGTTTGTGTTGATAAAAGGGACTTAACCGAAAAATATACACCCAGCTTGTTACTGTATGTATCTCATCTCCCACATCCCAAAACTGTAAACAGCGTTACATCGTGTGTTTGCTTTGCAGATTGGGATTTAATTGAATTCATTGGAGGACAGTGATTATTTACAGAACACTGAATTAATCTGAAAGCAATTAAAGAATGACAGGGCTGAGGGAAAATGCTGGAAGAAATGCAGCTTTTGGATCGTTCTGTCGTTAGAGAAGCAAAGCACAGCAGCTGGTTTTTCTTAGGAATCCAAACCAGAACAAAACTCTGAAGGCAGATTGACATGGAGAGCGAAGCCGAGGTCAGATCGATGCATTATGGGTGGAAAAACCTGCAGGTTTTGCCGTTGCGTTATTGTCTGCCGTGCTGCAGACGCTTGCCTCTCATTGGCTCAGGACACCGGCACGCGTGTGTTCATGTGTGTCTGTTTGTGACCGGCTGTGCGACGCGCCTCCTCGTAAAGTGTGTATGTGAGCAGATGAGCGGGACAACAGGGAGGGCACAGGGAGTGTGAGCAGGCCCACGTTATGGGAACCATCTCCGGGAATCAATGCATACTTTCCCATCTTAAGGCCTCTGAGCCATTCATGGCATTCCTAAGTCATGAGGTTCCTCTTTTCGCTGAAAGAATCGCACTAAACCGCCAAGTGGGACATGAGCACGGACACACACAAGACACACACACACACACATACACATAAGCACTAGAAGTGGAGAAGATGATCCTCTGGCTGTAATGCTGCAGTTTCGTGGTGTAGGGCAGCACGCACACACACACACACACACACGTGCACAGTGGAAAATCAATACTGGATGATCTCATTGCTGTTTAATGGGTCATATTCTCTCGTAGATGACCTGCATTGTACGTGGTGACTGTGTGTTTGTAGGTCTCTGTGCTGGAAAACACTCGCAAGCACTTAACCCTTAAAAAGCTTTGATGCAGTTACGTCCAGCCGTTATGTTGATCAATCTGACATGAACTGTAAATCAATGCATTTAAGCAATACTGTTATTATCAAGTGGGTTGTATTCTCCATGTTATTTTACATTAAATTTCTAGCCCTGAAGAGGAGCCAGTCATGCTCATGTCTTCAGAAACAGTGGCCTTAATAGACCATCATGCATTGCATCGAAGCACAGGCTGTGTTTTGAGTCATTAGTTATGTTCCACCCAAAGGTCACGCAAGCTGTAAGAACATTAGAGAAAAGTCTGCAAAATAAAATGGTAATTAGCACATTTGTCCAAGAACTACTGTTGATGTAAACATACTCAGTAGGACTCGATGAGACCATGTGTTCAATTAATCACCAGTAACTACGTGCTGATCTTTGCAACCTTCTCTCTCCCTTTTACTGAAGATCTTTATACGTCTGTTGAACTCACCTCGCTGTGACTGAATGTGGCAAAAACTGTGTTTGATACGGATCAGTCACGTCAGGCCGATACCTGATCTGCTTAATCAGGTCGCTTTAGCAGATTGTCTCATCTACATGTGCTAATTCGCCCTTCAGCATTTATCGCAGGCTCTCTTTACTAACATGCCCACATTTCCAGTTCGTCACCTTATTTGCATACTTCAGCCTTTTTCTCATTAATTCCGTTCAATTTTCAGGTCTTTATGTGCACAATAACGTTGCACATGCAGATGTAAATGTCTGTGCCATCAATGCATCTCTCACCTAACAAATTTAGGCCTGTGAAGATCGCTGAAAGGCGAAGCTGGGACAGATTAGGGGGACAGTCAGTGCGAGAAAATGGTATTTATGATAAAATATCTCCTGCAACTCATAACCTCTACCGCCTGTCTTTTGGGGATGATGAGCCTTAATTTGATCTTTCAAGCTTTCTTAAAGAATTTGGATGTAAAGTTTGCAAGAATTAAATCCACTTTTGGACTGCCAAGCTGTTTCGAAGGCAGGGTTTGCGAGGTTTGAGATGCATCCGTACGTGTTCATGTTCGTGCAGCTCTTCGTGGCACTAGCGGTGTGGGAAAGGATTTTCCCTTTACAGCCTGACATGCAGACCAATATTAACGGTGAAGAAACATTTATGATGTGATCGTACATATCGTGGCGTGTGCGCGGAGGAAACGAGGACGGACGCATGTGCTGCGTGTGACAGGGTATGGGCTGCGATGGAGTGATGGTGATTGAAAGCTGATTCGCTCACAGAGAATGAGTCATGATCCAGCAGATGGTGGCTGATCCCTCCTCGCTCTCACACACTCGCTCAATAATGTTCAGGGGGAAAGCCCGTCTTGTTTTGTTGGCTGTGTGTGTGTGTGTGTGGCTAGGTGTGTTTACCTCCCTCTTCCTTTGCAAACAAACAACCTTTAAGTGAAGGGAAGTGACTCCCAGAGGAGACACACACTCAAACACACACTTGTGTATGGACTGTGTTTAATTGGCGTCCTCACAGGCGCTCTCCCCCGACGTTTATTTTCTGATGTCTTCCCTTACTTGTGTAAAGCAGCGCTCTGTCTTTGTAGCTCACAGCATGGAGCTCTGTGTGCGTGTGTGTTTGTGTGTGTGTGTGTGTGTGTAGTGACTGGTTTCAGCCTCGTCCAATAAGGATGAAGAGTGAGAAAGAAACCCGCAGAACTCTGTTTGTTTATCTCAAGTTGTTTCACAGCCGCAACACTTCGGCTGCGTGTTTGCGGAAACAGCAAATCAGACGACCAAATCCAAGTCTGGAAGCTTGTGTCTTTGTGTGTGTTTGCGAGTGTGTGTGCGCGTCCATGCATGCGACTTTTTGTGAGTCCTAGTGTGTGACATAACCACCGTCCTTGCATAACCTGAGCTGGTGGGGGAATCCAAGAGCTACATGTGGTGCAGGCCATCTAAACTGGGTCAGAGGTTAACTGTGGAGAATGAAAGTCATATTGAGGATAGGATTTAGAGGATGACACACACACACACACACACACACACACACACACACACACACACACACACACAAAGCCAAAGAGCATCTGTGGTTCACAAGTTATTGTGCAAATGGGATTTACTGGAACAGATTGTTCTTTTAATTTGGCGCCTTATGTTTAAGTCTAATGAGAGGTGGGCCATGTACTGTACATGGTATGTTGGGATATTTACTGTATGTACACAGTAGTATATATATTCTCACAGAAAGCTGAAGCGACAACAGTTAATGAAAAAGTGATGGTTAGCTGCTGCTCTGATGGGCTTTAACACCATCTCTTCAGTCTCATTGTGCTTTGGTTTCACAAACTTTCACTGGAGGCATTTTTTTGAAGGACAAAATTGCTTCAGAGGTCTTCACACAGATTTTATGTCCCCGTTTTTCAAGGCCCCCTCCAGAAAGGTGAAGAGAAAACATGGAGCAAACCCGGATCAGCCTCTGGTTTTTGCACCAAAACGGCAAAGCGGTGCCACGGAGCGTTCAGGCCGCAGACTGTATTTTTTAAAATCTTATTATCGGCGGGAGAAAGCCTGACAAAATCCTGGGACGTTGCAGCTTTTCCTGTATAGATGCGTTATTATGTCAGCGAGAGCCATTCAGTGAATCTTTGGCTATCGTGCTCAACGGCGGCGTCAGTTCATTGAGTTTGTCTGGAGCCACACTGATCAACAGAGGATGAGGGTGTGAAAGTGTGTATGCATGTGCACGTGTTTGTGTGCGTGTGTGTGATCAAACTCCGAGGCTTCTTACATCTCCATTAGGGTCCGGGCCAAACTCTGCTGCAGCATCCTGCCAAGAAACTGAGACCTCCACACTCGCCAAGGCACACAGTCGTATATCCATCACTTTTGGGGACATTACATAGACTTGCATTCATTTCTGGGAGACTTACTGTAACCATAAAGACTACTTGCCGAACCCTAACCTAAACCTAACCTAACCCTGACCTTCCTTATGGGGACTTGGGCTGTGTCCCCATAAGGAAGGCGAGTCCCCACAATGTGACTGTGTAAACAGATTTATGTCCCCACAGCGTGAGTAATACTCACCCACACACACACTCACTCTCTCTCTCTTTCACTCTAAGCCTCTCTCTCTCTCTCACTTTGTTCCTCCCTCAATCTAAATCTTTGTTTTTTGTCTCAAATCTCTGTCTCTCTCCCTCCATCTGGTGCCCTGGATTCTCTGTCAGTATCTCTCTCTGGCTTCCTCCTCCATCACTTCACTCCACAGTCTCTCCTCCTCCCTCCGCTCCCCTCCAGAGACGGACGATCCAACCCCTCTGCTGTCACTCTTTATCGTTTCCTCCTCCCTCTGCTCCATACCTATAAAAAACTCCCCCCCTTCTCTCCCTGTGCCTCCATCTCTCTCACTCACCACTACATCTGTTATCACCATGTGGGAACATCTTTTACCCATCATGCCTCTCGGCGTGACATTGGTGTTGGTTGACGGTGGCAAATGGGGAATTTGGGGAATCCATAGCTCTTCACCCTGCAACCTGCAACAACCTGAGATTTATTTGGATTGACCAGGTCACATCGGGAAAGACTGAACAGCTGAGCTATGACCTCCAGGTGGTGAAATTTAGACAAAAAATCAAGGAAATGACTGTTCAAACTGCTGGATGCCTTTTTGTAACAGTCTCATTAGCATAGCTTAGCTTTATTGACATTGTGTCTAAGTGACAAAGTAGCATCATATTTTCTTTTTTCTTTCTGGATGCAAACAATTGTGTAATTGCCTGTCAGCTGTTTCTACTTCATGATTATTGAGTAGCTAAAATTAGTAATTCTTAACTGATATTGGACATGAAATTGGTTCATACTTTGGTTTTAGAACAACTCAGGCAGCCTTAGCTGTTGGACAATCTGTGTCAATCACTGCTGTCGTGGCTTGTTGCTTAAATACTTAATGAAAGACATAATTCACGCTGGTAATGTGCGAAATCCATTACCGGCAGAGGGTTGCTGGGAATTTCTTGTTAATTAAATCCTCTCACGACTTTCCCCTTTGTTAGCTTCAGCACAAGTCCATTTTGCACACTTCCTGTTCGGGCCATGTTGTGTTTTGGTCTTTGAAACATGTTGATACTGAGTGGAGGAGACGCGGAGGCTACATGCAGCTGGAGGACGGAGGGAGAGGTGTGACGTCCAGTCTGTCGCTCTAATCTACGAATCTGTGACCCCAAATAACACTGCAAGTGTTGTGGACACACACACAGACACACACACACTCCAGCCAGCTCCCTGCTCTCTGATAGATGGCAGTAGCTAATGAAGCGCTGCTTTTGAAGTAGATAAGATGTGGAGAGAAGAGGGCTAGAAATGCTAATGTCATTATGTGGTTAGGGCAAGGGCTACGCTGGGAGGCATCGGTGGGAAGTTAAGCATGAAGTGTGTGTGTGTGTGTGTGTGTGTGTGTGTGTGTGTGTGTGTGTGTGTGTGTGTGTGTGTGTGTGTGTTACGTGAGGTTGGGCTTTTGAAGTCCAATCCTGCTATCGTTTTTAAATGAAACTGACAAGACTGTGTTTTCTGCTCTTTTTCAGTATTTTTGAGTTTGGCCTTTTCATGCCAGACCTCCCACTTCCACTTTTTGCTAAATTCCTGTTCAAATCAATCCATGTTTTTTACATTTTTATAGTTTTGGCCCTCTTTCCTATCAGCTATGGTAAATGTTTATTAGCTAGCTTAATTGCTTTACATGTGGGGACACAACAGCTCAACAGTAGTTCAGCAACAAGAGCACTTGAGATGCTGGGGCTGCTTGTAAACAACCAAACTATCTTCTCTAGAAGTTAAATTTGTGGTCCTTCGACCTGCTGTACTTACTGTATGTTTGCTCCCCACGAGTAGTCCAAGCAAATTCAAGGCCCAAAGGAGTTTAAAGGAGGAACTACGAGTCAGTGGAGACATATGTTGTAATTTACTTGCACTTTCACACATGTGCAGTGTGGCTGCACGTGTGTTGACACTGTCCACTTTCTGGTGTGGGGGGCTGTTTTTCAAGGTTTGGCCTAAGCCCCCTTAGTTTCGATTAAAGACACTCTTATTGCCACAGCACACAGTGATGGTTTAGACCCGTGCTCCCTCGGTAATTGTTCTTGTGACCCATTAATACAAAGTGATGTACCCTTGACCCCTCCTTACGCGGTGGAGGTCTATGAGGTGTGATTTTTACTTTTTAGTGGCCCGAGGAGGCGAGGCCGTTCAATATTTCACCTAAAAGAAGCAAAATCAGAGCAAACTCTGAAATGCAAACACATCTTGTGTAGCAGAATTTTGATTTTCTCATTTCCCACCCAGGTAATCGTCATGCAACCGGTTCGGGTCAGGAACCACTGCTTTAAACAACACTGTGCCTCCGACTTAGTGGCGACAGTTTCAGCAGTGCCCTTTCCTGTTTCAACATGACAATGCACTCATGAACAAAGCCAAGTCCATCAAGAGATAATTTCTCAGTTGGGTGTGGAAGAACTTGACTAGTCTGCACAGAGCCCTGACCTCAACCCCTCACCTCTCGTGTTGAAAGCCTTCAGGGAAGAATGCAGGCCGTTATCATCGTGGACTTGTGCCTGTGGTTCTGGGATGAGCTGTTCAGCAGTCCCATACTGGTGTAACTCTGGTATTCGCATACTGGTGCAGTCTCTCCTCTGAACCAGACAGTGGCGTGACAAGTGAAGTACAGAAACATTACACACACATCATGAATACACAGCAGCGGTAAGCGCACACACGCCATCCCATACACATGAAATATACATGTGAGATGACACGCAGACTGGGAGATGCAGCGGGACAGATTCCAGGCACATTGCACTGCAGTTGAGCACATTCATTCATGAAAAAGCTGCAGAAACTCTTCAGTCTGTGCAAAGATGGACTTTTCCCAATGATGTGGCTCTCCCTGAATCTCTTTGTCACACACACACACACACACACACACACACACACACACACACACACACACAGCTAATCAGATCAGATTATGGTGCGACTGAACACCTCCCCAGCCTGTCACAGAGAGACTCCGTATGAATATTAAACACAAATTCAGACTGTGTGTGTGTGTGTGTGTGTGTGTGTGTGTGTGTGTGTGTGTTCTCCTGACATATGGTTGTTACAGGTGTCTTATGCAATTTGTCACCAGGTGTGGAGAACAGTGGCATTTACCTGTGTGAGTGATGGCGCTGAGGGCTGAGTTTACAGTGTGTGTGTGTGTGTGTGTGTGTGTGTGTGTGTGTGTGTGTGTGTGTGTGTGTGAGATACCTAGACGGGCTCTGATGGCCTCTTTAATTCCCTCTGTGATTGATTCCCCGCTCGTCTTCTTCTCCTCGGTGCTGACATCAAGAGAGCGTGTGCAGAGCAACCAGGAAGTAAATTACCTTGAGCTGACAGCCTCCCACGGGATACACATTTCCCAGCAGGCCTTGCTGATGCCAATAGATTGCCTCCTGTTGTGTCACGGTCTCTGTCTCACACTCACAGAAGCGACACAGTCAGCCAATGATAATTCGCACTACAGGCTGTTACACAGACGCAGCATCAAGAGGATATATGGATATAACGTATTCAGACACCCATATATACTACATGTCCGCCCACACATGGATAATACGGCATGTACATGTATGATTTAATGAACTACCCTGGTACTTACATACAGTTCAAGTCTCTCATTTACCTTTCCAGAGCTTCATTTGTTCCCACTGAATGCGCAAATCAATGGTTACAAAATATTCCCATGGTAAAGTTCCCTCTGAAAACCTATAGAAAACAACCACACTGAAATGCACATAATTGGTGTTTGAATCTACAGCCGCTCCAGCTCTGAGGCTGCTCTGCACACAGTGAGCTAAATGCTAATGTCATGTATGCTCACAATGACAACGCTAACATGCTTATCAGGTGTAACGTTTACCTTGTGCAGCACCTTAGTTTAAGGAGTTAGCATGCTAATATTGTTCTGAGTGTGAGGTTCAAGACAGAATTTAGATCCTTCACCTTCATCCATTACATGTGAGGGCGGGTGGACTTTTGAAAAGTTTATTTAAGAGGCTGACCTGTAAATTCAAAAAGTTATATTAGTTTCAGGAGGAGAAAAACTTTAATGCTCAATATCTCCGACTTTAAGCGCTCTGAATGCAGATGGAGCTTCATCCAGCGCTGCAGTTCAGCCCTCTCCTCCCGTACGTTTTCAACTTCATCACCAGCGTACTCGATCTTCTTGATAATGAGCCTCAATAACTGGACGCTTTCCATAAGTCTGTCTCGCCATAACCCCATCGTTCGTTTCCCCTGGCCAACGTGAACTATGTGATGAATGAGTCTTTTTAAAAAAGGTATCAAATATTCATCTGCCCCCAAACTACTGAATGAAAAATCGAGAATATATCATTCACCGAGTGCTCATTTTACGTTCCTCTTCTCCCAAATTCAGAATTCACTTATCCCCGACAAGCAGCGAGGCTGAGGAAGCGGGTATGAGTTATCCCACAGATTGTTTTATGCATGACGGTTAAGTGCGAGATTCCTTTGACTGATGAGAAGGCGAATCACGATCCAAGGAAGCTTTTTTAGTCATGATTAGACTTGCCTGTGGTGCATTATTTGGGACTTTTACTAAGATTGGAGAGATGGGGAAGAAATCAGGAAGGGGATGAGAAGAAATCCACACACACACACACACACCAGCTCTCTGGACACTGTTCTAGACTGTAATTGAAATCAAGTGTCTTCCAAAGTGGGAGTGGTGGTCTCCCTTCTCCCCAAAACAAGACAAAAAAAAGCAAGTAGGAAAAAATGTTTGGAAAAAAAAGACCTGTGGGGGAATAAAGAGTGTGTTTGTGTGTTTTGGGGGAGGGGGAGGGGGAGGAATGCTAGAAAGGGGTCTGAAGGTTGGTGTGAAGGTGTTGTGTGTCTGTGGCTTCGGGCTGTGTGTGCTGCACATTCACACACCTGGCAACCCCGAGGGACAGGTCTGAAAATTAGAAATCAAACCTCCACGCAACCTTTCTCTCACCTCCCCCCCCCCCCCCATCCCTCACGTTTCCATTATGTAGACCTACAAGTGATTAAAGGAAATAGTAAGGGGGCATTATTATGTAAAGAAGGAATAAATGGAACAAGGTACGTTTTTGCGGCTCCATGTTTGATTTTTTTTTTAAACCTGAAATGAAATAAACTGATTTTTTGATCAAAAATCAACCTTTATTTCATCTGAACAGAGTTCAGATGTTGTTATTTCCCGTCTATAAAAATTACGTACATGTACATAACCTATTTGCATAAAAATTGGGTTTTGTGGGAAATGTAATGCCGCCCGGGATATATTTTATTTACACTGTTTGCTGCTAACATTCATACTAACTTACCTGTAAAATGCACAGTGCGTTTTGTTCCAAATCTTCTGGTATTTTAGGCATGATTATGAAGTATCACTGCACAAAAAAGTCCTATAAAGCCTTCTGCTCCTAATCTCTGCCTGAGGCTAGCAGCTGGAGGCTACATTAGCTGCGACTAGCATGACACGCATGAATCTCCAGCTGTGCTGTGGGTGGTTGAGTTGTATTGTGGGTAATGTAGGCACCAAGTTTGGTGAGGAAGGCGAGTGTGTGGAATAGGAAAGATGTAATCTGTGGTTCTGCTGCATTGATTTTGATTGATTTCCCAGCTGCTTATCATTAGTTTGAGAAGTGCAGTGTTAAGCTAACTTTAAGCAAGCGTTTAACAGGAGAAAGGTGTTTACACTTGTTCCAAATAACCACACTCAAAGACCTCTGTGCTTTTCTACGTCTGTGTTGCTTTGTGTTTTGTGTGTGAAAGTGCACCTTTCTCTCTTCAAAAGCATTCATGATGTCGCTCTCTGTGGTTCACACAGAAAGTGACTGAAGTCAGTGTGTGAAGAGCGACGTGACCTGAAGGACAAGTTCTCCTCTGCACAGCTGGCCAGCCGTTGCATGAAGTGGTTGTTTTTCAAGCACCTTGTTTGAGAGGAACCCTGAACGTCAAAGTCCTGAGCTTTGTACGTTAACAACTCGTGACTTCAGTCAGTGGAAGGCGCTTGGCCAGCAGCGCTCCGACATGTATTTGTCAAAGTTATTTGCTCCATTGTATTCACACTATCAGTCCTTCTCTCAGATATTCGCCTCTTTTAGCCACCATCTCTCATCACAAGTACAAATCTGGTATCAATGTGAAACCAACCCTCATGAGGACTTTCCCTTCCCTCCACCCCTCGTCCCCCCGTCTCCGTTTCTGACTCACTCTCAGTATAAAGGGGGACACTGGAGGTCTGCTGAGTAAGCACTCCTGAATCTTGAACTGGTGAACACAGCAGAGCCCCCCTGCAGACTTCAGCCTACACACCAACCCTTTGTGTGTGTGATGATGTGTGTGTAAGGCCGCCTTTCTTTCCTCATGTCCTCCGGTGTCTTTCCTTCTTTCTTGTCTCTTTCCCCCCCTTGCCTGTCTTCTCTCTTGTATTTATTGTTGGTCCCTGCATTCTTCTTCCTCGCCTCTTTGTCTGGATCTGGCAGCGTGACTGTGTGTCTGTCTGCTCCCTGTCTGTCTTTCTGGCATCTCCACACAGCTAAAATGATTTTTATAGCTTCTCCCCTGTGTCTCCACCCCCACAATCCCTCATTTTTCTTTTTTTTTTCCTGAAGTGGAAGAGTAAATGAATCTCTTTGTCTTGCACTGTAGTGTAACCCGCTAATCAGGCCATTCACTGATTACACGCTTCACGCTAATCATGTATCGTGTGTCTGACTGTGTGCATGTGCAACGCCTTTGTGATGGTGCACCATGTTTGTGCATGTGTAATTTTGCCTGGTATAACAGCGAGGGGCATCGGTAGACACTAAGCCTTCTCCACGGAGCCGTCAGCTCATTGTTCAGTGAGACATTCGGGTGCAAAACACACCGAATGTGGAAAATGATGTATTTACAGTCATTTGTGCTTTTTTGTTACCTGCCTGTGTCGGGGAATGTGTGTAGCTGTGTGTGCAGAGCGAGGGAGAGATGGAGGGGTGGAGGAGAGAGATAGGGGTAGCAGGCGAGGTAGGAGGGATGAGGAGGAGGAGGAGGAAGAGGAAGGATGTGAGAGGGGTGGAGGGGTGTAGAGGGGAAAACCAATTATCGTCCAGATAACAGGCCGGCTATGGATTTTCTACCAGGCTTCTTCTACAGCTCCTCCGTTCTGTTTCTTTCTCTCTCTGTCTATTTTTGTCGCTCTGTCCCTGTTGTAGATTTAAATTCCAAGTCAGGGGAGCTTTATTGACATGATAGAAAATCCCACGGCACACACTCCATAATATATTGTGCTGCTTTTGGCTCGGTGTGTGTGTGTGTGTGTGTGTGCGGTCTGATTAACTACAGAAGATGGCCTGTTGAAATGTGTCAGACAACAGAGTCTGACATTTTGTCAATATGCCCCCCCGTCTGTGTGTGTGAGTCACTGTGACCGGCAGGCGGTCGCATTATCTAATCTGCATTGTCATGATGGCCTTCTGCATTAAGGGGGTTTGTGTCCTTGACAGTTTAATCGTTGTGTGCAGCCTCTCGATGAGGGGTTTGAGATTTTACAGGAAGAAGCTCTCATTTGTCAAACAGTCGTCAGTCAGACGTTCTGCCGCCTGTTTTTAGAAATGATAAACTCTCACAACATCCGATTCTTTGCATTTCTTTTACTCTTTATTGTCAGTAATCTTGTACGTAAGTAACAGAATTGATAATGCTGATTTAGCTCGACACTTAAAGTCGTCTTCCTCTGCTCAGAAGTGCTCTTCGTTGTACCATTTGACAATTAGCAACGGAGCTATGCTAGCAAGGTAGTTTGCAAGCAAGCAAAGTTTTCAATCAAAGTACTAATTTACAATGAAGAAGAATCAAAATCAGAAATGTTTTGACTTCAGCTTAACCAGTCTGAGCCGGTTTGCTATCCTAATTGGGCATAATTTATCCAGTGTAAATGCAAGAGGGAAACAAGGGAAAGCACTTTTATACTTCGCTGTATTTAACAGCAACCCGCCAAAGAGCTTGCACATAGTTGTTGTTAATCGAGCCCTTTTGCAAAAGAAATAAAACTAATTATGATCGTGGATTAGCATAAATGTGTGTGACAACGTGTCATCTCATCATCATTGCTGTCAGTGATGTAACATTTGCTTTCCAATTAAGCTTCTGACATGTTACGCTAATTTTATTTGAAAGCATCTCAGCAGTCGCACGACATCTGGAGCAAGTAGGAGTGCTCAGTCTTTGTCGTTCACACATTCATTCACAACTGCAGAGAAACAAAAGACGCCATTAGTAAAGGAAGACAGGAGATGCTGTGCAGACTAAAAGTTTACTGGATATGTCCTACAGCAGGAGAAGTGCATTAAAAGCTCCACTTAGATCAATAAATTTAAAGTGTTGGTTCACCCAAATATGCAAAATAAAGTAAAACAGATATCACATAGATTTCTGCAGCCAAGCCTTTAAAATAGAGGTAAATGGGACTGCTAACAGTACCTGTCTACCTGAAACACCTGTCAGCACCTGGTTTATCACTGGTTTTCATCCATTTTTGGAGGGACTAAAGTAATGATATTGAAATAATGAGTCTTCGCCGTTTCTAAAAATAGCATGTTTCACAGCTGTGGTGTTCATTACTTCTGGCATGGGTACACGTCCATTTATTTTTTGGAGTCACTCCTGATTCCACCTCCCAGTATGAACCACCATGACGTGGATTCACATCAAGCTGTCCGGTGACTCATCATCCTCCCTCCTGCCTTTTTCATTAATCTTTACTTTTCCATTATCCCCTTTGTTCTCCTTCTTTTCTCTGCCGTCGTCTTTGGCTCGTCTCTCGTTCCTCTGTCGTACCGTCATGATGCAGCTGAATCAGTCCTCTCTCGCTCTCCTTCTCTTCCTACATGTCTCTCGCCCCATCTGTCCCCATGGGCTGGCTGCTTTTAGCCGTCCATAAACTCTTTAAAAGGCTCTGTCTCGAACGCACACTTGACCTCTCTGATCGTCTGTCCCTGCTTTGGACACAAACGTCCATGCAGTGTTTACGCACATCATTTGAAGCAGCCAATAATGCGCCGGCATCGCTTAATGTCAGTGATATTTCAGTCTGTTGAACATCTAAAGAACCTGAGAGGCAAAGATCTGTCGCTGCTCTCATCCGTTCTGTTTGAAAATGTTATCATAGCGCTCTTCATCCCTTTATCTCGCAGTGCGTCTGCCATCCCGCTCTGTTCTAATAAACAAACAACAAATCATATTGCAGTTGAGTTTTGAGCGCAGTGGAATCTCACGGTTAAACAAACGTAGTGTTTGAGGTTGCAGATAGGACAACAGACATGAAGCTAACTTTTTGTGTATGCATGGACAGATGGGCGACAAATTAAAGAAAAAGAGTGCTGCCTGGCAAGTTTCTGTAACTGCACTGAAGGGATGAACAACACTAATTATATATTCATGAGCACTCAGTTAGGTTGAGATCTGGTGTCCGTGAAGGCCACAGTGAGGATTAATCCAGGCTGTAGGCTGACCCTGCTGCTCCTGTCGTGGTGTTTCAGTTGAAAACTTTTGCATTGAATTTGGTTCATTTTAAATACAGTCCGAAACATTTAACCTCTTTTCACCTATAAATCCTCAAAACCACGACTGCTTGGCTTTGCCATTATCGGCTGCTGCAACCATGAACTTCAGCACAACAAGAACAGAAAGCAGAATCCACAAGCTTCAGCTCCATTGAATCGATTTCACCGCTGAAAGATAAGCAGTCTGCCTGCAGAGGGCCAAAAATCAGCCAGGAAGTCAGCGACACCATGACGGCTGCCTGCAGCGAGCCACTGCCGGGCCAACTTGCCGGCTCCTTGTTCTCCGCATATTTTTATTGCACTCAACAAATTGATGTGTCTCACATTTTTATTAAATGAGGCTCATCTGATTACAGTTAAGTCATTAATCGCAATTTTGCTGATTTATAATCATGAACTAGCGAGTAATGGCTGCTTGTTGACTGCACAGTGTCGATGTGGAGGATGGACAGAGGTGGCACTTTGTTATTTGTCACATAGTGTGTTGAGACTGAATAACTTCCACATTACACAGTTTAATTTCATCTATAATGACTGACATCCGGGCTTTCACTGTCAGGGTAACTGCGTTCAGCTGGATGGTGATGGCGATGATAGAGAGCACGACGCGTAGATCAGCCGGTAGATTAGTCTATATGATGCATAACGTTTTCACAGTCATCACACTGCATAAACGGGAGCATTGGGGTTGTTTCTGCACTCATTTATCGTGACTTTTCCTTTAATTTGTCTGATTCATTGGAATGATCCCAAATCTCACTGTCAAACATTAAAGTAATCATGAAGGCAAATCTGATTGTGTGCTGATTGGATTAGAAGGTATTTGCCAAGTACTGCAGGATATTGGAACGTTTAACACTAAATTAATCCTGGAGATTCTCCCTTTCAGTTCTGTCTTTGTCGTCAGCGCGAAAGCTTTATATACAATGTGTGTGTGCTATACACAGAGCATTATGTACAGCTGTTGACAGTGCACTGCAGCTGTGTACCTACAGTTCTGTACGAACAGGAAATGACAGAATCCAGTCAAACTGCCAGCCTCGAACATCACAAATAGTCATCGGAAATGTTTTTTACAATGAATATATTGCTTTATTTTTTGCTTTTGTAGATGTTGCTGCAGCTGTCCACAGTTCCCGAAACCTGAATGCATGAGCTGCCAATGAAAAAGCCTCCTCATTTGAATCACGATAATACTTGGAAGTACAACTATTTGCTCATATGCAGATGACTTTTTCAGTCAGTATTCCACTGAAACTAATGGGTTAACTCCTGTGGATCCACTGGGGTGTGATTTAAGTTAATTCTTTTAAGGATCAACTAGAGAGATGATATTTTGATATGAATGAGACTGTGTGTGTGTTTGTATCTTTGTTTGGACGCCTCAGGAGATGAGATGTTTCTGAGAGTGTGTATTGCTCACGGTCACGTTTGTGTGTGTGTGTGTGTGTGTGTGTGTGTGTGTGTGTGTGTGTGTGTTTTTTTGCTCCAGTGCTCTGTGTGTGAACTCCAGACAGTCCCCAGTGTCTGGCTGGGCTGTAAATAGCCATGGGAAAGCCAGAGAGAAACACACACACACTCTCATTCACACTCTTTCAGGACTTTTTCTTTCAGCATCCACAGATTTGGCTTCTGAGCAAAGCTCTCTTTCTCCTCGTCCTTTTCTTCTCTCCCAAACCGGTTTGAGTCTCTCTTCCCCACATAGCAAAAAATCACACAATGTGTTTTTTTTGTTTTTTTTACCAGTTTGATGATTTCTGATGAGATGTTTTTCTCTGAGTGCGTGTGTGTGTTTGTGTATGTGGGTAATCAATCAAGCTTCTTCACACCAGCCTGCTCTCTTTGTGTGTTTTTCAGACTTGCTCTTTGACGTCTGTGTTGACTGTGTGCTGATACTATGACATTTCACTGCTCTGAAATATTGTTTATTGATTATGTGAGCGTGTGCATGTGTGTGTTGCTGCAGTGGGTGCTGCAGCTCTGCTTCCATTTTTTTTACTGTGCATTTTAATAACTTTTCACTGAAGAAATAGTTGAAATTTAACTGTATTAACAATCCTGTAAAATAAGCAGTTACGCCAATGAGTGGAAATATGGCCACTATTAAAACTAAATGTCTATGAAGGGGTTCCCTGGATTAAAAAACCTTGGGAACCACTTGTGTTTAAAGACATAATGACTCTGCCAGCGACATCTAATGACGCTGGAGTGTTGACAGTCAAAGGGAGGAACATTAAAAGCTCCTTATTTCTTCTTCTTATTCCGCCAATCACAGCGCTGCTCCCTCAAAAGCTAAACAGCTCATCTGGTTTCTCTTCCTTCATATACAAGAGTTAATTGCAAAAAAAAAAATAGTTTCACATTCTGGGAAATGCACTTTTTAAATGATCAGATTGATACGATTGATAAGATCTGTCCATTAAATTTGAAGCCGGTGCAAGGAGACAGTTAGCTTAGCTTAGCTTAGCTTAGCTTGGCGTAAAGATTGGAAGCAGGGGGAAACAGCTAGTTTGTCTCTGTGCAAACATCAAAAATCAAGCACCTGTAAACCATGACAAATGTGACAAATTGAACAGATTAAACACAGGAGATATAATGTGTTAATTATTGAGCTTTATAGGCGCTGATAGGTGATTATTTTTATCTCTTTGTAGGGCTAGAAAAGCTGTTTCCAGTCTTCATGCTAAGCTGTGCTAACCAGCTGCTGGCTGTAGCTTCATACTGAGTGCACAGCTCTGCCATTTAACTATTGGCTCGAAAGCAGATATTTCCCAAAATGCAGAACTATTCCTTTAATGACATTGACATCATTAGTTGCCTCATACTCATTGCTTTTTTCCAGTTGTTCGTCAGAGACACACTCAGCGTCGTGAAATTCAGCAGAGTGAGCTCCCTTCGTATCGCAGTGACACTTCTTAGAGGTAAATTCTTGAAATAAGTCGACGTGAAATGGAAACAGCTGAACTTATCTCAGCCCCACTGAGAGTTTAAGACCCAGCATGAGATGAAATGACTTGTTAGGGTGAATACTTTTGCGCCGCAGTAACAGCTGATATTCATAAGACGAGGGTAAGGAACAGAGTGTAGAGAGAGATGTGGCGTAGCTGACGGAGGGATGGAGCGATGACAGAATCATTATGGGAACGCTCTCTCAGTTGCTCTCTTTCTTTCTCTCATTTCTAAACTAAAATCTGAACTCCAGATTGCCGTTTCCCAGGCTGCTCAGACAGCCGTCGCAGACATGCTGATAGTGACTGACATCCAGGCCATTTTCACAAATGAATGGAGCTTTCACAAATGATCTGTCACTCCTCCTCTCTATCTTTCCCCGCGCTCTTCTTGGTGTGATGCGCCAGGCTCGGACACACACACGTTCAGAAACACACACCAGCAACTGCACACGTCCCAACTGTCATCCGCCACCTCGTCTCAGCGGGAGCAGTCAGCCCACATCTCCATGCTCTGCCTCCTGAGGTGTGTTAGCTGGATGAGGGGGCGTCTGACCGTCTGTTACTGCCATGGAGGGCACTGGCAGGAGCAGGACTGGACACCAGCAGGTCCCGCCGGGTCCCAGCGGGCGTCGCCCTGCCTGCCCCTGACCAGAGACCCTCTGCAGGGCTTCTCACGTGTTATACACGGTACATGATTACAGACATTAAATATGCTATTCAGAATTCTTAAACAATATAGTGATGTATCTGTTATAGCAGTAGTAGTAATAGCATCAATATTTACATAAATATACAATAATTCACCTGTCTCCCCCTTGTCTTAGCTCGTCACCTCTCTTTCTTGCTAATGTTAGCCTCTGATATTGCTGCATCCAAACCACACCAACCTGCTTTTTTTCCTAATGTGACCTGTAACCCCACAAAATAATGTAAGTTAAAACGACATGCTCCTTGGCCTTGGAAACAACACTGCGTTAGCGTTACTGCTAGTTAGCTCAACACGCTAATTTTGCAGCATCTGTTACAGAATGAGAATCAGAATCGGCTTTATTAAATATGTGTGCATATGCAAGGAGTTTGACTGAAGCCATCTTCATAGATATATTGTAGAACTAACAGTCAGTTAACAGTCTGACCTGTTTCCACCATCTTCCCATCTATGGAGTCACATTCAAACACACATTTCTTCTGTGGTGTCATACTTATCTGTTCAGCACGGCTCACTAGTTTTCTCCATTTAGGTGCTGGCATTGACAACAACAAAAGCCTAGACAGGGCAACAAGGCATGCGATGGGTGAGACAGTCAGTGCATTTTAGCTAGATAAAACATTACATTTGGAAATCTTAATATTCTGCGTAGACCTTGGAACGACTTACCTGAGGCAGTCAGACTTGCTTTAGTGTTAGATTTTCTTCCTGCAGTTCAGTTTGATTATGTAAGAGTCTATTAATTGGCTTTTGGAGTTATGGTTGCCTTGTTTTTATTGTTAACGATCTATATTTTTTTTACATTTGTTTTAAATAAAGATGATGCTTTTAGGATTTTAAACATTTTCTAGTCTGCTGAATACAACAACATACAAGCCCTGAGAATTTATGGCGCTCAGTCTGTGCGTACATCTGTCTGTCTGTGTGGGTGCAGGTTGTGCAGCCCTTTGGCCTGCCCTGATTGATGCACTTCTCCTTGAATGCCCTCCTAGCTTAGCAGAGTATGGTGGCAGCTCAGAGGTCGCGACCTCTCTAATGAGCAGCTAATTCGTTGATGCAGTTCCTCAGACTGTTGTGTCACGACAGCAGACAGGCAGTAGTTTGGCTCTGCTCTGCTCTCCTACCCCAAGGCTATGAGTTAGCATATTTCACTGAGTGTGTGTGTGTGTGTGTGTGTGTGTGTGTGTGTGTGTGTGTGTGTGTGTGTGTGTGTGTGTGTGCGTGTGTGTGTGTGCGTGCCCAGGAGCTGTGTCTGTCAGCAGTTATGAGTTAGCGTGGGAGCTTAAGGCATGAAGTGTGGATGTCAGCACTGATCTTCAAATAAAGATTATACTGAATATGAAGTATGTCAATGACATTTGCTATGTCTGAGGCTGAAGCTATCTATACGTACTATACACACATATGTACGTCTATTTTTCTTACATCAGAGCCCTAAATTCCTTCAAATCAGTGCTTTCAGCTGACTTGAGGGTACATAAACTTAAACATGATGCTATGCCAGGACCGTTTATAGTTTCCTCTCGATTGTTTGATCATTGTTTTGTCTATAAAATGTCAGAACTTTGCTAATTTTCACATCTTTGGAGCTCCTAAAATCATTCAGCTGAAGCAATCTGAGAATCTCTTTGGCTGAACTTCAAACTGATCACGTCAACCGTGAGACCCTAACCTGTGATTAGCGGACTTTGCTTCATTTGGGTCTCACAAGCGAGAAGGTTGGGAACCTCTACGTGATTGCTAACTTATTATTTAAACTTTAGCAGGGAAGCTAATTTAAAGCCTTTGACAGCTGAAATCCATATCTGCACTCACACTGAAGCTCAGTGTGCAGAGCTGTAATGCATATGATTCATTTAAAATGTCAGGTGGCATGTGTGACATTTTCTTTGGGAGTGTTTGTTAAACTGAAAAGTTTTCATGACTTTTAGTTTGCTAATCTCCATCTCCATTTCAGAGGGGTTATGTTTAATGGGAGTGAGATCTTACATTAGTCAGACCTTCCTTCTCTGTTTGTTTTAGCGCTCTGGGAGAGCAGGAGAAAAATCTGGCTGAGGCTTTTGTCAGCTTTAAATTAAGCCTTGAACACAAGCTCCAGAGAGAGTTTGTGTTTGTACCTCCACTCATAGTTCAGGTTGGCATTCGGAACAAATAGCCAGTAATTGACTTGGGACACACAGGATGGCTGTCGAGGTCAATAGTTAAGGTTGAAGGGGAAAATTGGTGGCCAAACATCTGAAAAATGCTGTTTTATCCAACCTGATTGAGCTCCTTGAGGCCAAGATTTCAATGCCACTCTGCAGATAAAAGCTGCTGTTTTTTAAGAAAAACCACCGTGATACAGCAAAACTGAATACCCACAATCCTTCAGAGTTCTCCCACAATATAAAGGGCTCTCCCTCTCTCCTCCTGCTGTGGCGATGGCCATGTGGGAGTTAAATCACTGCTCAGTGCAGAATTTTATCGATCTAATATGGAGGAGTCCTCTCCGGCAGCTTCCCTTGTTGCCCATGAATCATTTGGTAACTGTGTGGTGCATCGGCCTGCCTGGCACTGAAATGCACTAAAAAAAAAAATAAAATAAAATATATATATATATATATATATATATATATATATAAATATACACATACACTGGAAGGCGTGGTAATGGTACGTGAAGCTTTCCTTCATATCACCTCCCTCCCTCTCAAGTTCTCTCTGCTTTTTTAAGCCATTACTGTAATGATGGGTGTGAATAATCGCTCTGCTCGCTGCTACGATAGCAACTTAACACTCTCATTAATTTCAGTGACAAAAGAATTGATCACCACTGTAATTTCGCCGTTCATATCAGTCAATATTTTACTTCTGCGGAAGACTTGAGCAGGCGGTAGGCAACACACACGAAGGAGCGCTGGTACTGAAAGGTACCAGTAACTAAAGCTGTCAGACAAATGTAGTGGAGTAGAAGAGCTGCATAGAATGGAACTACTCAAGTAAACAACAGTATCTGAGTAAATATACTCAGTTAATACAGACCACTGTACACACCACAACGCATTGTGTCTGTAGTAAATGTGTTATGTTTCCCTCTTAATGAAACGTTGACAAAGCTCATTTTTAAGTAGTTTCAATCCGGCATTGTTTACGTCCGTGTTTACTCACTAATGCAAAAACTCTGCAGGGAACATGTAAGATCGTTAGGACGCTGGGTTCATGTGTGTGCAGCTAAATGTAGCTTCACCGTGTTTTGACTCTGGGCTGTCTGCCTCGGCGTGCTGCTCTGCGCCGTATCACTCTCTCCCGCCTTCTCGCTCCCCGTCACCTTGTCATCCGTGGCCCTCACACATCTGCCTGGTTGTGATAATAGCTACCCCTGTCAACAAGAAGCAGGGGAGGGCAGCAGAACGCCGAGGGGCGTCCACAGATCACACACAAGAAACATGAGAGTACACACACACACACACACACACACACACACACACACACACACACACACACACGGAGTTGTGTGTCTGTCACTTTTGGGACATCATGCAGACTTACATTCATTTCTTGGAGACTTACCCAAACGTTAACCCAAGTCATCACCCTAAAATTTGATGATTAATGTTATGGGGACTTGCATTTTGTCCCCATTAGGAAGATGAGTCCCCACGATGAGGAAACAGATATATGTCCCCAAAACATGAATAATACATGTACATGTACACATACTTGTACTTGTCAGGACTCTAACCTAAACCTAACCTTCATCACTGATCCAAAAATCAGCCCTTTTCCAATAGGGACCGCAGCTTTTGTCCCCAGTTGGACAAGTCGTCCCCAATTAACCGGTCTTTAGTCTGAAATTTGTCCCTGAACGTAGCCCGTGTCAGAACCACATGCACGCACACACACACACACACACACACACACACACACACACACACACACACACACACACACACACACACAGCCTCAATTAAATTACAAAACCTGTTCACTGGCTCAGTGAATGCAGGATCTGCAAATGTTTGTCTGCTCAATGAACGCTTGGTTGCTGCCCGGTGCTGCAGAGTTAGTTAGCATGCAGGATGTTCATGGAAGACTGACGATACAAGTGGGAGAAAGAAGGGAAGAGGAGGGTGAGAGGAGGAAAGAGAGGAGAGGGACAAAAGAGCAGCACAAGCCACAGGTTTGAATTCACAGCATCGCAGCCCACCATCACCGTCTACCTTTAGCTTTTAGCTCTTATGTTACAACGCATGCACATTTTGGGAGATTTTCTAGACAATGGTGTTGATGTCAGTAATCAGAGCTGCTGGAATAAGAAGGCTGTTTTTCTGTAGACTCAAAAAATGTCAGTTTTAATGAATCTCTTACCTTGTTATTCAGATTTTTAGCCATGCTAGGAGCATGGCTCTAAGGCTGGAAAGGTCAGGTGGTTGGTCCACCACTTTGGTCCAGACTGAAATATTTAAACTCTTAATGGATGGACTGCCATGACATTTGGTACAGCCATTCAAGTCCCCATCAGAGTAAACTCAGATAACTTTGGTGAGCCCTTAACTTTCCATGTGGCACCATAATAAGGTCAGGATTTTAGTTTGACATTTCTATCAGCCACAGCTGTGGTTTTGGTGCTTATTAACTAATGTTACTGAACATGATGAACATTGTACCTGCTAAACTGTGATGCACTATTTAGAAAAAAGCACTGAGAGACTCATTAAAAGCTCAGCCATTAAGCAGAACCTCGAGTAGAGGGCACATTAGCCCAGTTTTAGCTGCTCTGCACTGGCTTTCTGACGTTTGGATCTGTCCTTATGTTTATCCTGTTTTTACTGTTATTATCAAGTGGGTTTTATTCTCTGTCTTATTTTACATTGATTTTCTTAATGTTCACTCTGTGTTTTATAATGTGGAGCAGTTGGTGCATGTGAATTCTTTACGGTAAAGCAGGTTGAGCTGCATTTCGTGTATGAAGGGTGCTATACAAATACAGTTTATTATCATTGTTGTTGTTGTTGTTAAATACCAGCATGCTAAATGCTAGTGTTAGCATGTTAGCTCAAAGTGCCACATCATCACAGCTGCTAGCATGGCTGTAGACTTGAACTGTATCTCTCATCAGACGACTCAACCAGCACAAAGAGGTCCTTTCAAATGAGTGAAACTGTGAATTTTCCAGCTAACTGCCCCGAAATGGTCCAAAAAGATTGTCCAGAAGTTGAGATTCGACTAAAGCAAATTCTTGAAACAAGTTAATTTTGAGTGGAAATGGGTCAATTATCTTCTCTTCTTATTAAACAGTAGTTTTGGTTTTGTTTGAAGTCAGTTGAGAGGATGAAAAGCTGTCTTTGGAAACACAAACAGGGATTCTGCAGTAAAAAGACCATAACTGTGGAAGCCACACGCTTAATTTGGCTAACTACGACTGATGGAGCCTCATATTAACTTCAGCTGAACTTCAAGGGATTCTGTTGTGGCCGGTACGGAACAAGAGTGTTGTATTAAAATAGACCTGACAAAATCAAAGCCTGTCCCGTAAGAAAAATAAAATCAAGTCGCATTGAACCATTCGGGACAGACTTTTTTTGCAGTGTATAAAATCTGCAAGTGATACCATCCATCTTCGCTGTTCAGCGTCCCTGTGGGTCTTGCTGAGTCACATATTCCAGGTCATCTGAGTGTGTGAGAAAGAGCGCCTGTGAATGAGCATGCATTCGTACCTTCGCGGTTGTGTGTGTGTGTGTGTTTATCTGTATGTGTGTCTTGTTTTGTGGGTATCTCATTCTTCTTGGTGGAAAGGTCTTTGGCGTCAGCTGCGATCTCTTGGCCCATCTAAACCACGCAAACTAGACAGGCTGTACTGTCTGTTCTGTGTCTCCCAGACAACCACTGGGGGTGAAACTGAGGGTCAGAGGGATTGGGCGACAGGGTATGTGTGTCTGAGAAAGGGAGAGGGGTGTGTGTGTGTGTGTGTATGTTGCCGTCCCGAGGATGTTTTGCTGCTGATTCAGAGGCCCAATATAGAACAGAACACCCGTGCTTTCTGTATGCTTTGCTGCATGTGTGGTGCGTTTGTGCTCACTTTTTAGGCCACGGCAGTTTTGTTCCCTCGGTGGAAAACTTTGAGTCCAGTGTAAAACATCATGAGAACCATTGGATGGATTGCTGCAAGATTTGGTAAAGACATTCATGGGCCCCAGAGGCCTGTGACTTTGTTTTCTAGTGCTGCTAAGAGGTCAACATTTTTGTCCAGCTTGACCTGCAGTTCATCGTAGGATAGCTCAATAATAACAACCAATAGTGACCATCAGGATAAGGCTGGTGATATTTTAGATTTGTATCAGCAAATACCATGACAAGACCAGCATTTATTTACTTTATCGCATTCATGTCTTCTTTTTGAGAGCTGAGTTTTTGCAGTGTTTCAGAAGCAGGTCATCAATGTATTGCTTCACATTTTAAAGCGGTGAAATAATCTGCTAAAGCAGCTGGGCACTGCAGCAAGCATTGCTCGAGTAGGAGTAACAAGTGCATTTGTTGGAGACTATTTTCAGCTGTGGATTATTACACATTTGGTGTTATAGTGAGTATTTACAGCAGTAGGAGGGTGTATGTGAGATAAACCACCGGGGTCTTGTTCATGATAATGAAGAAACGTGTCATCCAGTGCAACAATGTGGCTCCCTGATGTGTTGTTTGGACAACATGGAGCTCTATGGCACAGAGGAATATGACATATCAGGTGTCGGCTACACAAACAAGACTTATTGGGATCAATTCTTTAGTTTTCGTGGGATTTGTTGACAATTGATAAATACATAATATTGCTAACGTAGCAATGTAACATGCTAACATGCTACTGATTGAACTGGGCTTCAGTCATGTTGTGGTGCTAATGTTAGCATTCAGCACAAAGCTGAATAAAGTCCACCTGAGGCTGCATTGAAAGTCTGATAGCGTAGAACTGAACCTGACAGCACTCTTCAATAGAGAATAACAGCATGACTTTTAGAGTAGTTAGGTTGTAACAGCAGCAAAGTTGTGTCTGTTTCTTGCCCATTGAACACTGTAGTTTTCTGCTGTTTAATGAGCTATCGAGCCTCACAGGCCTGCCAGCGTGTCTATAGACTTTTAGTCTTGTTGTGTTCAAAAAGCAAAGAGGATAAAGTTGCTCGAATCAATACGCACCGCTGAAAACTGTCCATAAAATTAATGAGCTAAAAGAGAAAGTCTGAGAAAATTATGAACCACATGAGCAGAGAATAGTGGTATAAAGTAGATAAAATTAGATAACCTAGAAATGTTTTCCTGTGTGTGCGTGTGTGAGTTCATGGATACACACTTTTTACTGCATCCAGGTGTTGAATTACATAAGCTTGCCTGCTTGGGATGGTGACACAGCAGTTTTCTGATGTGTCTCTGTGTCTTTATGTCTTTATTTGTGCGTCTCTGCTGGTCACTGAAGATGGAAACCTCGAACACACACACACACACACACACACACACACACAGACATTTCCTCGGACATCTCTGCACCCACTCACTCAAGGCAGCACATTCCACATTTCCAGCCTGTTGTACTTTATACTGTAAGTCAAGAGGAATCCGACATGTGCTGTGGAGGTTTGCCGCAGAGCCAGCAGATCAGTGTATCATATGATATCGAGAATGCGCTTAATAGCATACAGACCTTCCTTCACCATGACACACTGATGTGGGTTTGTCTAAGTCAGGGCCAAGTTCTACTGAGCTTTTAATACACTCAGGTCAGAGCTGTTTACACAGTGTCTGCAAGTTTTGACTCAGCATGTGTCTCAAATCCCAACACGGTCGTGTTCGTGTCATCAAAGCTGGATGTCCTGTATCAGCTGCAGCTGTACTGCACATTCTCGACAATTCTCAAAACAATTTCACGCTGACTCAACATTTGATCTAGTGGCCCGTCGGTGCAAATGCTTAAAACTTTCGGCGTCCTGCCTGTGCCATTTACTGTAATTGAGATTTAAGATGCTATTAAATTATGTTATTACGTGCTGATTTGCAGCCTCTCACACACACATACACACAGCCAGGAGGTGCACGGTTGGAAGCTGGATGAGAAAAATCAATAATGCAAAAATCAGATTATAAAAATACCATTTGCAGCATGATTGTACTGAAGTTCCAGCCCTCAGGTTTTGATTTACTCTTAATAAACCCTGGCTAATGTGTACCATAATCATCCTCTTTATTTTCTCCACATTTTTCTTTTCAATGTTTATTCCTGGAAGCATATTTTCCCTGAGAGGAGCCCGTTTACTGTAAACTGCTGTGATATGTATCCTGTTGCAGCAGGAAACATAACAACATCTTTAGGGATCTAAGAGTGAAAATTACAGCAACCCAACGGCCAGGAAAATCGCTGATATTGGCCGAGTGTGACAGATTATGTCCAATGCTGAATTCTTGATTTCTACGCTGTCTGGACAAAGCTACTATAGTATGGTCATGGTTAGGGAAAGATTAGCTGTGCTTAATGTTATGGTTCGGGTTAAGCATCCAAAAACACAGCGATTATGGAGTTGAGTGGTAAATTTAGCTTAGCATTCAGACTGGAAACAGCTATCATGGCTTTGTCCAAATGTTAGTCACTGCTCCTGGTCCTGCTCCTGGAAGATTTCAGATTGTGTTAAAAGATGAAATAAAATGAAAGAGATGCTGGGTGGCTGATTAGTAAATCATTTGGACAGAGCCAGGCTAGCTGTTTCCCTGTTTCAAGTCTTTATTGTAAGCTGTCTCTTTGTTGTAGCTTCATATCTGATTCTGTCCTCTGAAGGAAACTTACGTAAGCAAAGTTCTTAACAGAGGAGCAATCGCCGGCATCTTGACTGGAAACAACAGAAATTGGTATTGGATGTGCATGGCTCGGGACAGGAGGGCTCTGCAGCAGGTGATTAAAGCCACACAGAACATCATTGGTGTGCATCTACTGAGCATCAGTGCTAAGAATTCGAAAGGACGACCCACCCCGTCCACAGTCTGTTCACCCTGCTGCCGTCTGCAACAGAGCAGCTCCTTTCCTGAGGCTACGAGACTCCGCAGGTCATCCTCCACACTCCATCATAAAAAATGTTTTTTTATGTGTACAGCTCGCATTTTGTTGTACAGCCACGTGCAGTAGAACGATAAGTAAATTAACCTTGAACCTTGAGGTTTGGCGGCTGAAACACTTGGTTACGGTTAGTGAAAGATGATGGTTACAGTTAATAAATAGGCAAAAGTTAATTGCGGGTCTGTGACAAGATGCAAACTCCAGGCTTCCACATGAAAGCCTGATGTGCTACACACCCATTCACCATTTGACCTTCATACCCTTACTTTCCTCCCCTGACATACATACCTTAAAACGAGCTGTTCATATCTACAGAGGCAGCAGAGTTTGCCTTGTGGAACCACCATATGGTAGCCCAGAACGGACAAACCAGACACTGACTGCAAAGAGGGCATTTGCGTTTTTCATGTTTTTAGTGGCAACCGTGAGGCGAGGTGGTATTCAGCTGGCATTCACTGCTAGATGCCTCTAAATCCTGCACACCAGTCCTTTCAAACCAGTCTACCCTCACTAAGCCTCATAGATACAGTAATCGATGAAAGACAAAAACGATGAGCCATGGTCTGTAAGTACAGCAGGTTTTAACTGGAGGGTTGTCAGTTCAAATCCTGGATAAAGTCCTGAAGGTGAATGTTATCCTGAAGGACCAAATCCTGCTTAGATAATAAGCTTTCCTGCAGCTTTTCCTGCAGTTACCCAATTTCGGCTCCTATGACCACCCCGTGACGCATCACACTGCTGCACCAGAAACAAAGATCCCGGTTGGTGGCCCTTCCATATGTGCCACTATCTAATTTACACCACTACTGTGGCAGATCTGACCCCATGCTGTTGACCTGATAGTGACCTGAGTCAGTGAACCGAGCCAGTGGACCTGGACTGGCCACTTTGCAGACTCGGCAGACCTAATATTAACAACTGTGAGTGAGAAGGCGCGAGAGTGCTGCTTGCAGAAGATCCGAAGCCAAGACTGTGATTGATTGTTTGTTGCGTAGGTGTGTTTGGCCTAGCTGTCCCATATCAATCACTAATATGGATCTGTGGAGTTCAGCTATGCAACCAACCGCTCTGAAGTCACACATCCTCATCGCGGATCTGTAATTCCCTTAAGGACAAAGCTCAGTCCACTGTGAGGATGAATTGTTTTTCCTTCCTGGTGTGCTCCTGTGCTGCATATGAAGTAGGTCATACTGTATGTGCTCTGTAAAGTACAGTACTGAGCTAACCATGTGTGCATGCATTTTTCATGAGCCTCGCTGTGTGTGTGTGCTGCCTCTGTCTTTGAGCTGTAAGCAGGGTTGTCTTCCCAGGAAATCTCCCTCAGTGTTTCTGTTCCTCTGTCGTTCATTAGAAAAGGGCAGCGAGAGAAGAGAGCGTATGGAGGAGCATTGGAGTGCCTGCAGGGCGCTACAGTAAACCCAGGGAGAGGACGATGGTGGGAGATAAATGAGAGGGGAAGAGTGAAGAGGGAAGTGATGAGCTGGAGGTAGAGAGAGAGGAAGATCATAGAAAGAAGGAGGGAAATCCCCACACCAAGAGGACGCACGCACACACAGCTGCAGAGAGGCTGCCAGACGAGGAGAATCGTAATGACTAACCGTAGACGACCTGTGTGTTTCAATACTTGAGACTGTTGGGCATTTTAATCTCCAGCTCAGCTCACGCTGCAGCTACTGACCAGTTTGTTACAAGAATGCTGAACAAGTCTGAATTTTGACATATGGTTTTTTTTTTTAACAAATCAGCCGATGAGATGAAACACTAATGGTTCCTGTGGGGAGACTGGTGCTGCAGAGATATGATCGACTGTTAACAGGGTCAAGGATTTGCTTTGATGTAGATATTTTATAGGTTTATTTATTTGAAAACTTCATGTGCTGGCGGAGAGCGTGTTGTAAAAGAGGGGGGAGGAAGCAGGGGAAAGCCGGGTCAGAGGGTGACTCAAATGGACCTTTGTCTGCCGGCATATTCGGGCTAAAATTAGCCTGTTTATGTGATTTGCAGCATTCCTACAGGCATAAACACAAGCACATGACAGGACAGAGTGCCTCAGTGCAGCGCTGTGAGGCAAGACTAATCAGAGCCAACCGCAAACAACTTTCTGCAGATTGATGATTTATGTGGTTCTTTCAGCGTCGGATTTTCAGTTATGAAGCAGAATAAAACAAAGGCTTCCGATCACATATTCCCATGAGACTCATAACAGCTATTAAGTATTGATTATATATCAACATTTTCAAATAGTGCAATTATTTTGATCTCTTATGCTGCTACAGCCAAATCTTTTCATAGTGATTTAGATTTAATAGTTTTATTTATTACAGACATATAAATGCAATTGATTTGACAAGATTGAAGAGTGGAAAAAACACTTATTTATTAAGTTAGAACATTAAAAATGCTTTAATTTCCATCCACTTTGCCTTCATCGGGGTGGTGTCTGAGGTTGTTTCTGGTTTCCATTACTCACTCATTTGACTCAACACCATCACCATTGTCTTTTTTAAAATACAGTATGTACTGCTAGCAGTTAAAGTGGCCACTAATAAAAAATATACATTAATACAACCAACGTCCGCAGCAGCTGCTGTCCACCACGAGTGAAGTCACTGTCACCCTGAAATCAATCACATCTCAGTGTCATACTTCACCAAACTGTAATCAGTTTGCCACACTTGGTCATTTCCTCTTGCTCTTTGTTACACAATGGCTGCACTTGTGATCCATGCGAGAACCCTGCAGGATTCATACGTGTATCTGCAAGTTGGAAGCCACCGTTGGCAGTCAGCTTGGCCTCCAGCTAACATGCATCCTGGTCACTAGACTTTATTCAGATTGAGTTACAAGCACTTAACAGTTAGGAGCATTCTGCCGTCCAGTCGTCTCATCCCTCCAAAGATAACCAGATGTACAGTCATGTTAAAAAAATTTCACACATTTAAAGCCACAAAGAAGTGCAGGCAGATCAAACAGGTGGCAGGCAACTTTCATAGGGATAAACAAATGAGCCATCAGGAACACTGAGCGTGGGTTTGCTGCTTTACTGCCAGTTTTAGAGAATGCAAATATCAAAAGAGGAAGTGACATGCACTGAAGCCAGACCAGGTGGAGTCTGCAGCCATTCACTGTCTGTGTGCTGAGAATTATTCACTTCAGAGATCAGCGTCAGACTGTAGTACAGCGTGTTACTGAGCTTGTATCATCGCAGTGACTGTGAAAGGACATCATTTCAGATTAGTATCAGCGTGGGAAACTCCCACGCTGCCCTCCTTCTGTCTACTCTCCTCTAACCAGAGCCAAGTGGGCATTTCCCACGATGTGGTCAAGTCTGCGCTCAAGTGTGTGAGAGAAGAGAGACGGAAAGCGAGAGAAAAAGATGAGAGAGCGAGAAACGGATGCAGATTGCCACTGAATTTGCCTTGAATTCCTGCAACTGAGTGAAAAGTTTCTTGAGGTTTTCTCTGCGTACATGGCTGATTTCACTGTTCGGGCCTGTGTTTGTGGGTGCTTTGCGATCTCCTTAAGAGCATTTAAAAAGTCTCTTAACCACAAGAGTGCCTGTAACTCAGTAACAGTCTTCTCCCTTTGATTCAGAGTGCTACATAAATACCTTTTAGGCCTCGTACACCTCTCCTCTGAAGCACGGGGACTGATAATGGCTTAATTCATGGAGTAATATGAACCTCCATGCGTTCCCTCTTTGTCTCCACTTCTTTCTTATATACCTGTCTGCTGCTTTACAGACACACACGCTCTCAGTGCATAATGTGAGTTTTTGTGCGTCGCAAAAGGCCTTAAGTTGTGCTTTGATTTTTATGCTCATTGTATTGTTGCTGTGTTTTTAATAACCATGAAAATGACCCATTTAGATGGTTGAATTTGTTGTTTACGAGCTCTGGGTGATCACTGTTTAACAGGGGACATTTCCCTGCATCTGCAGTGGCCTTTATGGTCCTGCCCTGCCATGTATTTATAGTATGTGTAAAAACTGCGTAGCTGTTTGCATATATAATAACACGGCGTGCTCACACTGTGTGTGTGTTCTGCATGACGATCTCAATGTGGCTGGCCATAGATTTATGTGTTGGTCTGTAATAGGCCCTTGTTTGTCTGCACCTTTTCCAGAGGCGTCTTCCTCCCTGTTAGTAAGGGATTTCTAATGACGGAGCGGGCGGGCGGCGTGCTATGTGCGTGTTTATGTGTGCGTGTGTGCTCATTGGAGCGTGCGTGTCTGTGCGACACTGAGAGGTGATCATTATGACTGGGCTGCGTCCTTGTTTTTCTCTTTAAACGACCCTGCACACTCTAAATTACAACGTGCTCCGTTCCACCATTGTGCCTGAGTGAGCGACTGTGGGATTACAAGTAGCTCTGCGTGAATCAGGCCAGAGCCATTTGTTTCCTCTGCATTCGCCGTGTCAGATTCATGCATTTGCAGGTGTGTTGCACAACTGTGTGAACCAAGATTGCAGAAGACTGCACCTTAGAGCTATTGAGTCCAAAGTAAATGTCTCCCACAGCACACCTGTGGCCTCTGATTCACTGTATCGCACCTATTTTTTCCTCTTCTGTTGTGAGTTTGGTGCTGAAAAGCCGCCGCTCCTTCACATGATTTCTCAGAGATGGACAGGACAGAAAGCAGCTGCGCACCACAGCACTAAGAATAATTGTAGTAATGAAATTTGTTTTGTAGAGCACAGAGTAAAAGTAATACAGGACAGGATGAATAATTTAAATGCAAGAAATAACATCAAAATATTTCATCCTGATACTAGAGAAGAAGCTACAAGTGCTTTCCAGTTTCAGATACCTCAGTGACTCAACTCCCTGCTTCTGCTTTTAGACTCATTCAAACATACCTGACCCATGAAGCTGCTAAGATTTATTTCCATGCTCCGATTTTGTCACTTTTACTGTTTTTGTGTTATCTTACATGTTTTGTAACAACCCTTGAGGTTCATAAATAAAATCACTTAGATGCCAGCTCAGCCACCCTTTCAGGTCCGACCCCTAATTTCTTCAGAATATGTACCGATTCAAAGAAAAAGGAATAAATAAAAACATTACGGAGTATAAAAAAAAAACATAAAACGGGATAGTTGCAGAGAGGGAATACATGAAAGTCTTTATGTGTCAAATAAGTTGAAAGAGCGGGAAAAAAAAGAAAAGAATAAAACAACAAGAAAGATTAAAAAAAAAGCGTGTCTGACTCAGGCATGACAGTTTGTTTCTGTAATTATTGAATATCAAAGGAGTACAGTGTTGTGGACAAGTCTTTTTGAACTCTCCAGGCTTCCTCACCATCTTTTCTTTGGGTGAACAGGACGATAACTCGTCCATAGCAGATGTAGGCGGTTGTACGTCTTTCCATTGCCCGGCTATACATGTGTCGGCTCTGATGAGGGCAGCTCTAATCAATTTGACTTTTATCAAAGATGTGTCATGTGATGTCAATCAGCACATTGAGCACATAACATACCGTTTAACCACTTGGTCTCTTAGCACTGATACAATATTAAAGCCTGCACAAGCTGGATGTGAACAAGCTCTCAAGGTCCTGGATAATAAAGTACCATTACTGTAATGCACCTCCTAGATATGGTCTCCTTCGCAGGGAGTCCTTATGTTGCCTTATGTTTCCTGTGTGTCCTCATGGCTACTATCTAATAAAGACAAAAAAATAAAGAAAAAAATAAAAGACAAAATTTGTTAAAGATGCTTTCAGGCAGTTCTGGTGATCTCTGGTGTGTTTGCTGTGGTTCTTTCAGGCTGTCAGTTTAGTTTTGATGTGGACTAAACACCCAGACCAAGACTGATGTGGATCCAATTGGACTCCGGCATGATTCATTTGTGGTGTGAAAGCGAATCAGACTAATGGTGGGACTGTGTGGTCGTAGATAAGTGATTTTAAATGGTAAACAGCTATGAAATCCATCTTATGATCATGAAGATTGTCAAGCGATTTGTGCTGTGTAAGTGATATATGTAAGATAATATGCAAGATCATTTAAATCATGGTAATCTGCGCGCCTGCACGAGTGTGTGGTTTTCCCTGATCTATCAGGAAGCCAAAAGGAGTTTAGACAGACGTCTGCTGTTAAGTCCTTCTCATTAAAAAGCTGGTAAATATTTGGTTTCTCCACTTCAGTCCATTTAGTGCTGATGATGCAGACCCAGACTGTCCAATGAGGGAGTTACCTGTCACCCCATATAACTTCACGTTAGTTCCTCTTGGCTTGCTTGTAAAAAAGTCGGTTCATGTTTCACAAGAATTTTTAGGGGTGATTCAAAAGAAAGAAATGTTTTTCGCTCACCTGATCTCTTCAGATCGGTTATTCTCAAAGTTCACCTTTAGTCTAAAGAGCAGCTTGCGAGGTTTTATCGAAGGCTCTCAGACAGTGAGCTGACGGAGCCAGACATGCTGTCTACCTGCCTCACAACTAATGAAATCTACTCTTTACGTGGCAGGTAGCCAGCGAATGGATGCAAGCATTGTCTTCTCTTGGCACCAATTAAAATTCTGCCGTTCTCACCATTCTGGAGGCATGCCAGGGAGTTTTGACCAATTCCTGAATTTTAATAATCTAGGCAGGATGTGACCAGAGTATGAGTAACAGTTGCCAGGTTGCAAACACATAGGAATGTTTGAAGCTCAGCCTTAAAAGAAATATGACTGACTCTCTGTTACACCGTGCCGGTCAACAATAGAGCTTGTTGTGTGTGAACACCGTTTGTGCTGTTATCACCCGGGGAATGGCCTGAGGTGCAGTGTGGATTCACAGATGTTTCTCCCTTTGTGTGTATGTTTTCAAGGACAAAGTGCAGAGAGCAGAGCTTTTTGTTCAAAAAGGACAAAGAAACCACAACACAGCACACGTCCATCATGCCCCGTGCATGTAAGTCAGATGATGCAGCAGGGAAGCTTTTCAGATGATTTGTTGGGATGATAGCGCATTACGAACAGCCTCTGTGCTACAGAGGAGCTCGAGTCCTGAAAGGCACTGGATGTTTATTCAGCGTAAGCATAATTGGAATAAATTAATTGCCTCTCATGCGATAACCTTCTAGATTGATTGAGCTACTCCCTTTCCAAGTCTGCGTCGGGAGCTCTGTTTTTGAAGAAATTTCACTCAACCTGAGTGATGAATGAACCCTTCTTACTCTGATTTGAAGTGGTTTTATGTTCCCTCTGATCTTGTAATGAAAAGCTGAGCGTAAATCAACTCAAAAAACAGTCATTATGATTTGGCTTCTTGTTTTTTAATAACTTGCCAATAATAATTCGAGAAATGCCTCTACTTCACAGCGTTTAATTTTGGTAGATTTTATAGACAGATATAATGGAAAAGGTTGATTATCTTACTCAAACCCTTAATTAAGGCCCTGTGAAATCCATTTACATTTTTTCCAGAGTCCACTTGATGTTTTTTTTTCTTACCAAAATCTGAATATTCCTTGTATACAGATAATCTGTACGTGTGGAGAAAATCTGACTCAGCCACAAAGTCTTCAGCAAACTCTCGTCTTGCATCTGCTGATGCAGTTGCACTTCTGAAAGTTTGAGCTCTTACTAGCGTGCTAGCAGTGAAAAAGGGCTTATAATGCTAAGAATAACCTGTTACCATATTGGTGATTTCTGCCATATTCCGCATTTCACAGTTGACTCTGTTTTTATTATCAAGATCCACGATTCCATCCATATTTTCTGCATCACAGAAATCATAGAGCACTACTCTTAATTCACCGAGTTCGATGTGAAAATGTTCTCATTTCACCTCGCTGCCTCTCTCCGATGTTGCTGGCCATCAAATTAGCAAAATAAAATGACAAAAATCACCTAAAGCAGCCAACTGGCGGAGGACACAGACAATTCGCAGTAGCCGATATATTCGTCTTATCGCCCAATCCTGGCTCGTGCCGGCGTTTCAGCCTTCACGTGCACGCTGATCTGTTGTGAATCATATGAAACATCCTACACATTTGCAGTCGTCGGCACAACAATGATGCTCCTCGACAGTCCACAACAAGGAGTGAGACTGATGTAGACGAGAGGAACAAGTTGTTCTTCTGCTAAACTGAGACAGCTTTCAACCCTCCGGTGCATCGTAAGCAGGATGCCGCTTGCTGTACACACTCAAGACACACACTTGGCAGGTTTATAGACATTCATGGAAGAGCTATTTTGATAGATCTGATAAATAACATGGGCCAGAGAGTCTCATGTTTTAAATACCTTCTTGTGGCGGGTAATTGCATGCAGCTGTGTGTGAACACAAGTTGGCAGTGCATGTGTGTGTGTGCTCTTTTGGGTGTATGTGATTGGCAAGAAGGGGAAGAATAGCAGCTAAGATGGAAAAAAAAAAAAAAAAAACTTGTGAAAGGGAATGTATAATTTTGTTTAAAGTTAGGGACGGCAGCAGATGGAGAGGGCAAGGAAAGTGACGGAGATGGAAGCAGACAGATAGCGAAAGATGCGTTCAGTATCCGCGGGACACAAAGGTATTTACATGGAAATAAGGTTCGAGTAATGAGCTGTCCCAATCAGTGAAGTCGCCGGAGTGACGGATGGACAGAAAATGTGTTGCCTGTGGCCTCAAGGGAGCGCTCGTTCCGGCTAAAACCTGAACATGTACCTCCTCTGTGGGATGCTTCAAAACGGCAAGAACAGAAACAAATGACTCATCATATTTGCAGACAGAATATGAATCCCTGTATTGTGTATAAAGACAAAAACCATATGTAGCTGTTCTGTGTTTGTTTGTGTGGACTGAGGGATTGTTGCGGTAAGTCAAAGCATTGCTTGAGCATTAGCCGCTTCTCTTCTTCACAGTTTCCCAGAGCAAGTAAAAGGAACAGTTTGACATGTTGGGAAATACACTGATTTGCTTTTTGGCCAACATTTAGATCAAATAATACTTTCATATCTGTACGTTTGAGATTGAGGTTAGGATGGTTAGCCTAGCTTAGCATAAAACCAGGAAACAGAAGAAACAGAAGAAAACAACTAGCCTGTTTAATCCATAAAAAAGACCCAAAGTGTCATTGGTGACCTTAAGAGATGCTGGTTGGTGTTTTTTATCATTGGAATGAGGCAGACCTCCCAGTTTAAGCTAAGCTAAGCTAAGCTAACCATCTCCTGCCTCCAGCTTTATCTGATATCAATCTTCTCATCTAACTCTAAGATAAGCAAACAAGTTAGCGTATCCTCCAAAATGTCAAACTTTTCCCTTAAAGACTGCAACCACTGCTTCTATACTGATACTTTACCCTGATTTCACACTTAAGCCTGCTGCATTATGTCGACACTGAAAACACGTCAATGACCCACTGACGGATGTAGCCGCGTGCTGACACTCACATCCGCTATTGATCCTCCGCTTTCCCCTCGGGGACCATCCAAGTTTCATTTCACCTCATTATTGGGGATCAGCAGCAGAGAATATCTGTAATACTTCCATTCAATAGCCTGGTTTTCGTGCTCTTTCACACCGAGGAAAAAACACTGGAACAAAATCCGATTAGTGGCCCTGAACAAAACACTGTTTCTTGTTAAGATGCAGGATGTGTCACGTTCCTGTTGCACAAAGAACTGTTGTGTATTTAAGGAGTATCAATGGGCTTTGTTGATTAATAGCAATCAAGGACAGTGGCATTTTAAAACTAAAGGGATAATTAAGGTAGGAATAGTATAACATTATAGGTCACTTTCTTGCTAAAAGTTAGATGAGAAGATTGATGCCACAGCCAAGCTTAGCATAAAGACTGAAATCTGGCAAACAGCGACATGTAGCCTGACTCTGTCCAAAGGTACATAACACCCTGTGAAGCCACAGCTTGTCCTCTTTACACTTGATTTTTCCCCTGCTGCTAAACAAATAACATATAAAGTGTTAGCCAGCTTTAGAAGTGCCTGTAGGTATATTTTGTTACATTTGGCTAGCTGTTTGCCCCTGTTTCTAGTCTGTGTGCTAAGCTAAGCTAAGCTAAGCTAAGCTAACTGGCTCCTGTACTTTTTGTTTATTGCACAGACATGAGAGTCGTATCAATCTCCTCATCTAACTATTGGCAAGACAGCAAATATATGTAATTAACAAAATTTCCTGTGTTTCTTTAAACACATCTGACACATCCAACTATCTTTTTATTTGACGTTTCTGTTAAATGTCTGCTCATATCAGCTCATTTACTCTTCTCTGCTGTAAGAATCATAGATAAAAAGCCACAGTTTAGGTCAATGCTCCGTCAAAGCTCTTTGCTCTTGAGCATTTCCAGCAGAACAGGGGGGTTTATCTTTCATATTTCTTGGCAGAAAGCGAAGAATATCAAGCTTGGCAAATGAGCTCATCACTTCAAATCGTTTTCTACAAACCTACATCATAACAGTGGGATCGGTGCCCAGTGATACCTGAGCAGCTGCACCAGAGACTGTCAGCGCACTTAATAAAGCAGCAATGTTTTCACCAGCACAACAACAAGAGCATGTAGACCTATTAAGAACTTGGCATTGGTTTTTCATATGAGCTGATTGGATGCCAAAGATGATTAGAAGTACCAGTTGACCTTTGAGTTTAAAAAAATATCCCAAAAAAATCTGTTATAAGGTTTTTATCCGTGTGCTGAAAATACTCAAAATATGCAAGAGCTGGAGAGAAAACATGTTTGTTCATAAAGAGAATATTTATTTTGAGTACATTTATTTTGGATTACAAAAAAAGTTCCTTCTTCTGTGCTTCTGACAACATACAGTATGTTTTACTGTGTGTGTTTCTGAGAATCTGTATATGCTTATTTAATTACCTGTACACACTTATTTGAAAACGATGCCCACAAACAAGTTTTCAGCTTCGTATCTATGAATTTTTCAAACGTTTCAGTTGTTTTTTAGAGGAAAAAATAAGATGTAGCCTGTATAAAGCAAACTTTAATCCTGCAGTTGATCTGAATAATTAATAATCACCAAATGCGGAGCGTGCTTCTCACAACAATGAGACGTGTTCAGCAACATTATGGGTTTGCAATACCTCGGTTTTCCTGAAATAATCATCTTCTTCTCACCCTGTTGCTCTGTGTGTGTGTGTGTGTGAGAAGAACATCCCGACACATCAGCCCCGACCCAGCCACAGTTAGTGTGTGTTTCAGTGTCTACTTGAGTGGTGTTCACCTGCGCGATCCTGCTGCAGCAGATGTGTGATCCTGCGGTCTGAGCAGTTTAAATGGGATGCGGCAGTCCTGCTGACAGGCGTAATACACTCTCAGAGGGGAGGAAAGGGGGGGGAGACTGGCATGCCATGAGGAGACACAGCTGTTCAGCACGTGAGCGCGCTGCATTCCTCCATTCTTTATCGCAGCAATACCACAAAACATGTAGAAAAGCATAAACCGGTCAGCTGTTATCAAACATGCTTGGACAGACTGGACAGATTTCTTTGCAGGCTTTTGTGCAGGTGTTGATCTACGCAGGTGACCGTGAATATCTTTGAATTATAGATGAGATTTTTAACACTGGCTTCATGTGTTTCTTACATTATTCGGATGAGGTCACTCATTTTTTCTGTTTCGTACTTTATTTTTTAATCCCTTTGCCTCTGTTCACTCATAGTGTGGAGGGTTTGCAGTCTAAACAGTAACAAGTGGGTTATTTTTAGTATAAGTATAGATGTAAATATAATAAAAGAGGAAAGTTGAGCATTTTTCTGACATTTGAAAGAGAGAAAAGCTCATTTGTGACATTTTTTTTTATGCATTTGTCATTATAACTTTTAATCAGGCACCTTTTCTCCAAAATGACCTCAATGTTTGCATTTTATGACTCAGTTTCTCCATAAATTTTACTTCCTGATATGCACTTTTCCAGTTTGTGTTCGGTGGGATGTATCCCAAAGATGATTTTCATGTCTCATGTGAGCTTATGAAGGGAGGTCGCTCATTGTTTAGAAATTTGGAGAAGTGAGCGAGAGAGACAGAAACATGGAGAGGTCTCTGTGTAAACCAAAACCTTCTGTCAGACCATATATAGCCATGGATCCCTGCTACTGCCCTGATGCTGTACACACACATGCAAACACCCCACCTTCACCGGACCGATGCTTTGTTCCAATCAGCACGGACACGGTTTGAAAATGTTTGCGAGTTTAGCACATACGCCGAGCAGCAATGTAAATGTTTAGTTTGCGACCAAGCTGAGCTGTTTCTTTGTTTCTTTAACGCACCTCTGAGAGCTGTGCTGAATTAAACACTTTACTTCCAGCGTCCTCTCTGCTTTTCATCATCACGACTCTCCCACTGATATCGTTTTATCATGATTTCCATTGCGGCTGCATGGCTAATTTCCTCGTGGCAGAGTGGATAATGAAGATAGACTTGGCGTGGCTGTAACTAACCTGATGAGTTGCCAGATGATATTTAGCCTGAATTGACTTACTGCAAATCACTGCACTCCATGTTCTGTATTTTGAAGAAAATACGCTGGGTGTAAAATGCATTTGCCAAGTTGAATTGACCTCAGACGTAGAAGTGAATTATCATGAGCACAGCGAGCATTTGGTACAGTTTATAGAAGCGGGCGACTGGCCTCACACATTTCACAATCACTCCTGTAGCTTGTGTACTCAGAGTGAGCTTTTGGCAGGGGAAGTGAACATAAAGAAAAGCAGGCTTGTTCTGAAGGTCGCTGGTTCAAATCCTCACACTGCCCAGGGAGATCGGAAAATAACAAAGAACAAGAAATGGCTTTGTTGCTCCCGCAGTGCTTTTCAGTGGTGATTAAATGAAAAACGGCTGCTCCTGCTGTATGTGAGGAAATGTGTGCATCTCATTTAGGGCTGCAAATAATCGTGTTTCACTCTGGATCGAGTGGGCGTTCAGATGGCCTGTGGTGGTGGGGATGTGTTGCTTCAGGTACCGATGAGACAATAAAATAAGGAAGTGCAGTTTGAGTAACAGATGCATGAATTTAGAGGGCGCTTGCATGTTTTTGCAGTTCCTTGCTGCATGACAGCAAAAGGTTGAGCCAAATTAAATTGTGAATTCATGTTCCCCTGAGGATGAATTGTACTAACTTTGCTGAGTTTATGCGGAACCGATGACATTCCCATCGGCTACGCTTTGTGTTTACTGCTAATTATTGAATATTTGTATGCTAACATGCTAAACTAAGATTGGTAAACATTATAGCTACTAAACATTAGCATGTTTGCATTGTCATTGTTAGCATGCTCGATGCATAAACCATGCAGCAGGATGCTCCATGTCCAACCACAAGGGTCAGACCAGCGGGTCTTAAGAAGTTCACTTGAGTTCTCCTCACTAGATTTACAGTATAAATGCATCGATTGTTTCAATCTGTTCTATGGATTAGGTATCCCACTTAGATTGAGATCCGGAGCTGACGTTTCCCATCCGTAATGCTCCAGATCGGGGCTAAATCGATGCTCGGTCAGATGGATTTGTGGCTGGTTGTTGCTAAGTGGACATCTAAGGCTTTCTGTCACTTACTCTTCTCTGTGAGGAGAATTGCCATAGGAAGACACACACAGACAGTTCATGCACGCACTCACAGATTGTTTGGAGCTCTCCAGATTGTGACTGATTGGAAAGGCTGCAGTGTAAATCAATAGCGGCAGCGGTGAAGCAGACTGCGGCCATTTCTTCACCTCCGCTCCTCACAGTTTGATGAAGGAGAGCGGAGGAAATGTAGTCTGCCTCCATCTGTCTCTCTGTGTCGCTGTCTCCCTGTCTGTCCCTCTTGCTGTGTCCACCAGCTTGTCTTTTAAAGAGACTTTAGAGGCTTCTTCCTCCCCCCGCTGTCTTTATCTCTTTTCATAATACATGTCAAGGCTAAATGATTTGTAGCTGTGATTTTTAATATTCCAATTATGATTTAGATTGAGCTTGAACTCAGGTCTGTATTGGTGTCTACATGATGTTATAGAGCATCTTGGGTATTTCTGTACTGAAAAACTGAAATTATCAGCAGACATATACACTGGTACTGATGTGTCTGCAGTAAACTAATATCGGACAATCTATCTTTCAGTCTATAGCCCGAATACATGTCCATGCTATTCATTGTGAGCTCATTCTATGGCAGAGGCCTCACTTGTGCAATGTGAAGTGTACCATTTAGTGACAGTGATGAAGCAGCAACATTTAGGTAACGAACCTTTACAATAAAGAAAGCAGTTCCCGTGCTGATTTGCCATGATGACAGTTTTTGTTCAAGGAGAAAAGAAGACTATCAGCTTCAGAAGTGATTTGCATGAGGGTGCTCATATCAGGACTCCTGCTACAGTTTTAATCAAAAGTCAACTTTGGTTAAAGGTTTAATATAAAGCCTGGAGGACTCCTGGGTCTCAGCACGTTTATAGTCGTCCAGCCAAACTCCTGTAAAAAAAAAAAAAAAACTAATTCTAGAGAGGTCACAGGGGTGTTTTTCATATAAAATCACTGCAACCCTTTGTGCTGAAGCTGCCAGTCTGATGTGGATTCTGTATGCAGATGCTCTCGTGCAGAGTAAGAGGAGTCGGCTCAGGACAGAGGAGGGTTGTTTCTATCTCTATTTAAGGAGGTGGGCTGAGAGACAAACTGCCAGATTGTTTAAGGCTTGGAAATAGACGGACTGCTCTGATGAAGCTGCTTAAGTGTAAAGTGTGCTCAGCTGTCGTCAGACGGACGTCTAACTCTCCAACTATCTCTTTTTAATTCAGTTTCCTCTGTTCTTTGACGTGTCGCATGACAAGAGTTTTGTCACGTTAGATATATTTCCTCTCCCCCTCCTTCCTGTTGCTGCCTCTCATCTGCCCTCCTTCCTCTGACCCTTTCATCCTGATCAAGTGACATGTCAGCTTATGACAGAGGTCAAAGGTCAGAGGCATTTGGGTTTCTTTGTACAAGGTGTCCTGCGGAGCCAGCGGATATTTGAGTTCTTTGTCTTCATTATGTTGTTATGTTTAGGTTTTCTCAAAGTGATAAATAAAAGGTGAAATGTATGTAATGAAAAGCACATATTATCATATAGTATCATCCAACCGTGTCTCCTGGTATTAAAGCCACAGAGTGTGTAATTGCCAGTGAATGCTACAGAAATAAAAGCTATGAGTGTGTTGCAGTGCAGTGATTAATGAATCGAAGACCCGTGCAGGCATTAGTCTTACTGATAACCAGCCCATAACTCCAGCCACATCTCACTGACCTGGATACAGATCCGACGACGGCCCAGCACCACGCTCGTATGTCCTGTCCTGCACCAAGATGGATGAAAACACGTATTTACAACAAAATGCATTACTTTTTTTTAATGATGCCGCTGACCCTCTGTGTGTTTCCTGAGGCTCTCTCTCCCTCCCTCTCTCCAGTCCAGTGACTCCTCCTCGGGACAACCAAATGATCAATGCTCAAACTTCATCAATACACTCACTAAATCCCAGCAGGGAGTTGTGCAGCTATCGATTACTTGTGTCTTGTTTTAATTATTGGTGAGTGCGGATAAAATAGTGGGGTCAGTCACTGTGTGTGTGTGTGTGTGTGTGTGTGTGTGTGTGTGTGTGTGTGTGACCCGCCGGCCCCGACAGCATCCCTCCATGTTCTGTTGTGCACCAGAGGTCAGTTTGACCCAAAGATAAATTGCTTCCTGTGATGGGAGTCGCGGCCTTTGACCTGTTGAACCTGTCAGTTGATGTTTGCTCCTCGTCACTGACCGACTGGCCCCGTTGCATATTCATTCATTCACGGACACTCTGCATGTTTATCTTTATGCATTTATACAGCGAGCAGCCTCTCTTCGTATCTCAGGACTCTGTGCTTCATTTTCTGTAAAACCTGGCACGACTTCACAGTGAATATCTGGATATCTATAATAAAAATGTATTTTAATGATGTAATGAGGTTTGGGGAAATATGCTTATTCTCTTTGTTGCTGAGAGTTAGATGAGGAGATGGATTCTACTCTCATATGTGTGCTTTGAGTATGAGGCTATGGTTAGCAGTTGGCTAACTTAGCTTAGCATGAAGATGGGGAGAAACCAGGAGGAAACAGCTGCATTGACTCATACAAAAGTTAAGTGTGTAAAGTGTAAAAATGACAATCTGCTGCTTTCCACAGGGTTGTGTTGCAGATTATTTCGTATGTATGTTTTGCCTGTATTACAGCAATGATGCATAGAAGCAATTGTGCAGATTTTGCCACAGCAAGTTTGATTTTTATTGCCTCTTTCTTCTGTTTTGGACTGTTTGAAAATGGAATATAATTAATCATTCTGTTATAAGGTAAATGTTACAGTTAAAAAAGCAAACGACTTTGGCTTGCTCAAACCTCTGCCACTACACTATATGTCATAAACTATACTAGAAGATCCAATGTAGCTTTACTAGATGCAGTTTGCCACTTTAAGAATCCGATACAGCTCCTCAGTGGGGTCTTGGCTGAGAAATGGAGATGTATTTTGAGGAATATTCATTTCATTGGTTTTAGCTGTTGATGTTTGCTGGCAGCAATAGACCTGATTTGCAAGTTGGATGGAGTCCCATGATGGGGGGGGGGCATCACAGCGTATTCAAATGAACAAAATTGCTAACGAGGAAGTTTGTCGAGGGGAGCTGCTGTTTTGCTAAATTTGCAAAAACATATGAGCCAATTTTACAAGAATGACTTCAGCAAATTAGGGATTTGCCAGATGCTGATGAGGAGGGTGAGATCACAGGCAGAATAGCTGCCTGTTTCATCAGATATGAAGTCTCGCGTTGAGTCGTTCCAAGACTAAAAAAGAAGGACCTGTTGATAATTGATAGATTCAGACATCCATGTCGTCGGTAAATATCCAAATGCTGTAATAACAGCTGTTTTGTGGTCACAAACTCAATAAGAGACTATTAATTTTGACACGTGCGCCTTCGTTTTTATCTCTCATTTGATCTCTTTTCCTTGTATCAACCACGCTGCCCTGTGGATTTACCCGGCACTGTAATTGGTGTAGAAATGAAGCAGTGGAGAGTGACAGATCTGTGAGCGGGATGAAGTGAAGACGGAGAGAAGAGGGAAACACCTCTCTGTGTGAAAGCAGTGCAGGATCTCCTGTTGAGTTGTGTAGGTGTGAATGGGATTTCTTCTTCACGATGTCGTGGGAATACGAAGTGAAAATGAAATGGCTGCAGTGTTTGTAGGTCACAGCGGAACATGTGGAAATCCTCAGGCTGCATAATGTCTGTGGTGTGAAGCTGCCGGTGGACTGTGTGTCATTATAGAGCATGATTGATATATCGACACGGTCGATATTATCTGTCAATACTACAGATGAACACTATAGTTATATATGTTTATTTGACCTTATTTCCCTAATTCAATGCAGTATATTTGTACTTTAAAATATTCGCATGTCTTTAATATATTCTTATTTATTTGGAACAGAGTGAACATCAGTTTACTTGGCAGGAGAAGTACTGCTCAGCCTTTGAAAACAGCACCAGGAGCTAATATATAGTATATCAGAATAACTTGGCCTCTGCTGGTTCAGTTTTTTAAATTTGAAGCCCCACAGCTTAATCAGATTAAAGCACTAAATAGTTTTAATGCACCTTTGAAGGTACCCTTTTTCTGATTAACACATTTTTTCACTTGTGCATTAACATTTTCATCCTTGATTATTTTTTTTTTTTGATGGAAACAGCATGAAACCATCTGCATGAAATCAGGGCCCACTCTTAAAACCATCGCTCCAGAGCGCCTCTAGTGGACAAAACCTTCACAGAGTACCTTCGATAACTAGATTTGAGAGACTCTGTCTATTTGTTTTATTTGCCTATATCAAGACTGACTGATTTTTCTGTAGAAATATCACTATTAGTATCAGCCTTCAAAAAATCCAATGTGTGTGTGTGTGTGTGTGTGTGTGTGTGTGTGTGCCTAAGGCGTACTTAGCCTAGCATAGGCGTTCAGCAGCAAGTGACTGCTTTGTCATACATTAGCATATAAACTCAGCTGCTTCTCCCACTCCCTCTATTTGCAGGGCCTTCACGTTTACTGTGCATCTGCAGATTAAATGCGTGCACGTTTGTTTGCAGGGTATATAGATGTACCAACGAAGAAAAAACAGAGGCTGAGGAAGGAAAGATGGGAAAAGCGAAAAACGGAGAGAAAGATAGGGGGTCGGCTCATACCTCTCTCTGCACAAATGTAATTGGTCTTTTGAGAGTTGACACAGACCTTGCACTATAATTGTCTCTCTCTGTGGTTGAGCTGATCTCACCTTTGACACACACACACACGCACACACACACAGTTAAATAAACCATATCCATACCTGCACACCTGCTCGAGACATTAGAGTGCAAAGCAGAATATTCATGCCCTAAAGCATCATGGGGGATTGACTGTCTCTGCGTGAGCCGTGGTTAAAACATCAAAGGCCACCTCGAAAGAAAAATGCATCCATGTCTCTGTGTGTGTGTGTGTGTGTGTGTGTGTGTGTGTGTGTGTGTGTGTATGCGTGTGTTTGCCATCCTATAGGTCATATCAGTTAGCGTGCACCTGAAACACTGCTCCTAATCAGCAGGTATGTCCTCTGCTTCATGCTCAAAACAGGATATGAAGCGAGTCCACTTCCTTTCTGCTGCTACCTGCTCTGATAGCGAACGCACCTCTTATTTGTCCCCTTTGTATTTCCCGTGAAGTTGCCGCTGTTGTTGAGCCGTCCGCTGCTGCCGAAAAGCCTTTAATTTACATTTCATACGGTGGCTGAAGTTTAACAGGCTTTTGGATTCAGTCGACTTAACTTTCCACCCCACAAAGGAAAGTTTCCCTCCACGAAGTGTCCAGGACTACAAAGGTTTTCCCAGCTCCTTCGTTCCTTTTCCTTTGAAGACAATGCTCCGCTTTGATGTAGCTTGAACTTTGCTGCAACGTGATGCCAGCTTTAATAACCATGGTGAGAACCAGCAAATGGGGGCTTTCATTCTGACACGCCGAATGAGAGGTTTGCATCCAAAATGAGAAAGACACTACGGGTCCTTTTCCAGAACGACTGATAATAAACGACACTCGTAAAGAGTTATGGAGTAATTTCAGCTCTTTTTTTGATGAGCAACAACATTTGGAAATTGCTTGAGGTAATGTTTTTGCAAATGGGTTGCATTTGTAGAGAACTCGCTTCCTCCCACTTTTGATCCAGCATGAATCAAAACCCAAATCAATATCCTGTTCGCAAGTCTGGGGAAACCACATTTCCAACTGACAAACAGTGTGAGGAAATGATGTATGACCTTTTTTATATGAACAGAAATTCCTTACTTTTAGGTATCATTCAAATTAAACTGATGCCACTTACTCCAAAGTACACTTCGCTACTAGATTTGTGTCGTTAGATGCAACCAAAACAGCTTGTTCTTTATTGGTTTTCCAGCATTATATCATGTCAGTGCAGTCCTCACTGTGCTGTGCTGTAGTAAAGTGATGTGAAGTCAAGGAGAAACTGTCGTACTGTAACTGAAGAAGGGTTCAAACAGAGGGCAGCGTTGCTCTGCCTGCTGGGAGGCCTTTCATGATGTTTGACCCCTTTACCTTTTAGTGCATTAATAAAAAAAAAAAAAAAAGACTGTTGGCCCTCAGCAAGTGAGAAGGATAGTCAGAGACAGAGGAGGAGAAAAACTAGCAGTTAAAGATTGAGTCAGAAATCTCTGATGGAGAATAACACCTGCATGTTGTTGCATGAGGCGGAGAACGAGGCAAAGTCAAAGCACAGCACGCGAAAACAGCCCATTAAACTTTAATGTAAATGTGAAGTACGGCAGCACTACAAATGTACACAAAGACCGAGATAGCTTCTCCCACCAGAGGTTTTCTCTGCTGCAGCTCCTGAGGTTAATTAGGTGGGACGTCGTCTGCATATTTGACTAATCCACCAAGACTCTGCATTCCCGCAGCAGCACCTCTCCTCCATTATCTAATCTCAAGTTGCTGACTAATTCTATTTCAACCCTGCTGGCTGGCTTCACCGAAAGCACAGAAAACAATGGAGAAGTGATATGTCACCAAACGGAGTCTGGGAATTTAGCGGTGGGACATGGCAGCAGAGCACAAATGAACAGCTGCGATAAGAAAAGCGAGGAAGTGATTCACCACGATCAGATCACTTGTTTTCCAATGTGTGGCATTTGTTTTTCTTAAAGCCACACTTTGGACTCAATAAACTGACTTGTCATAGATTGTTTCACTGTGTAACGGTTCACATAAATGCAGTATTACACACAATATCAAAGGACTATTGTAGGAATATCACCAATAACAGTGACAAGCAGCCATAAACTCACCACCACTGCATACCACAGACTCATTGTAAGTCTTTGAGTACCTTCTTTTAGATATGCTGATAAAACTGGAGGCCTCCACCATACAAAATCCATGTCTTCAAGCACAATCAAGACTTAAAACCTGAATAAATTAGTTAGTCGGAGGCGGATGGATCCCAAACACAAGCTAATGGACGCAAAACACGGCCTTGTAACGTTGATATGGCTGATGTTCTCCCATGCTGCTTCAGGTGAATGTCACTGTAGTGACCTCCTCTACATCACACGTCGTCATTTGAGTGTCACAGTGAGATAAGAAAATAATGATTAGTGGAGGGTTTTTTTTCCCATATCTATTGTAAAAATCCTGCTAAATCGTACTCCTGAAAGTAGCCACCCACAGAATGCTTGCTAAGTGTTAAAGCACCCACTAGTGACACCCACGGTTGGTGTCACGCCAAACACATATGTAACAGTGAAAGAAAACACCACACCTTGCTCGGCTCTGGCCATCACAGCGAGCCTCGCGCACACTGTGAACAAGGTTTACACATTCCCTCACAAAGTGGCCACCTTTATTTGTTTGTGCAGCTTTTTTATGGAGGTTATGCGTCTCGAGGTATGACTGCAGTGTTTATGCATTACTGTGGTGCGTTTGTGGGGGTGTGGGAGAGGTGGATTGTGTTTGGGGCTGCTCAGAGCCAGCTCACATGAAAGACTCTTTGTGCAGCACATTTTTAATGAATTGGTGTACAGATTGGTCGTTTGAAGGTAGCAGCATTGGTGCATTTGTGTGTTGTGTACGTGTGTGTGTCTGTTCAAGGTCCTGTTTGTTCGGTGAACGGCAATCAGATACAGACAACTGCTTTCGGGAGCGTATGGAACATTAGCTGTGTTTCCATCCAGGTATTTTTATGTGATTAATGAGGTACTGACTGAGTGGAACATTTTCATAAAGCTCACATAGATACTGCAATGCCTGTCTAAGGTTTGCTTTAAGGTGGAACTGTGTTTTACTAGTAAGAAGACATTTGCATTAAGAGGCTATAGACATGCATATGCTGATTAAACGAGCTCCCTGGGTGGAGGGCTGGATGGTGAAGACTGAATAAAACTGCTATACTGCAAAAGCATGTTAAAAGAAATTTGGTCTCACATTCAGCCTTGAAGACGTTTTTTCTTTTTAGATATACAATCTGTAATGTTCTGTCTGCTGTCGTCGTATAGCGTCAGCATTTTCAACTGAACAAGTGTGACCTGCTAGCAGATACCACTGTCATGTTGCTGTGTGTTAAGTATGGAGCTCGAGCCCCGAGGGGATTAGCTTAGCTTAGCACAAAGACTGGAAACAGGTGGAAACAGCTAGCCTAGCTCTTTCCAAAGTACAGAAATACCGCTAACAGTTAGTTTGCTTTAAAGGTGCTGGTGGGTGTATTTGTAGCCAATTCTCCCATATCCACTTGTTATGCTAAGCTAAGCTAATGGCCTCTCATCTAACTCTCAAGCAGTCAATTCTGCCAATAAGTAATATGATTACTGTACTACTTTTTACTGGTATGAAGAATGAGCTATAGCAAACAACAGCAAACATTGTGTTCTATCACAAAGGTATTTTTTTGCATTATATGATGCCATTGTGTGTTCATGTCACACTAGCTTTGAATTATTTGAGTTAAACTTCTGTTGTGTCCCAGTGCGCCTTGGATCTCACTGTATGCAGAGCTCTTTGCTGTCTGTCTTAATTTCCCTAAGCAGCACGCATGGCAGGAAGAGCGAATCAAAGAAAAAGGCACCTGAGGCCGAGTTCCTCCTGAGCAGCTAACAATCATGTGGGCTTGATTACCACAAGGACCTCCAGAAACGTCAGTCCTGTCATCTCTCCCGTATATAATAACGCCAGGTGTATTCCTTAGTTTTTATATATGGTACACATGCCAATAGCTCACAGTAAAAGACGTTTGTTGAGTCGCACTTTTCTTTTTTATGTTGGTGTTCGTGCATCTGGGAAAATAAAATCCGTCCACATTTTCCTGACATTTGAGTTGAAACTGGCATTAATTTTCCCCCTCGTTGTCTCTATTTCTGCCTTACAGTTGGGCTCGCTGCATCCTGATCTCTCAGCCTCTGTCAGTCTGCTCTTTTTAACAACCCGCCCTGCTGGTTCTATCGGTCAGCGCTGAGAGGGGTCAGCAGAGCAGCGCGATCGATACGAACACACACACACACACACACACACACACACACACACGCTGGCAGTCTGCAGAGATGAGCTGACCCAATAGAAACAAGCTTGTGTCTGTCTGTCTGTCTGTCTGTGGTCTCCTGCTCTCTGACCTCTGACTGTGACATACTGCAGGTGTGTCTCTATGTGCTTTTCTCTGCTTTGTTTCTCTTGCTCTGTTGGTGTGTTCAGTTGTGCAATTTGTTCTTGTTGCTTTTGTTTTTTTTATACTTTTATGCAAAAACGCAGCTCTTTGACGCATCTTGCTATTGAGCGCCTGGTCGTGCTTGTTTTGCAGCCATCATTTAGTTTAGCATTGAATTCAGCAGTAAAATGCTCTGCATACTTCAATACAACAGATCTGTTCTATTGATCAATGTACACTGTGTTCCCTCTGTGTGTGTGTGTGTGTGTGTGTGTATGTGCAGCCAGCCCTTCATACCACTTTTAATTCAGGTTTAGTTGTGTGTTGGTGTGCACGCGCCCACCGCTTAACACCGCTGACCTTGATCATTGTGTTGATGTCTGTCGGGCTTGGTGAATGTTCTGCTGCCTCCACAATGCTTAACTGTTTGCTGGCAGCTTCGGCTCCGGTTTCTCAAAAGGTAAAATTCACCTTTAGACACAAAAAGCTGTCAGTGAAGGGGGAAACAGTCAAAGTGCAATGCATGTATTGCAGTAAATTGAATAGGAATAGTTGTTTTTAAGTGGATTCTGTTGAGGAAACATTTATTTTCTCCGATAAATACAGGCTGTGAATTAAAATGACTGTACAATAAAAATCATGAACAGTTGAAAGAATGGAAGAAGTTAAAGGGAAGTATTGATATTTAAGTCTTCACTTGCCAGGATGCCTTTACTCCTTTATTTAAATACCAGTAAAGTGCATCTTAGAGACCAGATTGGCAAATTGAATAAACAGCAAAATGCAAATAATCCCTTTAAAAAATGAATGCAGTCTTACCAGCTCATCATGTGTGTCAGTGAAAGATACTGTCAGGCACAGAGTCGCATTTTGGGACTCTCTTTGTCAGAAGCCACAGTATCGGGTCGTCTTTAATTAAAAAAAAAAAAGTAATATAGTCGCCTCTACTGTAGAAGTCACTTGATTCAGCCTTTCAGCCCAGAGCTGCTCAAACTGCAACTCAACTAATTAGTACTTCTCCCTGACGCGCTTGGAGGAGTTCATGTGAAAAAGAGAGGTCATATAATTATAGCTCTGGGAAAACCCTGGGCTCTATTTGTGTGATAGTGTGTGTGTGTATGTTTGTTTCTGTGTGGATATGTGTGTGTGTGTGTGTGTGTCTTGTGCGTAGCTGGCTATCCTCACCAGACTCTGTTTTGTGTGGATTGATTTGCATGCTCAGCCTTTTGCTGGCACAAGAGTCAACCTCGCTCGCTTTCTTTATTTGCCAATGTGATGAAATAGGACTTAAACTCTTCTGGCTCTCGCCCCAAATGAGAAATTACACTTCCCGCCTCGGGACCCAAATACTTTAAAGTAAAATTCTTCTGTGTGAGGAAGCAACTGAAGAAACAAAACCCAATGCTTCTTCGACAAGAAAACAAACAAACAAGAAAACAAGGAGAAAGCATTTCTGCCCTCTTTAATCTTCCAACCTCCTTTTTTTTTTATACAAGCTGTAGCTCCTGCTACGACAGGAAACACCACAATTAATAAATCAATTAACTCACAGCAGGGATTCGTCTGTTTCTCAGAAGATAAATGTAATATTACCAAACTGTTAAAAGAGAAAAAAAGAAGAATAGCATTTTCTCAGAATGACATCACAACCCCCCCTCAACCTATCTGACATTTGGCGCGTTCCACAAGGCTGAATCCTAATTGGCTGGGTGTGGTTTGCCATTTCCTGGATCTGAAATGCAACAGGTGCAGCAGATAGGGGAGGTAACAGACTTCCAATAAGCTGCTGAAATAAACATGCTAAACTGTTCAAGTCTGTGTCATATTTTCTGACAAGGAAGGAGTTCAAAATGTGTGTGACAACGAGTTAATACCATCCCAAAAACAACACTTCAACAGCCCTTTCAACAGGCCAGTCAACAGGCCTCAGCCAGCAGGTTAGCAAACTACAGGCCCTTCAGGACTAAGATGATTTAAAAGTGGCTGTTTTGGAGCAAATGAACTGTGTGTTTCTCACTATGAGGATTAATTCTGATATATTTCTCTTCTCTCTCCAGCATGTGGAAGGGCCTGAATGTCAACTGCACAGACAGCTCAGGATACACACCTTTACATCACGCTTCACTGAATGGACACAGGTAAAACTGCACGAGTGTTTATGTCGCTGTCCAAGTACTGTAGAGTTAAGTATATAAAAAATTTGAAGAGGTGTGTGTTAAATGTTAGTACGTTGTGGTTTTGGTCTCTACCGACTCCTGAGGGAAAAAAACATTTAGCTCTAAAACCACTTTAGCTGCTAACCGTTCGACTAGCTTTGCTAAGTTAGCTGGTTGCTAACTTTGTCTGCTGTTCTGCGCTGAGCAGGTTGTGTACAGCTAAAAACTGTTGGCTGCTGCTGCTGAAAATGAGCTATGAGAGCGGTTAGCGTGAGCTAAAATGGTCAAGCTTTGTTTGGGAGAACTAATGTTAGCTAATTCTAGCTAGCAGAAGCACGCTACAAAGCCTGAAGCAGAGGTGATTCTGCGCCGGTTAGGTTTCACAAAGAGAGTTTAGAGGGGTCAGTAGTGCCTTAACTCTTAACTGCAAGTTAGACAGCTTCAAAAAAGTGAAGCCAAATTTATTTTAAGCTCAAAAAGTTAGCTACCCAAAGCTAATGTGGAGCTAGGAGCCATGTCTCCACAGTAGTAATCAGTGACAGGTGCGAACAATGGACATGCTCAGTCTAGATGTCAGATTAATTGAAGTGCTGACCCCCGCGACATTAATGAGCATCTCAGTTCTGCTACAGGTCTGAAATGTGTTTTTTAGACACTGTTAGTGTATTGTTGCACCCCTTGCTGGATTTTCCCACTAAAATGTGCTTGTAACTGATGGATTGTTCCGGAGCATTTTGTGCTGGAGTGAAGGCAGCTGAGTGGTCTGGCTTTGACGTGGCTGCTCAATCAGCCATGTTCTTTTGGTTTGAAAAATATTTTAGAAAATGCCAAATTAGTCCGACTCAACTGTCAAGATGTAGACAGCTTTGAGCGGTGGATGAATTTAGATAAGTCTGACCGTAAGATGTTTGATAACACAGCGTTGAAAAGCGTGCATGGTCCGTGTGTCTACGGCTGCTCAGAGCTACTGTGCCGCTTCCTTTCTTCACCTGGGCCTGCTGAGAAATCCGTTACACAGTGTGGATTAGCTGCAAGCCTGACCGCTATCCCAGCCTGGCGGAACTGAAGGATTAGTCCTGTGTTTTGGGGGCAATTATATGGATTTCCTACTTCAGATCAACTGGAGAGGAGAGGAGGGTGGGAGAGAAAAACGCAGCCTCAGAGTGGAAATTAGGCCGCCAACAAAAAAGCTGTTGAGTGTTTTTAGCGTCTAGGTGGGAAAGTAAAAAGAGAACTGGCAACGAAGATGAAGACAGAAGAGACTTGGCAGCAGGCAGTGCTGCGTTCAGATATGAGTTCCTCAGGCTGGGTTTTAATTGTTTTTGACATCTTTTTAATAATTGTTTATGATATAAAAAGCTTTTTACATGCAGGCTCAATCCAATCAGAAGGAAGTTGAACATTCCCATACTTGACCCTGAGATTTTCCCACTGTCATTTTGCTGTGTAATTGCCACTTAAAACTGAGTGAATTGTATAGAAATAAATATTTAATTAACAAAGCAGCTCATTAAGCATCTCCGCGCTGCCTTCACCTTTGCTCCTGGGAGAGTTTTCTCCCTTTCTACCTTCTCCGTTTCTCCTCCTGACATTCCGAATGCAAATGAAGCACTTCACCTTTCCTCCTCCACGGAGAGGTGACGACTTCAGCTGGAGACTTCCTAATATGAAGTAGTATTGCTGTGCAGCAGCTAAATGGATCCCCGCAAGCTCGTGATTTAGCACTTTATCTATTTGTGTAATTGAGATTATGTTATTTGATCAAAACATGGAAGCAGTCGTGATCGTTTCCAGTTGAACTCGCTGCTGTCGCTGCCTCTTCGACTGCTTGGTATACTGATCATTCACTCATAGTAACACCATAAGTCCCCCCAATACCCATAAACCAGCTTTATTCTAGGTGCCAGCCGGATCAAATGGCTGCAAGCTCCTGTGAAGCCTGCCTGTCTAGCTAGTCAGGGAAACACAAAAGTAGACAGGGGACCAGAATGGACCAGTGAAGCCAGAACAAACCATAATGCGAATAATTGGAGATTCAGTCGTTTATGTGCAATGCCAGGCAAGCAGTTGTGAAGTGTGGACGTTTGCAGGTGGTGCAGTTTATTCTGTCTTATCCAGTCTTTGTGTTTCATTAGAAATAAAACAGCATCCATATCCTTTTTCTTTGAGGGTGTTACAGCTAAAGTAGCCAATAAGGCTTTGATTGAAGCTTAAAGATGGTGTTGGTGATTAATTATTGAAAACATGTGTTTGGTCAAATTGCCCACGATGTGACTTGATAGAACATGATACAGAAAAAGGGAAATCTCAAGGGAAACGTGGCAGTATTTCATGATATGGATTTCAGGTTTTAGCGCTGATCTCTCCTCCTGCTCCCTGTCTCCAGCCCTCCATCTTTCACTCTTTTGATGTATTGATCTGTATGCATGTATCTGTCTCTGTCAGGGAAGTGGTGCTAAAGCTGCTGCAGTTCGAGGCGTCCACAAATGTGGCTGACAGCAAGGGTTGCTTCCCGCTGCACCTGGCCGCTTGGCGGGGAGACGTGGACATCGTCCGCATCCTCATCCACCACGGACCCTCACACTGCCGGGTCAACCAACAGGTAAACACCATAATTTGCAGGTGTACATTAACGAGTAAACTCTGTCAATAACGTAACATATAGGTATACCAGGGCACTGATTGACAGGTAAATGAAACAGATAATTAAATAAATAGACTTCATGTGAGTCTGTTTGGGTCTACTACATTCTGTATCAGCTCTAATCATCCTTAGTGGGGTTTGGTCAGGCTGCCCTCGGATCCCTGTCAGATGTGGTCTTTCTTTTTTTTTAAATATGCTCGTCAGATTCAGGGAGATTTACTATGGATCTGTCTTCGATGGGGCCTGAGCTGAGGGCCGACATATCTATTGGAAAAAACTGAGAACAGCATCACTAAAACTTAAGATCTAGACTACTTTCTTCACTCCCTGTGTACTGTCACGGTTCCAGAACAACAGAGGTCTTACCAGCTAAATTGAAGTTGAGTTCTTCTGTTGTGTTTCTCGGGGCATTTAAACCAGCGCTGCCACAGGTCGTCTCATTATGGCTCCTGTCCAACAGAGCCGATCTTTTACAGTTCCCAGTGATCTCTCCCTGACAGCCGGGTGAGCGTTTCAGCTCTGGGAGCATTCGGCCTGCCGCTGCTGTCATTCCTCATCAGCAAAAATGACCTTCTTCTCCTCCCTCATTCTTTTTCTGTCCGTCTCTGCTTGCAGCATATTGGTGATGTCACGGCTGCTGATGCGCCGCATTTTAAGAGGAGTACAAGGCGCCCAGGAAGTGCTGGCTAAAATGTTAATGGCTAAGATGTCTGTTTTAATATTCCTGCCCCTGATGGTGTAGTAGTAATGGACCCCCCAGGTTATTGGAGCGTTATTTACTCTGCCTAATAAGCACATTTTCCTCTGTCACCATTAGCCAAATCATTTCCCTCTGAGAGTTGTTAGAGCCTAATTGTTTGCTGTGATAAATGGTGTCCCCTGTCCCTGAAATGAAGAGGTTTGTCTCCAAGTGAATACTGGTAATTTTCTTTTTGAACCCGGTCAGTGACTTGTAGAGCTGAGCTGAGCTGAGTGCATGCAGCGTGGACACACAGGGTGGAAGGTGCTGATTGAGGAGATACTGTACAGTGATGCTCACTTCGTTGATGAGGAACATCTCTGTGACGTGCTTTTTGATACTCTACGCCAGACATTGTAGTCATTCTTGTGATGAAGTGTAGTCTTTCTTCTGGCATGTCCGTGTTTTTGTGCCGACTTTTCTACAGTAACTTTCAGCAAACCCTAATGCTGTTGATGTGTAGGAGGCAAAGACTTTGTCGCCTTGAGGCATAATTTTCGAGTCAAAAAAAGGTTAACAATGGAGACAGACTGATGCTGTTGTGTCAGTGTGTGGTTTGGTGTGCACATAAAAGCAAAGAGGACGTCCGCTGCATGCTGCCAGCATATACAAAGATACGAGCTGTGCCTGCATTACAGTTTTGGTCTATTGAGTAATGTTTTTTTCTTCATCAAAGGATTTCTACATGTTGGAACTGATGCAAAATGGTTGTTTTACAAAGACACTGTTGCTGTTGCTCTTTTATAAAACTAAGCATGCAGTGGTGACATTTAAACTAATGTGTTTGAATCATGTATAAATGGACTTACACACGTACAGGCAGGATAGCTTTATATTTATAGCACATTTTAAACACGAAGGCATGAGCGAAAAAAGCCTTTGCTTATTGCAAGTAGTACTTTCTGTCTAATCGAGTGTTGGATCCTTCTGAAAGGATTTCTTATGCCAAGTTAAGTATCTTGCTCTTGATGCCAAGTTTTGCAAATTATTGCTTACTTCTCAGTTTGTCTTCCTTTGTTACTGTCTGTTCTTTCATTTTTATGCCTCCACACTTGTGACCATCCTTATGTCCGTGATATCTCAGGAACACTTTCTTCAAATTTGGCTCTAATGTGTGAGGATGAACTGATTAGATGTTGGCGGTCAAAGGTCAATGGTCACTGTGACCTCACAAAACATGCATTTGCAGTAGCTTCCATATTTGAAGCATTGAAGTCCACAACAAGCTCATTGGTTCTGCTGATATTGAGCTTCAGGTGATTGTCTTGCACCATGTGATGAAGCTCCTCTGGAAAAATAGTCTCTAAGTTACGTCCATTTTGCCCCAAAAGACAGTTAATACCTTTTAATTGAATTCCCTCAGAGTCTTCATAATCTGAGTCTGGACAGACGCGGATGTAAACTTGACTAAACTAAACTTGACTGCAACCAATAAAAATTACATCGTTATCTATAAATGTTAATGTGAAAAACGGTTTGCATTCGTTCACTAAATCTGTTCAAGCGTTAACTACATTTGAGAGCAAGAAAAGTTCCATCCATCCTTTAGCTATGCATACTTATCCCTGGGGGTCAAGGGGGGTGGGAGCTAATCCCAGCTGACATTGGGTAAGAGGCGGATTATGACCAGGACAGGTCGACAGTCAATCACAGGGCTGATGCGTAGAGACACACTCTCATTCACATCTAAGAGCAGTTTAGAGTTTCCAGTTAACCTGCATGTTTTTGGACTGTGGCGGGGGGGAGTGAGACCACCTGAAGGAAACCCACACAGGCACGGGGAGAACATGCAAACCCCACACAGAGAGGCTGATAGTGATGTCCACCGCGCCTCCAAAAAAATGTTATTTGTGATATTCAGATTTGACAAAACCCATCTGATTAGCCTTAAAATGATCTCATATTCATGTCCATCTGTGAAGTAACAGGGGAAAGGGAGCTTCTTTCAATAAATTCTCCTAACACCTCGCTCGTTAAATCATGTAATTACACTGATCAGCTTTTCTCGTATCCCTCCTTGTATCATGCATCTCACTTTGAGCCTTGTGTATCAACAAGCTGGAAATTACTGGTTTTATCTACTCTGTTGTCAACAGTTTTCATCTCTCCTTCTGTATAATAAACACTGGTGAAGAAGCTGAGCTACAGAGCTCATATTAGTCTGTCACACAGCACAGCAACAGACTACAGCCAGACTGCGCTTTGCGATTTCTTAAACCCTCTTAAAAGTGTTCATATTTGCCTGATGCAGTCAGTTTTGTAAAATACTGGTTTTGCACTAATGATGGTACCTGTGCATAATAACTCTGTATTTGTCCGGCAGTCTTGCAGTTATGTTGTTACGGTGAGGGTACAGTTGTTCCCAGGTTGCAGGCATAAATCTGAGTGGAAGATTTATAGATTTGTCGTGTTTACGATGCACAAGCTACATATTTTCCCAGTGTCTGTCCTGTCTGCAGTGGAGAGCAGGGTCTGCATACATTAGCCAGGGTGATATACTGAGTCCCACTCACGTGCACACCCATCATCCAGACTTACAGCAGGAAGCCATTGGCTGCACATTACTCCATTCTCAATGATATTACTCTGCCCACACACGCTATTTCTCATGTCAGAGGTTACGGGTGTGTGTATGTGTGTGTGCAGCTTAGTTTTATAGGGTGATTCCAGAGAGGCACACTCTTCTGTCTTAATATCTGCTCTTTTCTTACATGAGAGAGATAAACGCAGCGGTTGCATTCACCTTTTGTACATGGGGTGACAAATGGCGATATGACTGTGGAAAAGGATGCAGGAAAGAGCTGTAATGAGCTCGAAAGGTCTTGAGAGTGTAAAGAAAAATGGGAGAAACTGACGGAAAGAGAGACAGCGGAAGTGTGTAGGTGGGCCAGTTCCAGAGCCAATGGAGGATTATTCAAGGTTAGTGGAAGTTATTAGTTGGTGGTGAACCAATTCCAGCCACTATTTACTGCCTAATTGGTCCCAGTAGTTCCCATTCACAGCTGTTTTTGTTTATTGTGGGAGCTTGTGTGTGTGTATGAGAGAGGTGGAGGCCATCTGACTGGATAAGATGATTACACATACTGTGCGTGTGCATGTTTATGTGTGTGCTTGAATGTGTGAGAGACAGTGAGACAGTGATAGATGGTGAAAGATGGCTTGTTTACTCGAGGCTTGCACTCTGCTTTCAGGGCCAAATGCATGTTTTTAGGAGTGAGGCGTTGTTTGTTGTGATCTCTTTTACTCCCTCTCAGATTGACTCATGAGCTGATGCTCCGCTTCGGGTCTGAACCGAGGGTTAACAACTAAGAATTTTTAAAAATACTTCATTAGACGTGCAAACAATGGCCTGTTATTGACAGCTTTTGATGGATTCTCCAGTCCCACTGTTGCCTGTCTTGAACTGAAAAAAATGAGAACGATGGGAATGACTGAGCCTAATCTTACTACATCCCCAAAACAGTGAACTGAAGTCTGTCTGGACTTCAGAAAAGTCAATTAAATAAGCTGTCCGGGGCTGTTGGGCCAGCCTCGTTAAAAGGCGTTATTAGTATCCTGGGACAAGCCAAGAAGTGCCTATTAAAGAGAGAATGACATTTCCACACACATTTAGATTTCACATGTATTCATTCGGCCTTCATTTGACCACATCGACATTTCAGAAGATGAACAAGTCACTGAATAGCACAGCATCTCAGTAAAGTGGTGGGCACCGATGCCAGTATCAGGTCCCACACTGTGTTTATGAAGTCATGATTGTAATCATAAAACCACTCAAATACCGCAGCACCTACTAAGACTTTACGATAATGCGGTTTCAGTTTCAGCAGTTTAAAATTGAAAAGTTCCCTTAATCAGCATTTTGATAAAACCTCTAAAGAAGCAGCACATCAGAGTTCAAGGAGTTTACTGATGCTACCAGAGGGAAATGGCAACAACCAACTTTGCAGCAAACGCTGGAGAAGTGAGAGAAAAGGACCAGAGTCAACCCACAGGCGGTCAGAATAACAGCTGCTCTTACCCAGTGTGCTCCTGATGACAAGCCGTTCTGAGTCGTAGATAATGCAGGACTTAATCGTCTTCTCAGTGTACCGGAGCTGCAGTATGAGAGACCCAGCTGTCGCCACATCACAGCAACCGTGTGACCAGACAGCCTCTCATCGAGCAGAAGCAGGCTCTGGGAATATTTGGGCCCAAATACGAGCTTCCCGACAAAGTCACCGCTCGCCCGTGGACACTTGTACAAAGACTGTTTGAGGAAAAGTGAGCCGTCTGCCAAAGCATCAGAGGTGATTTCTGCTGTGACTTTAGACCACAGAAACAGACGAGGCCATTGAAAGATGCTTCACCACTCTACTGTGTGTGTGTGCTGAGCATGGCATTACTGTTTTTGTACTTGTATCAGTACTCGGTATCGACAAGTACCCAAATGTAAGTACTTGTACTTGGTCTGAAAAGAAGCAGTATTGGTGATTCCTCGTCTGAGAGCCACCTGTCTCATCTGTCACCACTCAGCCTGTCTTTACAGGTTTTTGGTGGTGCATTCAAGGGTGCTCCAACAATTGGAAATCAGCCACTGGAAAGCATCACACTCACAGGCTCTGCTGTGGTAAAAATCTAATCGAGATCACCACAAATCAGCAAACATACTGTCGATGCCATGAAAAGAATAGTGTGAATGTGATTGTCTCTTGCTTTAAATTGAATTCTGTTGAACAGCCTCATGCAGTGAATGACACCTAATGTCAGAGCAAAACAAAATATTTAAAGTCATGAATAACTCTGAAATTGAGACCAGTGGCTTCAGTCTAACTTTCATTTGGACTGTAGCGGCTGTAATGTCATGCATACAGTACTGCAGTGAATGGGCCAAGCTCTTTGGATACTGTATCGCGTTTTAGTAAGCTGTGCTTTAGTATTGTTGGATAGATTCAACAAACAAGTGTTTTTCTGTCTGACTTTTTATGGCTTTATTATAGAATTGACTGGTGAGATAACAAGGAATGTGAGCAGAGGGTGATGGGGAGCAACATGCACACAAACAGGCCCCTTGCTCAGAGGCTTTTTGGCCCCAGGATTGGAACCAGCAGTGTTTGGAATAACAGGCATCCAGGCAGAGTATGTTGACTGACTAATGTGTTGGTGTGTGTGTGTGTGTGTGTGTGTGTGGGAACAAGCACACATCCTTCAGGCCTCCTCTGTGCAGAGCCTCTGGTCCAGTCAATTTAAGGGTTATTCTGTGCGTGGGTGACTGACTAGGTCAAGTATGTCCCCCTGTGCTGCAGATACATCCCAAGAATGTTTTCTTTTCCACCAACAGAAGAACGCAGGCTTTATACCATTCGCTTTTTCCTCTGTCTTGTCCCTCCTCCCTTTTTAACTCCCACAAGGAGGAGAGAGGAGATCGTCAGCATAAAATCACAAAGATTATAAAAGAGATTAGAAGGATGGTGCGCGCTGCGATGTGTCGTGCACATGCATGCATGAGTTGCTTCCTGCGGGCCTCTCTCCAGGTGCAGAGAGGCCATCTGGGAGCCTAAAGGCTGTGTGAACTAAGACGAAGGTAAAAGGTCACGAGGCTGCCCGCCTGCTGCGTGTTTCCCCAAATGTCCGTCTGCATGTGTGCCTGTGTGTTTTCATCTTACAGTCCTGGTAACTCCATGCCCCGTCATGCACACATGAGAATGAAACCATATGTTTCCTGACGGTCAACGTGCGAACACGGCCCCTGTGAGAGCGCACGCTACTACGAGAAACCGCCCTGGGAAAATCCTTGCTCAAACACTGCCTACCGCCACGCTGCCAAAACACACACAGTCACACTGAGCCATAGGATGTTTTCTTATGACTAATCTGTTTCAGAAAAATGTTATGTCATATGTTTTCCTCAGCCTGACGCTCTGTCGGCAGTGGGCCTGCTAATTAAAGTTCAGTAAAAGAAAACCGATTCATCTCGCCATGGATCAAAACAAACTGCAGCCCTGAGTGATTATTGCGAGCTGGGAGCAGATTGTGTGTGAGCGTGTTAACCGAGGTGTTATATGAAGACACAGAAAAACATTTGCAGGATTTTCCTCTGTGGTAATTTGACAGAGAGCTGAAATATTGTGCGTAATGCCCCACAAAAAGATTCCTCTTCACTTTGCCAACCAGTAGGGAGGTCAGAGTTTCGGATTTTCATGAAGGATTTTGTGTTTTGCTCAAAGGACCAAAAGCAGTTCAACTTGATAAAGGAGTTAGTCAAAGACTGCCCCCATAAATGAGTGAATTTATGAAAGTGCAGTACTGTTTAAATTTTGAATTTAGGTTTCATTAGTGAATACGTCTTTGACTCATGGATGGAGATGGAAACGGAGATCCAGTAAAACGTTTGTAACTATGCCTGGAGGATATCATTTTAATTTTAGACTGTTATCATTACAAAATACGAGCAAACAGCACTGAAAGCAGTTATCAGCAAATAAGTGTTATTAGGAGAGTTGAGCTAAATGGTTAATTAGCTGGCCACAGTTTTGATCATCTATTTATATCTTAATTCATTTATCAAGCAAATGCTTTTCTTTGTTTCACGTCTTTGTGAACTGAACAGCTTTGCGTTTTTCACTGACCAAAAAAACATCAGAAGTTGTCACGTTATGCTCCAGGAAACATATCTTTATACCCCCGTCTGCTTCTTTACCAACACAGCAGGGCTCCAATTATTATACATGCCTATTTTTTTGAAGGCTGAAAGTCGTTTTAATAGTATATCTCTCGATTGGTAGATGTTGATTTGATTGACCATTTGCATGCGGGGAAACAAGCTAAGTGGCTAATTCCCTGGTACTTTGAATCAAGTACAGTCAAAGACATGAGTTTTGAAATCACACATGAGATTAAATAACACCTATTTGAATGACCACCCACACAAATACTGCACCAGTCAAATTACCAGATCAGCGTTACAACTTTTTTTGGGACTCGGGGTGGCAAGTCGACAACAAACACCGAGAATATTTAAAGTTTAAGTCTGACAAATTCACTCGTGCAATGTCAGTGTTCACTAAACTGGGTGATGTGTGTATTTCCTGTGTGCAGTGATACGTATGGTGGGCAACAACAAACAGTAGATACGTAAAATCTTGAAATATTTTTGATTTACTGGACGTATTCAGATCCGTGTTAAGAACAGAAGACGGGAGCGAGAAGGAGAGGAGTTTCACCTTGTGTGTCTCGTGTTTTTCATTCTGTATTTATTTACCCAGCTCTCCCCGGGCGGCGGGCTGAGCTGCTGGGATTATGAGATGCTGTAACGAAGGCGAAGCTCGTCCTGCATATCAGTCCATCAGCATTAACACGGTGTATGTTCAAACAAATACCTCTGCGCTTCATTCGCTCTGGTTTCATTTCAGCCCGGGCCCGTCTGATAAGGCTCGCTTATTTACATGGACGTAGGTGTTTGTTCAGTCCCATGGAGATGAATTTAGATAAAACTGATAGTGTTTACCATGGGGAGTGTGTGTGTGCGCGTCCGTATGTGTGTGGAGGTAAATGCACTGTAATGTGCAGGTAATTTCTGGGTGTCCTTCAGTGAGGAAGAAGGGGATGCTGCATGGATAGTAAATATCATAAAAAAAATGATCACAGAATCCTCCTTAATCTATAATAAAACCACAACTGTCAGGGTGAGAAGAGCGAGGACAAGCAGATACCTTTTCATTACCCACACTTTTTACATTTGTGACCATTAACTGTGTGTCAGCACCGTATGCTGCTGAGAGCAAAGCACTGACATCCATTTGTACGGGCCTGTCAATAATGTGCTGCCATGCCTGTTGAAGTGTCATTAGTGGATGGCTGTTGCTCAGAGCCCAATCAGCAACAATACACCGAGTGCTAGATGATATCGGAAAGCTGTCAGGGCGAGCGTTATGGAAATATATAGCCCTCTCTCCGAACATGGATGGAGGATTTTCTCTGCTTCCCCTGCTCTCGCTCTCCTCCTCTCCTTCATCCTGTCACTCTTTGTCACTCGTCTTTCTGTCGGGGAATTGCGTTTTTTCCCTATCTAAAGCTTTGTCAGTCCAATCCGCTGCACCTCACACAGCACAAAGCTTTATTGTCCGTTTAAGGCTGCAGAGGCAGAAGAGGTCAGCAGCAGCGGCGCCAACAATAGTTGCAATCTCCGCCCTGTGGTTATCATATCCGTGTTGAAATTTATCTCAGTATTTTTCTGTGTGTGTGTGTGATTGGTTTGCTTCCAAATGGTAATAACCAAATATTGACAAAACAATCTCATTATCTCAGTAGCTGTTCTGGAGCCTTTTGCTTGTGTCACATGATCTTCATCAGCAGATGGAGTTGCTCAGTCATGGAATGGTTCGTGTTCAAATGGCCATTGTTTTGAGCACTTTAAGGTTCATTGTTGATCTTGGAAGCAGCAGTTGGCCTAACAGTCTTTTCACAATGTCCAGTCAGTCGCTGCTCTGGAGCTTTCAACTGTACCCCACAACAAAAAATGTAAATCTCAGGGGTTGCGAGATGAAAAACAGGATAGAAAAACAGAAAAATCCTTTTTCATTTCCTCTAATCTTTTTTTTTTTCTCTTGTGAATTACTGGATAATTTTACCTCCTCAGGCCGCCAATTATTCAAATACATTAATCTGATTGTGGCTTCAAACCAAACACGAGTGTTTAGGATGAAGTGCACCACGTAACCCTGTCAAGAAGCTAAGTAGGATGCTGTGAAGAGTGTAAATCTTCTAACCCGTAACTACATTTTTCTCCATACTACTCTCATGACTCTCATCTCCTGTCAGTGACGCTCTCATTGTACCTGCATCGTGGAAGTCAGCGTATTTGGGTTCAAAGTTTAATTTAGTTGAGCTTTGGCTGTAAAACCAGACAGAAAACCAGGCCAGTGAAGGTGTTTATCCACTTGAAGTAATGGCCTTGCTCTATGCAGTGTTGAACCTGTGTGCTAATGTGCATCCACAAAAATGTGGTTGCATATGTCGTTCTCAACCTCCACCTATTTTCATACATCAAGATACTTTGTTGTGCATCATTACTTGCAGATATATCTGTAATTGCAGCATGGCAAAAACTACATTACCTATTGAGTTTGTTTTCCAGGTGCTATATTGCATTTAACCTTTAATAGATAACCTATTCTCCAGACGCTGCATTGCTGTTCTACTCTAAATCCTGTCAATGGCAGATGATGATTAATTGTGCAGCGTTTGCGGTGGTTTGCTACTTGGTGCGAGTATGTTACTCTGTGATGAAGACAGTTTATAGAGTAGACTGGATCAAGTGAAAGTTAAGTGAACCCTTGGGGAAAGTGGAAAATACGGTAGAATATCCACACAGGAACAGAGCAAATGAAGTTTATTAAACATAACGCAACCAACAATTACACCAGTAAACTGTGAGGGATGTGAATTACAGCGTGCAAGTGTGTGATTATTGTGCTTTCGGTACAGTGGGCCTGCCGGCAGACCTTCTCTGGAAGGCTCCACTCTGCTGTCAGTGGAGGGGTGTGCGGTCCAGGGGGAAAACAGATGGATCTGATTGGCTGAGGAGGAGGCAAAGCTCTCCAGCGCGCTTGTGGTGTTTTTCCCGCTCCATCACGTGTTTGTGTGTCTTCATATAGGGGCTCTTTCCCTCTTGATATTCACACAGTATCTCGTCATCTCTCTCACTGCTCAGAGGGGTAAATGAAAGGAGGGAGATGGAGGGCGGGCTGTGGCTCTGGGGAGGAAGAGAGTAAGAAAAGGCATGAGATGAGATCTGAGCAGCCGAGTGTGGTTATGGTGTTTTGGAGCTTTATCATGGAAGTTTGGGTGGCTCATGCGAGGCAGGAAATGTGAGGGAATTTGATAAAGGAATGTAAGGAAATGGAGGAAACATTACGGATCGGTCTGCATTTTGAGGCTTGAAACCGAATATTTTTACCTACACGAAAAGGCGAGTTAGTGTTTAAAGAAACGTAGAATAATCAGCATTAATGAACGTTTCATTTCTCATTCAGCGCTCCGCCTGACATTGTGTTTACTCAGTTTTTGTTGGAACTTATTTTATTTTCTATTAGTCGACATGGAAGCAGTGGTTGTGGCTGCTGTCAGTGACTAAATGTTTTTCTCTAATATCGAAGAAATACACCGATGCTTGTACAGCTGTGGCCATTTTTCTGTTATTGTTTCACGGATATAGCAAGTTGGCTAGCTTGCTACGAAATGAAGACAACATCACAACTGCTAATTCTGCCTACTATGCTCTGATTGGTTGGTGAGTGGAATTAGCAACCAATAGGCCCAGCAGCAAATCTATATGAGTAGCTGAACAACTCAGGCCTTGAGCCTTTTCTCTTTTGTCAGTAGTAACTTTCTATTAGTTTTGCTAGCAACAAAATGTAATCAGTAGTCGGCCATTGTTGCTGCTGTTGTTTCAGGCGCATGCTCATCATAAAGGCAAAAATGGGCACGTGTGAACTGAGCTGATGATGTCATCATAGCATCAAAGCATGAAGGAGTTAGATTCAAACAGTTGGTTCACTCTGTAAACTTCTGCTTCTACCAGTCCCTTTTTGTATTTCTAGACCTGTTTTCCATTGTTATTCGTCGGGTTGTTGGACAGGTCGGTGTGAATGTGACTCTGTGGACGGGGAGCGTAAAGCAGTGTCACAGATTTTATCACACTTCTCTTTATGGTCTAGACCGCAAAGAATTTATACTCCAGACAGAAGAAGAAAAAGAAGACGTTTCTTCTCCCACTATCACCCCTTGCTTTTGTTCATCCTCTCCCTCCTTTTTCCCCCCGGCAATGTTATATCATGGCGTATTAAATATCAGCCACCGACTCAAAATGTAGGTTTTTCCTCTTGGATGAGCACGAGCGCAAAATCCAGCCAGACACGTGCCCTTTTTTAACTTTCCTTTCTCCCCTTTGATATCATCCACAGAAGGCTAAATGCACGTGTGTGCCTCCATCACGTGTGTGTATATCTACAGTATATGGTTGCCAGATTATCCATTTCCAAGTATATGGTGACGTCCACAGATTTAATCCCTGTAGGGCCCACTGGTGCTCTCTCTATCTTCCTCCCTCTCTTCTCCCTCGATATGACTATCCATCATGTCTCTCTCTCCTTCATGGGTGGGTGTCCCTCTGCCCAGTTTTCCAGTCACTACTGGGCTGTTTTCATCCAGAGCTGCAGGGCCCCAGGGACCACCAGCAATGTTGTTGTCCTGACAGGGGCCCCCGGAGAACCAGAAAATGGCCATAGTTCCTCTAAACATGAAAGCCCCCCCTGAAGTTCAAAGTAACCTTTAAGGCACACACACTCCTCTGAGACATTTCAGGCCAAAATGTTGGCATAGTGTAAATTAACGTCTTTATAGATGTTTCGGTGACTTTGATAAATGTGAATGTTGAAGGTAGATTAACTCATGACCTTTTCACATGTTTATGGATTTGAGGTTGTACTTTAAGTACCCTGTTTAGTATTTATAAGCTGTATATAAACATGTAATAAGTGGTTTAAAACAGACTGTAAGGTAGTTGTGTCGCAGATATAAACATTAATATTTGTTAACATCAATAACTCTTATGAGGCTGCTCTATAAAGAGATAACGAATGGCACCATAGTGAAACTCAGTTGTAATAATATAAATTATGTCTTAACAGGGGAAGTTGTTGCTGACAAATACTCAAAATGTCCTTCTACAGCACATGTTTATATGCTGCTTTTAAGTGCTCAGTTGTTAGCTAGATCACAAATCTGACTGCAGCTTGTCTCAGTTTTTGTGGGCTTCATGCAAATCAGGATAAGTCTCACTTCAGCCTCGCTTCGATGCATTTACACTCCACATTTTTGATACTGGATGGACCAAGATGTGTGAAATAACTAAGTGTAAATGGGGTTATATGTAAGCAGAATTAACAAATTAATCATCAGTAACTTGCGAGAAACTGATTGAAAGAAATCAATCGAAAAACTTAGATTTTAGAGATATAAACATTACATAACTGGCTCTGAATATGCTGACCGGATTGGCTGACAGGCTCAATCAGCGAGTATAGAGGAAAGTGTTGGACCAAAAAGGCACAGAGGATTTGAGTAAAACATTTTGCTTTCTGCCATCGCTTCTATTTCACAGACAGGAAGCTGTAGATTTCCCCTGACAGCTCTCACAAACCTGACACGCTTCTGGAATTTGTACATGCAGGATGATATACTGGCTGCTACACATGTGGAGCAGAAATGTCTGCACAGAATGCAGCTTCCCATCTAGAATTTCACCTTGTGTCAGATTTCCAATAAATTAAACTAACTGCCTATTTCCTCCTTCTTCTTCTTCTCTTCCCTTATATCTCAACCCACCCACCCGACAACTCAATGCTTCCATATTTCCTTTGCTGTTAATCACTGCACCTCATGCTTTTGTCCTCTGTTCCTTAAACACCTTCCTTCACCTTTTTCCAATCCTCTCATTCCTTCCATCGCCCACCTTTCTTCTCACTTCTGACCTTCGCTGCTGCCTCACTGCACCCCTCCATCGTTCTGTCATCTTTAACCCTCTCTCGCTCTTCTCACTTCATCGCCCCCCCTGCCCACTCTTCATCACTCCCATAATTCCTACATCCGCCTCCACCCCTCCTCTCATCCCTCTCTCTCTTCCCCTTCACCCCTCCTGCCGTCGATCCCTCTTTCCTTTCGTTCTTCCACAGAACCATGACAGGGAAACAGCGCTTCACTGTGCAGCCCAGTATGGACACTCCGAGGTGGTTTCGGTGCTGCTGCAGGAGCTGACCGACCCCACCATGAGGAACAGCCAGCAGGAGACACCTCTGGACCTGGCAGCGCTGTATGGACGGCTGCAGGTCAGTGAGAAGGACACAGTCTGAAAACGTAGATTTTACACTACAAAGGCCAGGAAGTGAGCGAGCTGTTTTAAGTTGGCTTTTAAAATGATCCTCACTGCCTTTTCATGGTGTTGCTAAAATACAATAGAGCTCCTCTGCTGTAAAAATTAAAGGTGCAAATTTGTCCCGATCAGCCTGAATTTAAGGTACAGAAGCATTTAGTCAGCATGCATTAGGTTTGGTAGTAGTACTACCGCTGAGAATTTGAATCTGTCATACAGTATTGTGGTGATCTGATGCTAAAGACCTGGAAAAGCTTGTCTGGATGTCTGTCTCTTACAATACTGGTGACTTGAACCAGTCAAGACTAAAATTTGACTAAAATTTGCGACAGGAGAAACATTAAACAGCAAGACTTGAACTTAAGATGCATGAAACACAATATAAATATTTAAAGACAGTTGAAACATCATCAGCAGCTCAACACCACTAACCCCTCAGTTTTTATCTGGAAGACTCATCTCACCTCAGCTGGTACAGGAGGATTTAACAGTTTGATGGCAAGAGGGATAAAACGCTATCTCACCCTGACCTTCTGGTGAGTCCAGAGGGCAGAAGCTCAAATCTCTACACAGAGGATGGAGAGGACACTCCAGACTGATTCAAGCTTTTTAGATTGATAAGAACGCTTCACATACGTCTGCTGCGGTCACTACACGTTTAATTAATAATTACAGTCCAGGAAACTAGTTAGCAGCTCGTCCGTTGAATCAATCAAAACACACCAGCAGCGTTGAGAGGCAGGTGAGGGATCGTGTTTTTGTTGTTGTAACAGATACTCCTACAGGAGGTTCGGCTGTGTGGGAGGTATATGTGAACCTCTGCATGCATCCTGGTGAAGCAGCCGGTGACTCAGCCTGCACCGTCCTCAGAACAATGACTGGATTCAGCTGCTCCTAACTGGGATACGCTGTTGATTATTTTAAATCTGGTGGCTGTTTAATGACAAGAAAACTTCCTCAGATGCTTCAGGTGCGAGACAGGCAGGCAGGTACACATTTTTAGAACTTCGCTCCTTTGTCAGAAATGTGACAAAACGCACACACGCGCACACACACACACATTCACACGGAGGCGTGCACGCCACAAATGCCTGCTGATGTTCAGCTGCAATCACACGTTCTCTCTGCTAAGGTAGTGAGTAATTGCAGTCAAGCCATACAGGTTTGTCTGAGTGTGAATGAATAATTTATAAAGGCAGCGGTATTTCTCGCTCGCTCTCCTTCTCTGCATGATAATGAAGGGAAATCCCTGTGGTAGAAACTACTGCAGCATGGAGATGTAACTAACACGGGGCAAAAGTTTACGATATACACACACACAGCACACACGCAAAGACACACATTAAAGGAGGTAGCTTTCGAGAAAATGTTGTGATGTTGAGTTATTAAAGGCACCATCCCTGATCAAAGAGAAGGACGGCTCCACGACCACAGCTCGCAACAGCCTCCTGCTACGCCCAAGTTGATTGACAGGTCTTTAAATACAAGGAGTTGCATTATGAAATAAATAAACAAATGGACCCTACGCTGTATTTCCAGTCAGGATTGGCTGGAAAACAACCTTAAATCCTTATTTTCCATCTTGCTGAGCCTTCACCCCTTGAGTTTCTCTTTCTCTGCTTGTCAGTCTTTTCGTCATAGCCTGACACATCTCCGTTTACAGTGATGCCGTCCGCGCATTTCCCATTCAAAATTCACAGTACAGTTTGTATTGATTTCACACAGAAGTAAACAGAAGCAGACTTGTAGTTTCTCACATTGATGCCAACTCTGAGTTGTCTGAAAACTGTAAAAAAAAAAAAATAAAAAAAAAAAAATAGGGCAGCCTTTTTAACGTTGCTAGTTTACTCGTTTTAAAACAAGAAGAAGGGGTCTTAAGGGGTTTTATGCACATAATGGCTACATACCCTGCCAAGAAGACAGCGTCCATGTAGGAGACATGTGAATAAGGAGCAGAAAGGTCACGCTGTCTCCCCAAATCAAATAAAGAGCAGGACAGAGCTTCTGAAGGTAGCCTAAACTCTGCTATATGAGCATCCTGTCTCTTGTCCAGGACATGTTCACGTCCATGTAGTTAGCTCATGATATGCTCCTCGGTTTTGGGAGTAACAAAGGCTGTGAGCCAGTTAGCCCTACAGTCTGACGTTTGCAGCTGACGGACTCTGTTTAATTAATTCCTTCTGCTTTTCCTCTTGTATATTTGGTTTTCTGAAGGCTAAGAACAAACACCATCCTCCAAACTCTTTGCTCGAGACAACAGTGTGTTTCAAGTAAATCCTGTTCGCCTAACAGTTTATTATTCAGTGTGCTCAGTGAAAGTTTAGCAGCATTATTAGCTGGTGAGGCTTCTGTCACGGTGACATTGGTACAGATCGGTCTGGGTCTGCTTTAATTAATTTCTCTGAGTGTGATTACCTAACATTGCTTCTCTTTGATTCTCAGGGCCAAAGAGCAATTACTTTTTCAAACTTTGTGTTTGCTGTGACTTTTCTTAGAGGGGCTACAAGGTGACTAATGGCCCAGTTTCTTCAAACTTTGCTGTTTTGTCCCTGACATGTGGCTGTGTTTTTGTGCGCAGGTGGTGCGCATGTTGGTGAGCGCTCACCCCAACCTTATGACCAGCCACACTCGCCGACACACTCCGCTTCACCTGGCTGCACGCAACGGACACCACAGCACCGTCCAGACCCTGCTCGAGGCCGGCATGGACGTCAACTGTGTGGTAAGAAAAAAAATTAACAGCTTTTAGCTGCGAGTGTCCTCTATCAACATCCAAGGATTTAACAGATTTCTGGCACAGATTATACTGTAACAGCCTTACGGACAAATATGAAATAACAAGAACATTGCTTTTTCTTTTGCTTCTGTGGCTTAGAGCGAACCATCTTCCTTTTGACAAAATTGGATTTGAAGAAGTCTGAGCAATGTCTGTGTGCGTGATTACTTATGCTAATCCGCGGTTAGCCGTTCCTTTTTTGAAATGGACAGCTGGAAGGTGTACTTAAGCAGGAAGCAGTTCTCAGGTAAAGTGCTCACATTGAGATTTGGGGATTTTCATGAGTAATCTTGTCATTATTTTTAGAAAGATGCTTTGCTTGTGAGTGGTACAGATGCTAGGTTTTGAAAATGCCGTTCTGTATGCTGTCATGCAAAAGAGTTGTGCACATTAAATTGAATCATTTGTAATGTATTTACAGTTGAAACGTGCCTTTAAAACACACATGTGTACACTTTACGATACCCACTTTACTTTTGGTCAGTAGGTATAAGTTCCGATACAGAACAGAGTAATGATGCTGCTGCAAGTGGAGAAGGTGACCCGAAAAATACTTTGTCCTTCTGTCTGAGAAAATATTAAAATCTCTGCGACTGAATCTCCGTCCTCTCGTCTCTGCTGGGTGTGAATATTTTACAAGCTGCTGTCTTATGTTTTTAATGAAAGAGGATACAGCTTTGTTTTTTGCGTATATAATCCACCGCGGGCATAAATGCTTGGCAGATCCTGCGTGCGTGTGTGTGCGCGTGTGTGTGTGCCAGAGAGCTTGTATATGCGATGCATGCTTCCCATGGTGTGGTGGTGGAGAGGGATGAATAATTGATTGGGAGAAAAGATTGAGAGAGCAGGAGGACGAAGAAGAGGAGGAGGAGGAGGCGGAGGACAGGGTGTTCCTGAGAGGTCCTCGGAGTTCATGGTCTTCTCTGTTCTCTTTACACACACCACGTCTTATGTCAAAGAAATAGAAATATAGAGTGTCCTACCGGCTTTCTGTCATGCTGTTTGGACTGTTTCTCTCCTTGTTCATTTACATTTTGTCTTATTGTGTATTCTGAGTTGTCCGGATGATTCAAACACAGCTTTGTCCCGGCCCTTTCTGGGCCATTTGTTATTGTGAAGCCTTGTCAAAATGCAGCCACGCTTTGCTGCTTTCTCCACCGCTGTTTTCTTTCTCTTGAGACGATTTTCTTTGACAAACTAAACTATTTGACTTTGCTCGCTTGTCTTAAATGTTAAGTGCAGAAAAGCAGCCCTTCGCTCTACTAATCCGTCTCATAAGACTATTTGAGTTTAATCCTTTATTATTAGGTTATCAGGACTGACCAGTTAACTAGATTGATCCACAACTGGTGTGAATGATTCGGCTATTTAATGAAAACATAGTTTGTCATCTTCCGCCTCAATCTCATTTCTGAGATGCTCCAGCTAAAAGTGCATCTTGATAAAATCATTGAAAATCAAACGTGTTTGAAAACTGTACCTTGCGTCTGTCTCAGATCGTTATGGAGTCGAGAAGTGTCGGGAAATTGCTCAATCTGTGCTGATTCAAGGGTTTCGGTCACAGATCTTAAGACGCTGTGTGGGATTTACAGATTGTGACTGAAGTTGTGTGAGCTCCTCTCAGCTTAAGTTTGCTATTGATTTAATCCTCGATTTTTGTTTGTTTGACCTGGAATAAAAATCAGATCTTATTCACTGAACCAGATTATATAATTTCATCTTTTACTTGAAAGATGTTCAGTGAAAATATATTGAATAGATGCACAAATAATTGGACGTTTGCTGCATCAGTCAGTGCTGGTAGGTGATCATGAAGGATTAAAGGAAAAACAGCTTCAAGGGTTTCAGTGCTCTGTGGGACTCAGAGCCTCAGGAAGCTGCAGAGTCTGAATCAAGACAGTTCAGACATTGAGGAGCCTCGGCATGGGGGAGAAATCCATTTCAGAGTTTGCTCGACAAGCAGGAGAATAAAGAAATCCTATGAAGAAAACTCCCTTCTTACCCTGAGAAATGTTTAACCAGAATGCATAGTTGTTACTGTGCGGACTGGTGATGAATCTGAGACTTAAAGTTCACGTCTGTCCCATCTGACTCGATGCTCATTCACCACAAAGACATATGGCATAACAGATGCTGCGAAAGTACAGTTGTGTACAGTATATGAAGCATGTAAAACGACCTTTTTCTGCTCTACTGTTAAAGGCAGAGGAGGGTCACTTCGTGCCCCTGACCCCCAGAATATGTTCAACTCTGTCACATAAATATTCCAACTGTAGTTTGGAGAATTCGGTGTGTGTGGACATGTGTGTGCGTGTATTTCAATTCTGGAAAGACATAAACAACTTGACCTGTTGGATAAGGGAGCCTGTGCTCTCACAGCGAGGAGACACATGACTCAGTGGCATCGCGCCCATCTTCTCTGCCTTCTGTCCTTGTTGCAAAGTGTGTGTGTGTGTGTGCGTGTGTGTGCGTGTGTGTGCGCGCATGCTCTGATCTGAAGAGGAGGGCTGTGTTTCTCTGCAGGGATTTGGCCTTGGGCTCCATGTGTGTAGTGAAGATGAACACTACACGCCTTTGATTTGCCTCGTCCTCTCCTCCATACACACTGCTGCAAATCTCCCCGTCTCCGCGTCTCTCTCTGCCTGGTGATGATGAGCACTGCGAGCCTTTGATACCTCAAATCTTCTCTGCAATTTAGCCTTCACTCTTGTGCTGCTCCATCAGCCTTTGTCTGAAAATGATGTGTAGAAGCAGCACCATCGTTGCCTTTTTCTGCATCACAGTCACAGTAAGGCCTAACAATCTTCTGCACACCTGGCGAACCGAGCTGTCACCTGGGTGGGTTGAGCTTGTTGGAGATCATGCTTCATGAGCACACCACTAACATTTAAACATGTAATGCACACTGCGAACTAGGTTGTGACTGACTTTTTGGAGTATCTGTGTTAACTTTTATCCTGTTATTGAGGAGCTCAAATATAAAAAGAGGTCATTACCACTAGCTACAGAAACAGCCAGGTTTAATTGGATCCCTGAAGAGAAATCGTTTTGTTTGTGATGTGATTTAGGTGAGATTTCATCTTTATTTCTCATTATAAGATGATTTAGGAGTTCACTTTTTAGGAAAAATGTCCTTTATTACTGATCTGTTGTCCTGGTTGAGTGATTAGAAAGGTAAACTTTTTTCCAGAGCTTGGAAGAGGAGATAAACTCTTTGTTTGCATCTAATATCCATGACTTTTAAGTCCATCTGGGCTGCACATAACAGTGAATTGAAAACTAGCTAAATACCCGTGGTAGCTGGATTCCTCCAAAGGAAACTGTGACCAGCAGGCTTCTTGTCATTCTCTGTAATTTGGTCAACTCCGGTTTATGTAGTAGTTAGTAAGACAAGAAATATGATGACAGACCATCTAATGAGGGTTTGCGTGCTGAAATGAAAGTCTGACGCTCGTAATGTGGAAACAAACTGCACTGCTGTTCTCGGCTTCCACTGCTGATGAGTATACAGAGAAGCTAGCAGACTGGTAACAACACCAATGGGCTCAAAACTCATACTGGTATACAGTGAATGTACTCAGTGATACCCAGAGATTAACCCGTGACGTCAGTCTGATGCGGCATAAGGACTGGAGGTGCAGTCATTACACACAAGTCATATTCTCTCTCTTTCTCACTTTCCACCACCCAGAAGTGAATGGAAACCATCCCAAAATCAAAATATCGTTCTTTATTACCACCTATAGTTGTAAGTGAAAAGTATTAGCAGTACTTTTACCTCCAAACATGAACCTGCTGTTCACCTCACACTTCCTGATTGTTCCTGTGTTTAGCTTTAGCTGTTAGCACTGTTAGTTTAACCAGCTCGTGTGCTATGCTATGATAATTGTGCATACATACATACAAAAATCCCTTTAGCCCTGGAGGCTAAATTACAAATCCTATCATGGCGAAGGGACGACCCGCTATGTATAATACTCATCGCCGTCACTGGTTGGGTTTAGGTTTAGGCATGAGGCCTGATGATTGGTTAGGCTTAGGGTGAGAATATCAGGGTAAGCCAGTCAGAGGCAGAGCAGGGCGGGTCATCCCTCTGCCACAGTAGGAAGATCTCTGTTCATCCCAAACACATTTTCTATCGTCCCCGGGGACGCCGTTGGTCTCGAGCCCTGGCGGGTAGGGATAAACATATCACGTCTGTCTTCGATTTGTCCTCTTTTTTTCCCACTACCTTTCCCTCTCTTTTTCTATATCACCCTCCCTCCCTCTTTATAGCACTGTCTGCACGGCCACAGCGTTGGAGCTATGCTGTTGACAGTAAAAAGTGGGTGCTGTGGGCGACTCACAGATGGCCACCTTGTAAATTGTCACAAGCGGAGTGTGTGCGTGTGTGTGTGTGTGAGAGAGAGAGAGAGAGATCATACAGGTCAGTAATTGGAGTCAAACCATATAGGTCTGTCTGTGTGTGGATGAATAATTCATAGCTCTCTTTTCACTTGCTGCGTCTCTCCCTCTCTGACTGTTGAGCATAATAATGAGGGGGAATCCCTATGGGTTTGGGTACCTGCTGCTGGGTGGGCAGGTAGCCAACAAAAGGGCAAAAGTTTAGCACAAACACACACACTCACATATACGCACCTAAACACACTAACACTGCCTTTTTTGAGCTTTTACGTTCATCCCAACATCAGCATTTGTGCCCTGAAACAGAAAGTCGTCTGCCTTTCAATGCCCGGAAACTCTTAGAGAGCGAGAATCGCCTTCCTCGCTTCCTTGTGACATCACCGCTTGATCGCCATGGGAAATGGGACAGGAAGTGGTATGGAGATGGTGTGTGTTTGTGAGGAAGAGGGGCTGGATCATTTCCCATGCTCCCACCTCCTTTGCCTGCATGTGGTTAAAGATCATCTCCCCAGGCTAAACCTCCATAGTTTCATACAGTCAGTGAAGCTGCAAATGTGACCACACATCTGTCGTCACTTGGGATTTATACCTCTGCAGTATCCTCCAAAGAAAACTGGATGATTGACCTTTGACCTTTTTGAGGACACGGTGTGAGAGTGGCTGTTGTCCGATGACACTTTTATTGCAGAGGAGACAGAACGGCTACAGTAAGTTTAGCATCCCCTGAAAAAGGATGAGCACGTTGATCTAGTGCCGTTGAATTTTGCCGTCTCGAATCAGCGGATCTGGCTGTCATCCAAAGAATTTGTCTTCATTAAGGCTGGGAGTTTGGTTCAGGGCAGGTTTTCATCTGTGTTGTCAGGAAGCCAAGTGTGAAGGATGCAACGCAATCAGCATATGTGTGTCGCTGTGTGTGTGCGAGAGTGTGTTTTTACATTGTGGCTGCGTGTACACACGAGTGTGCGGTTCAAGTCTTCGGTGTCCCTGATGGGTGTTTCAGCTTCAAGTGTGTTCTGTATGTAATGGAGACATATAGTCCCATAATCCTCCAGAGGAGTAAGTGTCAGGTTTCACTGGTACCAAAGTGGCAAGCTTAAAATGTCATATCTCTTTGAACTGTATCTTCTAGTCATGACCTTTGACCTTGAAAGCAGAGGAAATATTGTATTGCTTTTGACTAAACAGCCCACCATAATGTCTGTACCTTTCTCTTAATAGAAGGATTTCCACGGTTCTGGGTCGGTCTGCTTTAGGCGTGCTTGGCTGTGAGGGCGTGTTTTTGTTACAGCCTCACAAAAGAGGCGTAGCCGTGCTGAGAGCTGGTGTTTACACCAACACTGAGGGAAAAAGGCATCGCTTTTCATGTCAGGAGCCCCGCGCTCCATCAAGGTGCATCACACCAGTGCACTGTAGAAAGCAGTGTACAGGTACAACCAGTGCTCGCTAGCTCTTCTCCAGCTGTTTTTCTCCCAGTTCCTCCCATGCAGGGTCAGTAAACAGCTGCTCTTTCTTCTTATCGTGGCTCCCGAGTATCGCTCTGTTAAAAGAGAGCTTGCCTGAGTAATCGTCTCTCTCATCACCGCTGATCCAAGATGAAGCACTTACCAGTGCCCTCCCCTTGTTAGTTTCCATGTGTTGCATCACATCTGTAATGTCCTCATTAGAAGCACTGGAGGCTGACGCGGGCCGGCGTATGTTGAGGGAAATTGGGAGATTTCCACACAGGCGCCCGCTGCTTGTGTAATGGTTAGAAATCGGTGTGGCCTTGCACTGTTTGCAGGCGAGGGAATGTGACTTTAATGTTCCTGAAGCTCTTTCATTTGACTGTCAGAGAGAAGGAGAGATGGTATCAAATCAAAATTTTGTCCTCTCTATTGATCTCTATTTTTGTCTGTTTTCGGTTGTTAAAGTGATGGAATATGAACACACACACTCTCCCCGTCTCTCTCTCTCTCAGACCGAGAATGGCAGTGCACTCCACGAGGCAGCCCTCTTTGGGAAGATGGATGTAGTTCGCCTTCTGCTTCAGTCAGGTGGGTCTATAAATGTATCCTGGAAAAACAGAAACTCTGTGAGTGTGTTTGTTTGTGTGTCTTTCCCTTGTTTTCCCTTCTTATTTTAACCTGCGGCTGGATCTGTTTTCCCCTGGATCGTGGTTTGAATTTGCTCTCAGGTGAACTCCAGCTGCTGTTATATAATCCTGGACTGCCAGTTTTATTATTGTTTGGCCCATTTTTTCCACTCGTGTCAGGGGGAGGTGCTGAAAGCTCCACAGGATGTGATATATTGTGTCTCATTTTCATGTCACTCGGCTTGATAATGGGGTCAAAGGGTTCAGCTCCCAGTTTTTGTTTGAATTAAGGGCTTACACGTGGAAATCATGTGGCTTTCTCCCACTGAATCTTAAAAAAAAATTGTGAACAGAACTATTAAAACCAATTTTAAAGTGTGGGAAAAATGACCTTTGCACATTAACACTCCTTACGTTCAGAGCAGATCGAGTCTGGACCCTGCTGTCCTTTGATACCGCTGCCAACCCCCACCCACTTTCCTTTAGCACTTCCTGTTTCCTGCAGGACTTCCTGTGCGTGGACATGTTCTTTTGGCCTTGATTTCATTAACATCCTGAATCACCGCAGAGCTGCGCTGGCCTGACTCACTGAACTTTAGCCCGACACAACCTTTCAAACACAGTGCGTCCATGTGTGTGGGGTGGGGAGGAAGGGGGGGGCTGTTGTAGGGATGCAGGATGGGCAGCCAGCCTCTCAGTGTCAGACATGAGCTACGCAGGAAACAGCTGAGGATGTTGAAATATACAGTCAGTGCATCAAAGATATCTGTGGCATGTTTTGGATTTACTGTTATACATTACGCATTAGAGTTCATTCATTCAGTCTCACATCAAAGCCTTTTCTGGTGCTTTCAACCGTGTCACACAGTTTTGATCAGCAGATAGTTTCCTCAGTTGCTGTGGGTATGGATCATTTGATCTGTGAGCTCAGTCGCACTCACAGCTTAGAGGGCTGCACTCATAGAATCTGGAGCTACTGTACCTTACTAATGTTTTATTTCCTATTGAGGCTTCGCCCTCTCACGCTATCACTAGTGGGATAAGGGTGAAGCAGGATGTGGTCCATGCCTCACTGGGTCCACACACACACAACACACACCCACCACCAGAAATCAATAACCAGCCCATACGTCGCCAGTGGATGCATCATATGTGCCCAGATGGCAGAGAGGCAGTACAGTAGCTGATATTCACCATGAGGGAATGAAACTGGAGAACAAGATCAAACCCACTGCTGTGAAAACCAGAGGGGATCGATATGGATGGACGCTGAAGCAGTCCAGCAACAGCTCTCCACGCACCGAGGGGCATGAGGACATTGTTAAAGCATCCCAAATAACAGTCTGACAAAGCACTCAGTACAGAGGGAGCTCTAGAAAATCATCCTGGAGATGGCACCAAATGAAAGAGCCATGAGTGGACAGTAGTGTTCTGTTATTGTTCTTCTTCGTTTTGCGACTCAAATGTAGCTTAACTTAACTTAAACAAAGGAGATAATATATGTTGTGTTAATGAGTGAGCTGTGGAGGTGCTGACCGTTGGATTTTGTTGCCCAGAAGGAGAAATAAGTGAAAATTCTATTAAACGAAGAGGAAAGTGGTAAAACGTGTGAAAAAGAAAGCATTGGTGCAATACATCAGGTCTTATGGCGCCCAGCAGTGACTAGACTGACATTTATTTTTCATGTTGAATTGGATTCATGAGCACAAGGAAGGGATTAGACAGGCTAACAGTCAGGTAAACGAGGACTTACGGTGAAAGGAAGACTTTGAATGTTTTTATTGCACAATGTGGAGCTCGTTTGTCTCGCTGGTAAAAGCGTGCACGTTGAGTGAGGGAGTGCTGCTTCATGCAGGAAAACCTCTGGTCTAAAAACTCTGTTTACTGTTAGTAAAGGCTCTTTATGAATTAATAAAATCCACGTTCATCTTTTGGGAACTGCAGCTCATTCATCTTTTTCTGACTGGAGTGGGTGTGTCAGCAGCTCTGGATGTGGTCTGTGAGCGTACATGTATGGTTGTTAGTTCAGGGTGTTTTTTGAGCAAGGAAAAGTCATGGGGTCGTGGTTTGACCTTCGCTTTGCTGTTCATGTGTGTCAGCGCTTATGCTGTATTTGTGTGTGTTTGCGTCTCAGGAATTGAAATCAATCTGAGAGACTGCCAGGGGAGAACAGCTCTGGAGATCCTGAGAGAGCATCCTGCTCCGAAATCCCAGCAGATCACTGCTCTCATCCAAGGTAAGACACACACACACACACACACACGCTTTAGATTTAGATGAACTTCACTTGAAAAACTGGGTCATCGCAGAGGAAAAGATAGAAAGTCGTGTACAGTAAATGCAGTACAACATAATGAAGATTATAGATGGTGTATTCAGTGAACAGGGGGAGATGTTGAGATTTGAATGTCCTGAGCTTTGCAGCGACTCGTGTTTTGGATCTTATCATGTGAATTGATGTCTTCATATACTATATAGGCTGTAAGATTTGAGGTAAAGTGTGTACAAATGAAAATTGGCTTGACTTAAAAATGTTCGGCATGTGGCTGTAGAGTACGACATTGTGGCCGCTGTTGTGAGCGGATGTGATCCAATTTAGAAAAATCTTGTTTTCCAGGAAGTTTATCTTCTGTTTGAGAAACAATGGGAGCTCTATGCGTTAGCCTTGATATTCCCACAATGCAGCGTTCTTCCCACATCTCCTCCATTGTCCTATTGGCCGAGCTGGATCTTGAATAACGTCGTTGTTGATGAGCTTTTGGAACTTGTGATAGAATTCATAGCTGCTAATTGTTTTGCTGTTGTATTTCAGTTTAATGGGTCAATGGAGTGCAGCTTGGTGGAATATTTGGCATCTACTGTATGTTGAATTTACTAGAAACGGTGACTGTGGATCGTGCACAATGACAAAAACACAGCACTGTAACAGAAACTGGTGTATAAGATGTGTGGGCACAGATCATTCAGGAACAGCAGGACCAGGCTGTGCACACAGATTTTGTGTATATGTCACTTTTATTACTCTATATGCTGTTCTGTTGAATTGTATCAGGGCTGCCTTGTCATTAAATGTTTACACTTTTATAAGCATTAAACCACAATCTCTTCCAAATAGTCTGTTTAAATGTGAACTGAGCAGGTTTCATTGCACGGGCTGAAACTTGAATATGGACATGTTTGACAAACACGGGCTTATTGCTGCTAGCAGACTGGGGCATTAAAGTCGCAAGTTTTTAAAGGCTTTCCAATGAAATCAAGCTGTTAGGATGAGGAGCGACTGTTCAGAAGTGTGTAAATGTATAAGAATGCTTTGGGAATGAGCATGTTCGAAGGAGCTGCCAGAAAATACTGTTCTGGATGGACCGCAGTGCCTCACAGTACTTCAGCTAACAATTATTTTTCATTATCATTCAACCTACAGATTCTTTTCTCAATTGCTCGAGTCATGCTTTCGTCTGTAAAATGCAAATACAGTAAAAAATAGCCCAAGGTGAAGTGTTCTCATTCTTTGTTTTAGCAAACCAACAGCTTAAACAACAAATCTTGACATTTCAGAAGCTGAAATTGGAGGATGTTTGGCATTTTTGAAAATGATTAACCAATAAAAAAAAATAACTGCTGATTAATTTCCTGTCTGTTGACTAAAAGTTTTCAGCTGTACTTTACGGTACTTAAGTATCTGCCTCGTAATTAAACTGGATTTAATCATTAATGTCGCAAATTCATAAGACTTTTCCACTAGAGACACACCTGGTCGGTCTATTTCAGCTGAAGTACAGTGAATCTTCAGTTCTTTCTTCAGTCTTCCACCTGCCCGTTCTTGCTCTCATGTTTACTGCAGAGTGTTTTGTGTGTGACCAGTGATTGTTAGTTTGAGTTGGCTCCACAGTCCCCGGAGACCCAAAGATTCTCCAGATTGCACCTTCCAAAGACAGTGTTGTCCTGAGGTGATTACGAGCCTCAGTATGAACTCTGTAATCTGTGGCTTGGAGGCCTTCACTATCTGTCCTTGTGTAATCTCTGGGTTTATGTAAGGCACGTAGTTACAGATGATTTAAAGAGAGGGAGATAAAGGCAGACACAAATGGAGCGAAAGAGGGATGAGGAAAATATGTCAGAGCCTAAATTAACAGCGAGCTAGTCTTAACTAGGAGGCAAAGATAGAAAGGGGAACACGGGCTGAATCCCAGGAATGCTGCACATTGGCCACAGCTAGAAAATAACACGTCTAAATCTGACATTAAACCAGGGAAAACACAGGGACGCAACAGGCACAGCAATGAAGCTGCACCTTGTGATTCCAGTTTCCCATCTGCTCAAAGGATATGTTAAGAGTGGGGAGACTGCACTTATCAATAATTCTACATTAACAATCAATCAGGGTTGTGTGTGAAGAAGAATCCACTGAGAATGATCTGATTCAGAGGCTCCTCTTTAGCATCTTTCAGCTCATTGTTTTGGTACAGCGACGTGAACATGGTGGTGCATTTATCAGCTAAAGAGCCAGATGTTTCCCTCAGGAGATATCGCAGAGAACAGCAGAGCTCAAAGGATCATCTGTGTGCGAACACCTTCGCCACAAGGAGATAAGATGAATGTTGTGCTCACAGCTTGCTCTGCTTCCCCCAAGTGGCCAAACAAATCAGTTATTGCTAGCCTCCAAATGGAAACCCTCTGGATGTCTTACCTTCTATTTTGTTCACATTTCCCCACATTCAGCTTGACATATTTCACATCTTTGGAAGATAGCATCGCTAAAATTTAGAGTAAGGTTTGATGGGTTTGAACAAAGCGTGACTGCGCAGGATGACCTTCTGCTGACTGATCACTCACGGGTCAGCGGGGCTGAAGAGGATAAATGTATTCTTTGCTTGAATTTCATCCGGCATCCTTTACATTCTGCTGCTCAAACCCTGAGTCGTTGATATGTTCATTCAACACTGCACTTATGAAACCGAAAGACTTTAAGATGTCCAGAGTCAAAGATGGAAATACCTTTATAGACATGAACGGGCCACTTGTGGCTTTTAAAATGCCAAATATCCATGAGATAGTAGATAGTTGGACAGGCATGGCGGCCATCAAAGGCTAATCTCAGTAAACCAGCGCTGGAAAACAGAGAGATTTGGACTTCAGCGTAAATGGGAGACTGAATGTGTTTGTTCGAGCGAGGAAGAAAGAGAGAGGGAGAAAAAAAGGACACAGCTGTGACTTAGTAAAAAGATCAGCTGCATGCCATTTCCTGTTGGAGAGGCGATGGAAAAGGACACACACACACACACACACACACACACACACACACACACACTCGAAGAGCAAAAGACCTGTCATTTACTCAATTGTAGCAGCTGAGGGGCTTCCTGGTTGCCACAGGCGCCTAATTATGAATAGATTCTCATTTGATTTGCAGCGCATGACTCATCCTACTGTTCGAATTCATTAACAGTTCGCCTTTTACTGCCCAGCAGCAGCCGGTCGTGTACTACGATGCAGTGCAGCAGTTTAACACCGAGACTCCAGGTTGTACGTCTTCTGCTGTTTATGAAGTATGAGTGCGGAGGAATAAAACTGTCAAAGCATTTTAAGTCTTCCTCTGACTCTGATGCACACTCTCATACTTAGTATAATTGTATGCAAATGTAGTTGTATATCATGATTATTGAGCTGAAGATTCATAGTATTGAAACACACACGCTTGCTTGACATTAATAGGGTTCCTCATTAGGACTCTGCAGGGAATCTTCCACATGATTTCACCTTGTAAGTGTCTTCGCCTGCTAATGCCTCACTTATGTAAGCGAGTTTATTATCCAGCCTTCTACTTATTTTCTGCCCCCACACCTGAGCCTGTGCTTTCTCTCCTCCCCGCCCTGCCGTCTCGCCTCTTTTTCTTTTCCCACATAATTCTTCTCTTTCCCTTCTATGAACAGCAGAGTGCTCTATTAGCAGAAGCTGTGAAGTGAATTTGCAGTTCGTGGAAAAGTGCGAATTGAATGCAGCACAAGCTGTTTACCATGCTGATGGCCGTGCTATTATATTGATCCAGTAAAATGCCTCTGAAATGCTTTTCCTCCCCCATCCTTCCCCACCATCACCTTCCCCTCCCGTCCTGTGTGTCTTTCTCCTCCTCGCTCTCCATCTTCTTACCCCGTTTCCCCCGTTGTCTCCGTGTCTCTGTAGAATACATGAGTGACGAGATGGAGAGGAGGAGTATCATGGAGGAACCCGTTCGCAAGTGTCCCATCCCTGCACCTCGAACCTCTGTTCCCTCGCCCTCTGCCTCCCCCTCCCTCAGACACAAGAGTGAGTAAAAACACACACATGCAAAATGATGGAACAGCCACAGTACAGTACGTCGGTTCACAACGTGCTCAAAGACAAAGTGGGAGAAAATAAGTCTTTTTTTTTTTTTTTAAAGACTGAAGGCAGCAGGAGAGATTTTAAATAACAGATCACACTGGAAAAAAATCAATTTTGCATGAGGTTCAGAATATGTTTTAAAATACATCTCAATACTTCAAATAGAAAGAAATATACTGGAGGCCAACTCTGCAGAATTAATCCTCCATCTGAAATCTACTTCACGTGGCTGTTTGTGCATTTATATATTCCTCATGTGGTGAAAAAAATATCTTTAAACTTTGTTTGAAGTATCATTCATTTTTGCAATGTGGGCAAACAATGCAATAGAGATCCAGCCGTGGAGAGCAGCTCCTTCAGTGGAGAGCGACAGTTACTACTCCTGTGAGCAGCCATACGTTTTTCCTGTCCAGCGCTGCCCCCTGTGTTGAGGATAGGACACTGCAGCAAGCTGAGCTCCCGCTGATCCACTCTGCTCTCTCACTGACTGTCAGCAGATACCATAATTACCTCTGGGACTCTTAGAGGGGGGTGAGAGAAAGTGATTAGCACAGTTTGCTCCTCAGAATGTGCCTGAATACGACTTTGAACACATCAGCAGTGCAGAAGGGGCTCGGGGGAGGTGCTTTGCAACCATTAGTTCTGTCTTCTTCATCTTGTGTACCGCACAGTGTGTTTTGGTGGTACAGTCTGTTTTGTGTGACCGGTTCTGGCTTCATCCTGATGCTTTAAGGAACTTTGGATGTATTTCTTACTTTTCCCCCCTCCTCTCTCTCTCCTCCTCCTCCTCTCCCCAGACGATGCCGTGACGAGCGAGCTGTCCAAACTGCTCCACGAGATCAAGAAGTGCAGAGACAGGGACTACTCCTTCGAGGAGCTCTGCCACACCATCTCCTCCCACTCCATGGACAGCTTTGGCAGCGGACGGCTCTCTGACGAGGAGCGGCCCGATCGACCCAACGGCACCCTGACCCGAGTCACCAAGGTGAAGGAGTTTGGTGTTTAGGAGAAAGTTACAATGCTGTGTTATCCCTGATCCTGGGTCTGCCAATATCAGAACTTTAGCTGGAAATCAAGTTATTGATTAGTCACCAAGGGTTTAATTGACAGCAGTTTTGCCGTTTATCAGGCAAAAAAGTTGACAATTAGTGGTTTCAGCCTCTTAAATGAGAAGATTTGATGCCTTCCTATGTGTTCTGTCACTGTAAACTGAATGTCATTGGGTTTTTCTGCCGCAGTTGGACAAAATAAGCAAAATGAAGATGTCACCTTGGACTCTCAGTTGCAGCCATATTAAAACTGTTATTTGTGGTTACGGTGTTTTGAATGCCACTTAATAACAGGTTATACAAATGCCAGAAAGCGTTTTGTATCTTTTTATAAAGTGAATTATCGAGGGAGACGATGATGCAAGCATTCACACAAATTGCTCTCTTGCGATGTGGCATTTCAACAAAAACACCTGTCATTTCAAATATGTGCACAGAAACACCTTCACTGCGTGGTGTGTTATCAGTGCCACGCATATGCACAGCCTCTGCATTCTGTCCTTGCATTTGATCATTTGCAGACAGAAAACCCACACAGACCACACGTTTCTGCTGTGTGAAGTGCATGAAAGCAGGCTTTTTTTTCTGTTACACTAAAAGCATTTCCCTATGCATGTCATTTGGCATGATCATTTTTGAGGTTTTATCACACTACAAAGGATCCAGATGTGCCACAGTAACGCATGCGTGAGAGGTACTCATCATAAATGCTTGTACTTTGTCTATTCTGACAACAGGGGGCAGTATGAGATAGACTGATGCTGCTGAGCTGGCTCGTCCAATTCAGTATTCACACGTTGTTGGTGAAACACAGCAGCTTCTGTTTGTTATTTGCCTGAATTTGTTTAGAATTGTAATTATTATTTGTGCTCAAACAGCTGTTCACAGCCTGCAGACATTGTTTTTCTTGACCTTGCTTTCTTCTCATTTGGTGCCTTTTTATACTGAGAAATTGTTAGTCGTTTTCTCTCTCCGTAACGCACACAGAGGATTAGACCTGATAGGTTTGAGGTCCAGTTAGGGGGTGAAACAGCTGACCAGCCAATCACAGCTGCACTTGATTTCTAACATCCAGCGCAGCGTGACCGAGACGTGCTGAGCCTTTTCAATTCCAGCATCCAGGAAGTCAGACGCACCGCAGGACACTGAGGTCATCCATCGCACTGGCCCCCCCACCTGAGCCTTTAGAGACACACATGCGCGCACACACACACACACGCACAGAAGCATCCAAAGACATGCCGTTGTGTGCATCTGCGCTTCTCGCTCGCTTGTTACGGCACGTCTGTTTCCATTTTTCTTTTCCTCCTTCTTGTTCACCAGCATACAGCAACACACACACACACACACACACACACACACACACACACACACACACACACACACACACACACACACACCTCGGTGATGGAATATTGTGACACTGATCAATAGCTCATCATCATTTTCACGTCTGTCATGAGCTCCGTATGAAAGCAAAGCGAGGCTTGTTTACGTACAGTGCAGCAGGTGCTCAAACCTGCTTACACACACATGCGTGTACGTTGAGTGCCCGCGCACACACACACACACGCGCTCACACACACCTCCTCTGACTTAGGCTGTAATTATCTCAATCCATCTTGTCTCTCTCTCTCTCTCTCTCTATAAGTACCAATTTGTATTCCATTACTGACATTCACAGTGTGTATGTGTGTTTATGTGCCCCAAGGCTACTGTCTACCTGTGGCCGGAGCCATTAGTATGTGATTCCATGTGTCTATTTCACATGAATAAAACATGCAGAAACCTACGACAGCGCCTCTCGAACAGACGCGCACACGCATACAGAAAGGACGGTAACGCAGGCTCACCTTGGTACCCGTTGTGTGTAAACCCAGCGATAATGAAGATGCCTGTCTGTGTGTCTTGTATTCAGATGAATACGTCAGTGTGTGTGCTCACTGTTTTGCTAACACTGGTAATATTTTCTGGATATATTCATGCAGTATCTTTGAATTTACCCGTTTTCCTTATGAGCACAAAGGCAGCCACCAATATTTAGTCTTAAATTGATTAATTAGATCATTTTTGTCAGGAAATAGATCATTAACGTACTAACTTGTTGTCCCTGAACCCAACGTGATGTCTTCAGGTTGCTCATTTTGTCCAACTAACAGTCCAGGAGTGTGCGAGTTTCTTAGTCTAATAAATGAATTCACAGTCACATGTGGAAATATTCTGGCTCTACATGCTGTTTTCCACACTGTCTCTCACTTCACATCACATGATTTTTTTTCACGTGTCAATTCTGAACAAGCTTTCACACATAGAAAAGAAAAAAAAAAAACACATCCAAAACACAAAACTCCCAAAATAGTAACCTATCCCTTTAAGGGTTTCACATAGACGTCTAATGTAATATTGATCAGTAATGCAGTCTTCACGAATGAATAATTAATGGTGTCCTTTTTATCGAACACGCTGCTATGTGATTTTTACTGTAATGAAAGGATGTGTCTCTATTGTCTGTGCTTACAGTGCAGTATGTGTGTGTATGTGAGGACTGCAGTCCGCTTTGCATCCATCAATATTCCGGTGTTGCAGAGGGCCCTTTGCAATCTGGAGCGATTGGTGACCTTTTGATTTCAGCTTCATTTTCTGCCTCCATCTCCAGTCTCGCTGTCGCGTTGGCTCTTCCCATCTGTCCTCCCTCCCTCTGTGTCTTCTCTCAGTGTAATTTCTCACATTTTTCTTCTTAAGCCTTTCCATCAAGCACGTCTTCCTGTCTTTAACATGTCCCCAAGTTCCCCCCTGAACCCTCTCCACCTTGTTTTCTCTGCCGTCTCTCTTCGTTCTGAAGGTGGTTTGTCTTCTGTCGTCATCAGACCTCCCTCCGCTCTCTCCCTCTCTTTCCTCCGGTGTTACGTATCAGACACTGCTGTGATATCTGATACGCCTCTATGTTATCTGCCGTGACCTGCGTCCTCTGCTGCATTATATGGTTCACTGAGATATCAGGTGGGCTGCGTGTGCCCTCTGACACCTCATGGCACAGTGCTCATCCACACACCTGGCTCCTGGGAGCCAAAGAGCCCCAGGAAAGGACACAGTGTGCATGAGTGTGTGTTGAAGCTGCAACTTTCCCCTCTCTGGTTAACTCATTGTGGCATCCAGAGAAGCGATGCAAAGCCATTTCTTCTTTAAATGGTGTTTCAGGATTGTTCTTTCAGCAATCATTGAAACTCTCCCAACCAATAAACAAAACCTCAATATGAAGTGAAACGACTAAAAGATGTATTTTTGGCACTTAATTTTAGCTCTGTTATGGTCTCTACCAGCTCCTGACAAAGACTTCTCACTTTTAAGCTGCTAAATGCTCCATAATATTCAGCAGCTAGTCACTATATTTGCCTATCTGTGATTTGGTGCTGGGCGGGAAGCCGACAGTGGGTTTATTGGTGCTTCATCGCTGAACACTGCTGCCTATTGTGGCTGTGAGAGCCGTTAGACTGAACCAAAAGAGTACATTTGTGAGAAACAATGGACTGACAGACTCAGTCAGCAGTCTGCGGAGCTGAGGAGAGCAGCAGAGTCGGGTGATAAATCTATTTGAGTGACCCCTTTGACGTCACACGTTTTCATCTGATCCATCATTATTGTAAAAATATTGATTATAGCAGCTTTTCTTGATGGAGTGTTAAATCCATAAACACACTTTGTTTCAATTCCCAGTCCTTGCGACCTTTGACCTCTTTCCTATCGGTTGCTCATCATGTTGGCGTCCTGGAAGTCGAATAGTTTATTTATTTTTTCCCACCTTTGCGCTCACAGCGGCCGACCCCGCCTCTCCCTCCGGCCCTGGAGGAGGATGAAGCAGAAAAGAGTTGTGGCCCCACTGGATTCTGGGAGTCCCTGACACCCTGCAACGGCTGCCACAACCTGGGCTTTTCCAGCCTGTCACAGGTACACACACACACACACACACACGCACACAGAGCCTGAATGAACCTGCTCAACTCAATTAAATTACAGCAAATATTTTCACTCCAGTATGCATCATCTTTTACAGTGTGCATCTAAAGGGCTTGTATAACACACTCATCATATCACTTCATAATCAACATATAAGTTTGTCACGTGTGGAATAATGCAGTACACACACACACACACACACACACACGCTGCTTCAGTACAGTGAAATTACAGGCTAGTAATATTTCCATTGTTCTGAGTGAATACTTTGACTGTTACCTTGGGAACGCGGCGAATGAGGCAGCTCTGGACGCTCTGCTCAGCATCCGTCCTTTTCTCGTCGCACTCCTGCTTCTGTCTATATTCCACGTTCGCCTTCTTTCTCCTTATTAGAATTCTCAAGAAAATCTCTCCAGTTTTCAAGCTTTTACCTTTTATGAGCAGGACTCGGTTCGTGAACTTTGAATGAATAGCATTCAGCTGAAACGTCTGATTGGATGAGATCACATGAAAGGACGATCATCCCTGTGGGGGGAAATGTGAATGTTGCAGCAGGAAAGGAATACAAAGCAGTGTATGTATATGTGTGACTTTCAGCGTTTGGCTGATATCCTGTTTTGTCGGGGACCAATTTCTTATCCTGTCAGAAAGCTAATGTGAAGCAGTTTTATGTGCACATTATGTCGACAGCTGATCTCTAAGCTCTGATATGCTCCGTGTTTGTATATTGTTAATACCAATTTAAAACCAGAACATTATACACACACATATGCACGAGTGAGAGAATTGCTGTACAGCGTTACAAAAAAAAAGATGAAGAACATCTTCACATATTCATGAGCTTCAGGCCCTCCGCAGTAAGCTGCAGTTGAAAGGATTTTTACTTAAACCTGCAGAGCAGAGCCTTCGTCTTCCCCTTCTGGCAGTGGGAGTAATTACACTGTGGTGCTACCACACTCCCGACAGTAGTTGCCTACTCTGTCACCACCCTTGCTTTCCCTTCAGCCCTGTCAAACCAATCATTAGCTGGGTTTCCATTCATATGTGCAACATTTCAATTTTAACCGAATTTCAAGGAAATCAGCCAAAGAAAATGTGAATTAAGGCATGTTCCCAACCACTGCTGCTCTGGGATGATTAGGAGTTGGTTTGTCATGTTAAGTCTCTGGTCAGAAAGCCTTTAATATGTATGATATGAAACCATCATGTGCAAACCTGAACCTGTGAAAAGATGTAGAAAACGCGACAGAGATGTGACTTTTCTGTTTGTTTCCTTTGTTAATGTGAGGAAGGTTACATCAGATCTGAAACCACTGATACATCAGAGGGGAAAAGGTGTTTCTGTGTCCCATCAAGAGCATTAATTCTTTTGAAAAAGGCGAAAACCACCTAAAGAAAGTGTAAAAACTTTCAAATTTCCCCTTTACATCAACCCTTCCTAATGAGAAACTTCAAAATGCACATGAAAATATGTTGATGGAAACACGGCTTCATTTATATGTAAGTTTCCTGCACTCCAGCTCCATTTAACTTGGTAAATGTGTACACACTTTGTACATATAGTCTTTTTTCCCCATTTGAATCATATATTTTTTCTGTAGTCATTTGAATGTTTTTGCTGTTTAAGTCTTAATATGTTCTCTTATTGAATTTCCCTCAAGGGATTAATAATGTTGATCTTCTAAGTACTTAATTCTGCAATTGGAAAGTGCAAATTCCACACAAAACGAGAGATTTATAACATATTGAAATATATACTGTACTTTAATAGTGCACATTAAAGTACTGCACATTAGTAGTGCAAATCAGCACATATTGCACAGTAAAATGAAAGATTAATACTCTTACTCCACATTGGGTACTGAGCTTAGAGGTTTGTTATGTAATGAGTTGAAACAGAAGCACGTTAGGTCCTAATCTACATGTGGTAAACTAGAGGGGGGACGAAAGCCGAAGCAATACTGGATTTAAAGATGGCAGCTGAGGAGAATTGTGTGGTTTCACAGTCGATCACCTTGACAAATATTTGTAGACTGGCTCCACTGTCATGACAGAAGAAACGAAACAAGTATATTTATTAGCCTGAAGAGAAACTCAGAGCTTAGTTCACTAACTTTAGACCTTTTGTACCTGAGTACACACACTGATATGAGCAGTGTGTTGGATGAATTATAGGAATTAAAGTTTTAATAGATAAAAAACACGCGTTACCTCTCAGTTCCAGTGTGTGAAGTACTTTACCTTTAACCAAACCTCTAGAAAGACGAGCTGAATCCACACTCTCCTCCACCGCCTTGTGTTCCTGCTCCGTCTTTCACTCTTCCTTCCGTCCTTCCTCCCCCCTAAGCCCTCCGTGCTGCCTATATAAATGTGGTTAAGTGTGTGCAGATGAGATTGCTTAGCGGCGAGGTGCATGCTGGCTCAAACAGCAGGACATCTGACATTTACAACACAACAGACCCTCTGTCTTGTACGCTGGCAGCGTGCCGGGCTGACTGGCATGCTGCCTGGAGAGGTTTGCACCTGGATGTGTGTGTGTGTGTGTGTGTGTGTTTGTGTGCGTGTGCTGATATGTTGGTGCATCACAAAAAGGAATATCTGTGCATTTGTTTTTAAATGTGAGCCTGGGGGTGTGCAGAGCATATGTGGTGTTATCCGCTTCGGTGTGTGTGTGCGCCTCTGAATGTGGCGCGCCGTCATTTTGAGTCTGCGTGGGTGGGTTTTAAAGAAGAGGACGGAAAAAAGAAGGAACAGTGTCAGTGAGGAAAGAGTCATTCAGTTGCATAATTAAGTGCTAATTTGCCCTCTGTAATTGTGAATAAACAGAGTTAGTATAAAGACAGAAGCCGGTGCAGCCTGAATGGACAAAGTTTTCCATCCCATCCTATCGTCTCATCGTCCCACATGAGATCTGCCAGCCTCATTCCGCTCTCCTTCTTTTCTGTCATCCCTCTCTATCCCATGTTCACCTCTCCCTCTCTCTGCCGCGTTTATCTTTCACTTTATATCCCAGCAGAAATGTCTTAACCTTTGTTTCGATTGTCAGAGCGCCCAGTTTCCTGGTTGTCCAGCTGTCACTCAAGCCTGTCAGTCAAAGAACTGGACTCGTCTAACAGGCGATGCAGACGAGATCGCTGCTCTGAAAACTTCAGCTAACCGAGATTCACTGCATGAAACAGACAGATCGAGTTCTTTAACATCTGTGTGAAGCCGAGTGGATTTCTGTTCATATCATCTGTATCTTTCACTGGAGAGATCATGCAAAAATGTCATTTTTGTGCCTCAGCAGCTTATTACTCGTCACTTATTTAATCATGAATAATTAATCTGGAGCAGAAGAAACACGCTCTGAGCACCACAGTGACATATTGTCATATCTTCACGTTCATTTGGGGTCATGTTTCTAGCCAAGGCAGTCGCTAACTGTGTGCTGTTGGTGTCACATACAGTTGCACACACTTACATGCAGTTAAGCTTAATAGTACCACAGCGTTTAAGCCATCTAATGCATTACAATATAACAGCACCACAAACTGAATCCTCCTCCTCTGGAAACAGTTTCAGCAAAGACAGAATATAACCTTCATGGCAGCAGTATTTACTGCAGAAGCAGCGTATTAGCCTGCATTAGCTTGAACTCGGTGTATCAAAGAAACTGGAAACTGAGTGTGTGTGTTCCTGTGTTTGTGTTGCATATGTCTGCGTGAGTGTGCACGTGCCTTAGCAGATGCCTGCACAAATCATGTGATTGCTTCTGTGTGTGTAATACTTTACGTTAGATGAGCCAGAAAGAGTGCGCTGTGTTCCAAGCGAATGAATTTCATGTTTCAGTCGTTAGTCTGTCACATGTTTGTGTGTGTGCGTGTGCGCGTACGTGCCTGCATAAGGACGCGTCCCTCGCTGTGAATTTGCCTCCACGGGTTTCCTCCCACCCTTCCCATGTGGACGTCGACTGACGCCGCAGCGTGCGTGGAGGAGGTTTCCTCCGCGCCGCTGACTTGAACAAAGACGCTCAGACCTCACTTGCGGAAACCTTGAAAGCAAACCAGAGAATGAAAGGGGAGAAGGATAATGAACGAACGCAACACAAAGATTCAAGTGGAGAGAGGTCGGCCGGGTTGCCAGGCAACCCAGAAATTCATGCCATATCAGGCGTGGGATGTCCACCATTGACAAATCTCGGTCGCCATCAGCGCAGGTGCGTCAGAGTGCCGCGCAAACACACGCACGCTGGCACACGTCAGCGTTTCCCGGCTGCGTGTCCAAGCTTCATTCCCCCCCTTTTCACCACCTGAACGTCTTCCTTCCTGTTTTAGTCTCTCCTCAGACTTCCCCCTCAGATTTCTCTTTCTCCAGCTCTCTTTTCCTCTCTCGAGTGGGTGGCTGCTGACCTTTAGCGTCCTCAGCCCGCTGAGTTTTGGAGACGGGGGTGGGGGTGGGGGGTGGGTCAATGTCACACTTGGCGGAGGTTAAGATCAGAAACCTGTGAGGGCCCTCGAGGATGTTCAGGGGCCTCACAGGACGGCGTTTCTGAGACGTCAGGGATTATGTGGAGAGTTTCTAAGCCTGTAAATGGAGCTCATATATTCTGTGGGAGGGTGACGTTATCGATCTGGCGCTTTGTTTGATTAGTTCAATATTGTTGAGAGTTTTGCTGCAGAAATAATGCCATTAAAGTAATAGTTTGAGTAGCTGTTTGTGGCTGCGTCTCGAATCACTCCCCTGTCCGCTCGTTCACTCCTTTCTTAAATAATGGACACATTAAGTTCGGATTTCTGACACTTGCAGCACTTATCATCATTCTGACACTCGGGCAGCCTTTCAGCTGCTGTCAATCAAACACAGACACGCCCCCTCCGGCCTCGCTGAGATGAAGAAGTGGATTTCTGATATTTCTCGAAACACCTTTCTTCGTTTTAATAATGAAAGCTATGAACACTAAATTTAAAAAAAAGCACACTGACTGACATTATTTTTCACCACAAAACCCAACATCCTGTTTCAAATGGAAATACTCACTTCAAGGAATCAATTATATTGTTTTATGGTCATTCTTCATTTCATGGTTTGTCATAATGTTTACAAGCATCTCTTTATCTACATAAAACTAAAGTAAAGTAAATGCAGTTTACCACATAAGACATGTCAGTTTCTTTCAAGAACATCAGCAGGACATCATCAGATAGCCGTTGAGAAACAATTATTTGACTGAAAACTATTCAGACGATCATTTAATCCTGTCAATCGGGATTTCATGCATTTTTGTCACACATTAAAACACAGTGAATGTCTTAATAGTTCAAACTGATGGTTGAATAAAACTAGTCTTTTGATAATGTCGCTTGGACCTAATGTGCATTTTTCACTATTTTATGAACCAGTCTACAGATGAATGGTCACTCGCAGTCCTGGTTGAGTCTTCTGACAGTTCATGTGCTTTTATCCAGCGGAGAGCTTATTTATTTGGGTAAAAGATGTGATTTTTAATTTCTCAAGGATGTTTCTGTCTTTGTTCTGTTAATTATATCTCTCACGTAATTATTAATTTTATTAGCTGAAAACACACATGAAACCTCCTGCTCTCCGTCTCTGCAGCTCTGCACTCTGCACTCTGCACTCGTTCATGACTTTATGCCCTGCAGACTCTGCAGCTATCGCCTTCAACGCACACCTACAGTATGGCGGTTTGACAGAAATAGATTGGCACACACATCCAGTATGCTGCCCTTTAGTACTCGGAGATGCTCCCTGTGTGTGTTTGTGTAGTCTGACATCCTGCTGATCTTCTTGTCCTTGAGGTAAACAGGAAAAGGGAGAAAAGATTGGAGAAGGAGGAGTAGGAGCCAGGAAAAAGTACATTCCACAGTATTACTACTACTACTACTACTACTACTACTACTACTACTACTACTGTGTATTACAACACAACAGCCATGCCACTGGTGTTGAGGTGCTCTTGAGCCAGGCAGTCAAGCCTAAAGTGCCTTTGGAGCACCAACAGAATGGTGGAATGTGTGCGATCATTTAGCGGTGATGCGTCGAAACCAAGTTAACATCCCAGGGATTAACGTGCAACACACACACACACACACACACACACACACACACACACACACACACACACACACACACACACACACACACACACACACACACAGGTGACAGAGGGAGATAAAGGGAACATTTGCTTCTTGTGTATTTCTGTGTAAATGAATTAAAGAAGTTGTAATTAGGCTTTTCTGCCCCCGTGTTTAAAAAGGACAAACAAGAAAGGTGATTTGCTTGGTTCATATTTAAAGAAAATTCATTGCGCACATGCACATAACTGTGGAGTTAATATTTCATATGAGTCACTCTATTGTGGCCCCAGATGACTTGTAAATATTCACAGCTAATGGTGTTTGCACACAGTTACTGTTTGTCCTCCTCCTCTTGCTCCTGGCAACACGGTCATCGAAAGACAGAGCTCGTTGTAATAAGTTTTTGTCATTTTGAGTGATTTATTCACAACTAACAGGTTTGTTGAGAGATACGGAGGCTGCAGCAGGGTGATGTAACTGTGCCCCACAGGGATCAATAAAGTTGAATTTGATTCAATCACAAAGGATTTATGAGTCACCAGAAAAGAGCGGGTCACTGTTGAAGCAGTACTGCAGTGTTTCAGGACATATGCTTATTTATTTTCTTGCTGAAATTTACACGAGGAGATTGATGCGCTACACCTACAGCCAGCAGCCAGTTAGCATAGCTTAGCATTAAGGCTAGAAGCTGGGGGGGGGGCACAGTTAGTCTGGCTTTGTCCAGCAAGGGTTCAACATCACCCCGTGTTTACAGCCATGTTAGCAGCTCTTTGAGGCTGCACTTAGCGACATGAACGCCATCATGAGCATCTTAGTTAATCATGTTGAAAGCTAACGTTTGTTAATTAGCATGGAACACAGAGTGCAGCTGAGGCTTATGGGAGTGTGATTAGTTTTACAGGTATTTGAGACATGTCGACCGACTGGCTGACTGACCAACATTGCCACCTTATGGCTAAAAATCTGCCTACCTGTACCTCTAAAGCTAACTCAGAGATAAGATGAGATAAGCTAACCATCTTCTGGCTGTAGCTTCATATTTAACCGACAGACATGAGAGTGCTGCTGATTAGCACTTTCCCCAAATGTCAAACTATTATGTGAAGACCATATGTGGAGAGCCCAGCAGCTATAAATGAAGACAATTTGAAAAGTCACAGGAAGTTCCAGGAGGCACTCGTCTTGTTGCTGAGCTGCGGTTTAATGCCAGGGACCTTGTATTTTCTTTCCAGACGTGCGTCATGTGGCAGTTCAGTGGTGCTTCGCAGGTTTCTCAAGGAGAACGACTTTGTGACAGATAATTTGAGGTCTAATGTTCCAATTCATTCTCCTCTTTCTGACCTTGTTCTTCATTCACCTGATGTGGCTTTTTTCATTCTTTCATCATTTTCTTTATCTCTCTCTCTGGCTGAATTGAACATCTATAGGTGATTCATTACAGATATTGACTGTTTGCCTATGTGTCATGTATATTGTAGATTTTTACTGGTTAAAATGACAGTTACTGAACCCACAGCATTGTACCTCTGTCAAGAACAGCCTCAAAACATTGCAAACTATGTTTCACTACCTCTAAAACAAAGCCCATCAAAACAAGGGCAGATCAGCTGTCATGCTGTGCTGTTGGCACATCAGGCATCAGTGAGTGTGTTCAAGATCGCTGTAAATCTGACGGGAGCCGTAAACATCCTCTAAAGCAATTCCCTGTATCATGATTGAGATATAAAAAGCAGAGTTACCCATAAAAGTAATAAATAGGAAGTCATTTTTAGCACTCTGAGCTGCCACTAAACGTGCTGCCTGGTCGGCAAAGAACGAGGAAAAGTCATGCAGTAAAACAGTCACAGAGTGGCTCTTCATTTCATTATTTGATGGTTTTTAATTACCTTTTATGGAGTAAGTAAAAATCGAGCTTAAAAAAAAATCTCTCACCCAAAAATCTGGGCTAAAATTGGATTGTGAGATTAAGATTTGCAGCGTGAACATTCTGTATTTCCAGTTTTTCTCAGCCACTTTCTGGCTGATCTGCAGCAAACAGAGAGAAACAGATGAATGTTTTAATGCATGAAGCGAATCCAAGAGGAAGTTAGTTCAAACCCATCTGGTCTGCTACATAGAATATGTTGATGTATACTAGAAATTCACATTGCAAAGACAAGTGAAAAATCATAGAAACGTGTTTTCCTTCCTGCAGAAGTGATCACAAGACACATTTGTGACGCATGAACAACAAAGACTAACTAGAAATGGAAAACTTCACATGACTTTGATGTTCGTGAGTGGGAATCCTCATCACGTGACGTCCTCTGTGACACAGCGCAAACCGCTGCAAAGAAGCTCAAACTCCCCTGCTAGAGTTTTTAATGCATTTGGCTGGCTTTGACTGCAGTTCAGTGGAGATGCTGGTGCAGGAATTCGGGCCATCACATACTGTACAGAGAGAAATATGCAGCTGAGCAGCTCTCCATCACTTCCTCCAGAGTTGTCAAGCTTGGAGTTAAACGCAGTGAAAGTCGGGTCACGCAGCAGCGGCTCTCTGTCGGCAGCCTCTTGCTCTGGCTGGCTGCCGTGTCTGTGGGATTAAGCGTGGAGCCAAGGGAAGCCACAGTTTGAGCTGTGCTCAATACAGAAGCCATCATGGAGAATATGAAGGGTGTTATTTTCTGAGGAGTGACTGTCAGTGTCCCATGGGTGGCTCTGCTAGCTGATTTCTGTGGGCTTAGCCAGCCATGGAGGGAAATCCAATTCTGCAAGGCAATCCCTGCTCCGCTCTGACCAACCTGCACCTCTCTCTCTGTTTCCCTCTCTCATCTTTTATGCCGCTGTATTCCTCATCTCTTTTTTCTGCCATTAACCCTTTTACCTCTCCCTTTCTTGGCTCGGTTCACAGTTTTGGAAATACGCTTATTGGCTTTCTTCAAATAGTTTTGCCTGACTTTGTTCGAACTGGAAAAAGAAGTCTAAATTTGAGAAAGGTGCATCTTTTTTTAAACAGGAATGTATGAATGACAGTCTGGTTGTAGATAACGTGATGTGCCCATTGTTTGTTACACAGAACCATCTGGGAAGTTGTCAATGTTTGGAAACAGGCAGGTGCTGTTGAAAAAGTACTTGACAGGTGATTGGATGAACCATCATTCAACTATATGTTCGGCCGCAAGCGCACAACTTGAAGCAGGATGGATTCATGGCGTGATTTCGTATGAGCTCGTGAGTCCAGCTGCTGCCAGGTGAGGCTTTAGAGAAGTTGGACGCAGTGACTGTGAGCAGCTTCCTGAAGTCTTGTCATCGCAGTGAGGCTGCCAAGTTGGAAGCGTTGAGGGCTGATGGATAAACTGCTGATGGTTTGGAAAAAGCCGCAGAACTAATGACATTTCCGTCAGACTCAGCTGTACTTGATGTTTAGTGCTAATTAGCGTGCGAGGGAAGAAAGCTTGTTTTGTCTTGCATATTAGCCTGAATTGAGGGGTGAGCTGTCATTTGCCTCCTCTCATTTTTTTTGTAAATGCTGCAATTTTCCTTCATGTTCCCTCTCAGTGTTTTGGTCAGTTTGTCTCTCCAGTGCTGTCCTCTTGTGACTGCACCTCTCTCTCCGTCTCCCCCCTCGCTGAGGGCCTCAGAGGGCCCATTGTCCTCTCTGGTGTCCACCCCTCCCTTTTTTCTCTAATCAAATAGCCTCCATGAGGAAATGCCAGCAAATTATAGTCTCTATTCATATCTGATGGCCTATGAACCTGATTCTCAGTGTGTGAGGCAGAGGGCGGGGCTGTGTTACACTACAGGGTTAAAACAGACCGAGAGACTTAAGGCTGTCAGGTAGAAGTTCCTCAGACGTGACCAAAGCGACTGCCCGTTTCCTATTTGGGCTATCAGCCCCACACACACACATACACACACACACACACACACACACGCCATACACACACTGTATGATACAAGCAGACTCATTTATGCGTGGAAACACACAAAATAGCATGCACATAAGCTCTCACATGATCCCACACGTTAACTATAACTGCTGCAAGCAGACAGACACGTACAAACCCCACATAGATATAATCACACACCGTTACACACAGTCCTTTGGTCACATGTGCAGGCGCCATCACACACTCACACACACACACATGCTCAGACGTTTAATCTGGCTGCTGCAGTTGGACGGGAGCGGCGTACGACCTGCTAATTAGTGGCCAGAGGAGGCCTCTGTTTGTCTGCTCTCTTCCTGTGCAGCTCAGACACAAGTTTCTCTGTGTCCTATCTCTGCCCTGGAAGAAAGAGAGGGAGGGAGGGAGGGAGGGTGGAGGGCGAGGGAGGGAAATGAATGAAGACCGAGTGTGTTTGTTTGTTGGGAGGACTGCGCGTATCGAACCAAGCGAAGCCGTTTCTCTTGCTTCATAAAGCCGTCTGACCCCCTCCAGGGCTGAAGAGGAGGAAGACTGAGGATACGTCAAGATACCAGGTAGCTAAACCTGTTGTCACACCGCCGGATTTATTCCATCTCCAGGTTTTGGTTTGCTCCCAGGCTTCACTGCGGCCTTGAGCATTAGAGACTGTCCTGCTCGTGATGGAGTGCAAACTAGTTTTCCGCTGGCTCAAACTTTAAGGTCGTCGCTCACCTCGATGCAGCCGAATTGGATATTTGGCCATTTCTCTTCGCACTGTCGTGTGTGTGAGAAGTCAAGCATGTTGCCTTTACTTGACTTGCATATCTGTGTGTGTGTGAGTGAGGAAGTCCCTGCTCCAAACTCTCTGCACTCCCACTTCCTCTGCTTCCCTTCCTCAGTACGAACTCATTTTCCTCTTCCCGCTCTGTCTCTGTCTCGTGCTCGTCTCCTCGGAGTTCACTGACAGTCTGAAGTAAGTGTTGAGTTGGATCCTGGCGTCCTTTGATCTACCTGTGTGTTTTCTCCTCCTTCCCTTTTCTCTCTCTGTCCTTACCCTTGGCGATGGGCTTTGTAACTCCAGCTTTAACCTTGTCCGCTCTCTTTCTGTTTCTCTCTAAGCTGGTGGGATGGAAGCTGGAGATTTAGAGTAACAGGGATAATGAAAGATGATGTAGAAGTAGTGATAAAAGGTGGGGAAGAATAGATGGAGCTCATGGCGGGAGAAGAAGAAATTAATTTACACCTTATGGGTGATTCCTCATATCTGTCCTTTTAAAGATCATTTCAGGCACATTTCTTATTAATTTCCTGCTTTTTTGTCTTTGTCTTTTCCTCTCTCTCCTTTAATTTGCATTTTTTCGTTTCTCCCTGTAGACGCTGCAGAGGAATCTCGTTCTTCAGTGCTTCTATTAATGATGCTGTTGTACCTGTGGCATTTTAAAACTTCCGAATTTCATCGTTAATTTATCGTGACATCTTGGTAATTGCTGTAAACAAACGAGACCGTGCTTGAGAAGATCGGTAGCCTCAGTCTCGCTTTCATCAGAACTATTAGAGCTGATGTTTAACTTTCACATAAGGACGTGCATTTTCTATTAACCCTGTCACTTCCTGTTGCAAAGACGATTGTTTCGCTTGTTTCTGTTTCCATTTGAATCTGTGTTAACCTCCAGTGACTCGCACACTTTATCTCTGTGTTCTGAAGAACTGCTCCCTCTTCCAGCTTCGTGCCATGAAGCAATCTATTGCGTTTCCTGCCTGTAACACACACACACACACACACACACACACACACACACTCCCTCCCCTATCCTTATTTTCAAAGACTTACTTTCTTACTTTAACTGCATTAGTGATACGTGTGTGTGTGTGTGTGTGTGTGTGTCGGTGTCGGTGTCGGTGTCGGTGTCGGTGCGTCGAAGGGCTGATGGTACAGTGAGAGGACAGGATTTGTAGTGAGAGCACAGCTCGAACAGTTTAAAATCACTCTGATTTGTGGTGATTTCAGTTTCAGTCAGACTTTGGATGGAGTTGTTTTGAGTGCACGGCTCCATTGCTGCATGCATGCGGATCTCGTACCTGCTCAGCACTGGCATTTGAAAATAAGGGAAATTTCCCTGCATTTTGCCCTGGTCCTCGTACCGCTTCTTACAATGAACTCTAAGAGGAGACTCACCACGAGGCGACGAATTGATTAAAAATATCAGAGCAGCAAGGACTGGGTCAACGAGTTCCTTCATGAAGTGACTACAGTTAGGTGGTCAGAATCAGATCCCTGGTTGAAAATGGCATGCTGTTAACATCCCTGCTTTATATAAATGAAAACACAATTATGCATTACTTGATACTATATTATTTGAAGGATATGTACACATTGTGTAAACATTAGGATTCAGTGGTGATGTTGAGAAAAGCTACTGGCAAGAGAGACAAATGGAAGGAGAGGGCGATGCAGTTATTGGTGGAGCGTGTTTCTGCACCTTTCTGCACGCTTATAATTGTCTGATTTGTCGCTTTTCCCTCAGTGTCACTAAAATCCATGTGATATGTTTTACAAAAAGCATGACTTTGACTGACGTTGCTCTTCATTAATTACAGGTGAGCCTCCTCCGAAGTAAATAAATGTAGTTTTTAGACAGGAATGGTCACAGTTATCATGCACTTGCGTACTTGTTTAAGGCTGATTAGAAACCCAGTTAGATGTACTCCTGCATCTGTACATGGTCTCCTGCAGGAGAAATATAGTGGGAAATCAGGTTAGTGTTGAAAGCAAGTGCATGTTAACACACTGTATGAGAAACAGTATAATGGCTTGATGAGAATACCAGTCTTGATGATCTGCAATCACAATTATGCCAAAGTCTCAGAATGAATGTCAAGATGATTCATTGCAACTTTAATCTGAGCTGTCAGATGAGATTATAATTTGGAGTAGACTTTTTATGTCTCTGAACCGTCTGTTGAACTAGCAGCAGGTCTTAACGGCTTCATCAGAGCGCTCTGAGCCTTTCCATCAGCTCTGGGGGGGTGAAATCTGCCGCTAACCAGGTCGTCACGTCCAATCAGCATCAGCTGAGGCGGGGCCACCTGCGGAGCGAAAGCATAAAAGACCGACTGGATGTCCATTAACTCCTAATGGCGGTCTAATTGAGTGCTGATGGCGATCAAAAGGGGGGGTGGGGGGTCGGGCGAGGGGGGGCGCTGTAGTTTATAGGCCTTTTAAAAAAGTGCAGTGTAAAATAAGGCTGTGATTGAGTGCAGAGGGTGTAAGTGAGAGAAATCATCAAGGGACTGATTGCTCTGTCAACCACAATGATTAATCCATTCTGAGTGTGCTCTGTGCCTGATTGATGGCCCGGTGCAGTCTGGGTAATGTAGTAGCAGATGATGACAGGAAGAGGAACGGCCGCTGAACAAGGAAAAGAAGGTCGAGGGAGGGCGAAGGAGGAAAAGGCAGTCAGAGGGTTGAGAGCAGGCGTAGCCACACCCACAGCGTACTGCCATGGTGACAAGTTTACCACTGATCCCATTAGAGAGGGTACAACCAGGGGCAGGTTGCCAAGTGACGCTCCAGAAATGATGATGGAGCATTGCGTTGTGGGAAAAAGGCAGATATCCAGAGGCTGCGTCGCTGGAAAGAACTGTTTTGTCTCTTTGGCTGAAATGGCGCTCGCCCCCGTAACCTTTTCCCTTGCTTCACATCACTCAGTCTTGTTTTTCATTCTTTCTGGGTACACATCTGCCTCAGAGATAAGGGACCTTTTGGTCCTCAACTCTCTCTCTGAGCCCTTTGGGGCTCAACCTTTTCACCAATGCTGCAACAAAGTGCAATCTGAAATTTTTGTGAAATACCCAAAGAGAAGGCTGTTATATAAAGGTCCCAGAGAAACGTCTCCCGCTCCTCATCTTACTCTGAATTAATCACCTCCAAATGTTTCTTTCAAAATGCTGCAAGTCCCTGTTGGCAAAAATCATTGATGTATTTCATTTCGTATGCAAATTACAATTTAGGCGTTTGCAGACACTCTATTCAGAGAGACTAACAATCAGCTTAACAAACAAGAAGTGCAACAGCATTAATTAAGAGAAGTAAAGCAACAACATCGTTCCCATTAGCAGCCTGGCGATGTGCTGTCAGACGAATGGTTTTCCACCTGTATCAGAAAATGGATAGAGTCTGTAAAATTTAACAGATCATACATTTTCATTTAACCTCCATAAGACTGGTAAACTGGTAAAGCCAGGGGAAATAACAGGGATGCAGCTGCAGCAGTCAGACCTGCGGATTAGACGACCTGCAGTCGAATGGACTTTTCGGTGAAGCTGCGTCTGATCCCACAAAGGTTGTAGAGATCAAATCTGCAGGATCAGGTGGTGGCTGCTCTGTGGACCGCTCGGCACAGTTGTTTGTTGAGGATCAAACTGAGGTTAGCGGTGGATGGTGGAGATTTTTGGAGAAACAGATTCAGACTCAACTGAAACTCAGAGCAGAAGCACACCTGTTTCCTCTTCAGAGCCAAAGAGGAGGTCATCATCTCCGCTGATTAACGAGCAGTTTACATGGTGACATTTTGCTTTAACTCAGCAGATGTAAGCATAAAAGAGCAAAATCAGATGCTAGAACATTTGCAATATCGCTCTAACTTGAAAAGGTCGACGTCAAACCATTTTGAATAAGTTGAGCAGGAGAACTTTACCTCCAGCTGCAGGGCACTGCTCAAAGGGCTGCAGAGTGGATGGAGGCTCGTTGGAGTTTAAGAGCATAGCAGAGAAACTCAGAGAAAGAGATTAAGCATCCAGATTCACTCGTATTAAACCACCTGATTACACCCTGTAGTCTCATGCTCTGCCCTCGTGTGTCTGGTTTCCTGAAGACAAACACAAACAGCAGAGTGCTTTGTTTCAGTTTTCCTTTTTTTGTCACGTTTGAGAAACCTCCTTGTTGGGACTGAAAGCCTTTTAAACGTGTTTCAAACAAAAACGGCTCATTGTAAAACAATTCCAGCTGCCAACTGGATTCGCTCAGCCAGCAGCTGAGACAAAATAGACGCCGTTCCGACTTTAAGCTCTGCTGCTGTTGTGTTTTGGACAGTTTTGCGCCCTGTTTTCTCAGCGGTTGTTTTTCTCTTTTTGAAATTCATTCACAGCATGTGATGAGACCTTGAAGCTGTTTCACTGTCCAAGGACAGATATTAACAACAACAAGCACCTCTGTTATGATTTAGGAAGGTAATGAATGGAAATGCAACTATTCTATCTCACATTTTAAGGGTGTACATTATAAAACATATCTTAGAAATATGTGCTTTTTAGCAACACATTACATAAAAACCTTAAACCTTAAAATGGCTGCCTAATTTTTCAGAAAATTGCAGCAATTTCGCGACAATCTGATGTTCATTAAAGGCACTTGGACGCTTGACAACAAGCAAATCAACATAAGATCGCCTGTGACTTACCCTTAAAGTCTCCCTTCAGTCAAAATGCGTTTTTCCTCTTGTTCCTTCAGCCGAATGTTTGAGCTGTGTGGGATCATGGATGTGAAGGTGTGACACTAAAAGCCTGTTTTCACATCCATCTGCTGAAAGTGGAAATTTTCTCTCTTCTCATTGAAAATCAGATTTTAAGAGGTGGGCCTACGAGACTTTACAGCGACCGGCCGTTGAGAAGAGCTGCTCACAGCAGTAGATGATTGATTTCATGTCGTGTGTTGTCAGGCACATGAGCTGGCTCCACATTACACAGCATAGCAAATATGTTCAGTTCCTTTTTGTTTCTTATCATATCCTGAAACCTCTCACCAAACTCCTGAAGGAGTGCTCGCACTCATCAGCATGTTCACATATCACAGCAGGCTTTTGTTCTTGCACAGTAGGAGAATGAGAAGTTTAATTTAGCTTCAAATGATTTCACATTTGAGAGCAGAGAGAAGCTTGAGGTTCAGCTCTGAGAGGCACTTAATGTCCAGCATGATGGTCAAATCACGAGTTTCCACGTCAGGTTTTCCCTCATCTCTGAATTATTCCGGAGAAATTGACACCTCGGAACAATTTGACTTTGTCCGGTGGTAACAGCTCGGCAGCAGTGTAAAGGCTTTCCTTCACAAATTCTCCTTCAGCTTCTTAGCTATTAGCTCGCTCACCATAAAACTTGCGTGCACGACACTGTCTCTGTCAGCATGTGGTCCTCTGAAAGCTGCTTGTTGGGCTTCCAACCAAAAAAAAAAGAGGGTCAACTTGCAAAGTGCATTTGTCCTTGCAGCTCATCCAGTGTAGCGTGTTTCAAACACTAACTTGTGTACAATGATATCAGCCACTCCGTGTTGCGTTCAGGAACCACTCGGAAGAACATGTCAGTTTTCTGTTTTATTTTCTTTATCCCAAAAAAAAAAAAAGTAATTGCTTTTTTGTATGTATGAGTTGCCTCATGGGCTGTTTGTGGCCTGCAGGCCTGACGTTTCCCACATGTACTCTACAAGAAAAGAAGAAAGAAAACTTTTTTGTGTGTGTTTGCTTTGAAGATAGGGCTGAATCTTTCATGGTAATCCACCTGTGTGGACGTGGTTGGACTTGAATGATAGCCCTGAGCCGAAGTGAGAGATTACTTAGCTGATGTGTTTTGTTTTCCTTTTGATTCTTATGATGCACCTCAAGCAAAGGTGAACGAAAACACGCCTTTGGCCCTGGATAGCCACACTTTTGAAAGCCGCATCAAATATCTCTTTGCTGCTTTGTTGCTGCGCTGTCTGTCTTTCACATGCGGCTCATAAAACCAGGGTGAGTCTTTGGGTTTGGAGCTGCATCCGAACACAGTGAAAGGCCTCTTCACTATGCCATCCAAGCACTATTAATTAGCATAATGTTTCATTTATGGGTCTGTTGGAAGGGATAATAGGCCAGTATGGCTGCAGTACATAATTAATAATGCAATTAGTGGTGTGTTTGTGTTCAGCTCAATGACTGTAGCACTGCTGCTGGTTCCTGCTGGAGTCACTCCTGGATAATGTGTTTAATGTTTGTTTCTCTTTCTCTGTCCTTCTCCCAGGATTCAAAGCACTCAGCAGAGTTTGTCACCTCTCCATCACTGGATGTTTTCCTGCCAGAGGACGAGGACAACCCGTACGAGTCTGTGACCACAGCCGTCACACGCAAACCCTGCTCGCTCGATATCAACCACCGGCTCAACGCGTGTCCACGCAATGGTAGGGCAAAGCACTTATTTTACAATCAGTGCCAGCTGTTCTTAAAAGTTCATCAAATCACAGATCGATGTATTTCTTCAGTTTTTGGTAGGTTGCTTAAACCTTAACAGTATTTTTTTTTCCCTCACAAAATCATTGCCTACATCAAAGTTGGGGAAAGAAAAAATTCCATCTTCATTAGCTGGAGTGCTAACTGAGAGGAATGGTGTTTTAGCTAATGTGCTAATACAGTGAGGAGGCAGCTAGCACCCTTTGATGGGGTTAAGCAGTTAAGCTAGCTAGCCTGTAGAACAGATTGAGATATGCTCCAAAGAGAGAAGTGCTGTGTTTTAGCACAAGCTATTAATGGGTTGGTGGGTCGACCTGACGTGGATGTTGCCATCATAATGAGATAAATGCTTCTGAGGAATACACAGACATCGAAACAAATGCTAAGAATGAGAACGATGATCATATTACCAACAATCTAAAAGGATACAACTCAGATGCTTGTGGTACAAAAATGTACAGTGAGTCATTGAACTGTAGTCAGACAGGTGCGTCACTGCATCAGCTGACCGACGCCCAAAAGAGCTGAAAACCTGAATGTGTTTAGTTATTACGTAACCGTGCTGTTAGATTGAATCAGTGTTGGGGTCATGGTCATTGCTAACAGCACTTTCACTCTGTGTTCTTTTACTGGATTTCTTTCTTTGTTCACACTTTGTGTTCTGTCCTTTGTTTAAGATAAACATATGGTGCTTTCCAGTGTTTCCATGTTTACTGTGTTCACAAGCAAGAATCCATATGAACGTCCCGCTGTTGTGATGATCACGACTTCAGTGGAAGACTCGAACCACCGAGCATATTGCCTGTTCGACATTAACACAACTTTCATAGCAATAATCAGGTGTGGAAAATGTGGGTGAGAGTGAGAGCAACATTGTTTGGGATATATGTATTGTTGAATTTATGCCTGTTGCTCTGTTTGGGATTTATTTCTTTAGGTGAGGTTGGGTGATTTTAATGCTGCATGCATGGATCAGATGTCAGTCCTGTCTATGCCATATATCTTTCCCCTCCCCCGTATTAATCACAGTTCAAATACCTTCTGTTTATGAGTGTGCTTGTTTATCGTTCCTTATTTTAAGTTCCCTCTGGACAGATGAACGTCATCTGAAAAAAACAAACAAACTACAAAGTCGGTTTACAGGTCTGAAGTAGTACAACTGCAAGTGAGGAAAAGTTGTGACAGTCACGTAGCATTGTGGGTAATGTGGACGCCAGGTTTTGACAGTGACACCTTGTAAAGGCAATATGGTGAACACATTAACAAACAACATTCAGTAAGATTTATGTTCATCTGGGGTTGTGTTTCTCTCTACCTGGTGAATTTACGTCCGATATTCACCTCTCAAACTCCATTATGTTGTGTTTTTGAATGAGTGAGTTTTGCCAAGAGTAGCTGCTTGATGCGAAACGGTGAAACTAAAGCAGTGAGCTGAAAGATGCTGAAACTCTCTGCTGTGCTGAGGGACCTGTGGTGTTGGCTGTGAGCTCATCACCACAAGCAACACCTTTCACATCACGCATGAGCGTTTGATTCATTTTGATATAGAAAGTGTTCAACAGTGCAGCTTTAATGATATTCCTCTATAATACAAAGCACCGTCTGTGTGTGACAGCGGCTTTAATGCAGTCACAGAGAGCCAGAACCAAACATTTTGCTACCCACCTCTTCCTGGAATGTCAGTCCAGTCCAAACAAGGTAACTTCAGCACACTTTTCCACTGTCATCAGCACCGTCTCCAGACCTGCTTTCAGTTCAGTGTGAGCTAGTCCTGCAGCCTCGGACCTTCCCTCTGTGTCCTGAGTCTCATCAGTTGTTCGGTGTGCGGCGTTATACTTGAACACCCACGACAGCAGACACCCACAATGCGCTCTTCCCTTTCACTCAGCTCCCATAGCGATGCTACACACTGCAGGTTGTCAGGGCAACTGCATCACCGGCTGATGAGTCACCTGTATGTTGCCATGGGAACTGCCTTGCTAGTGGCACCCCCCCTCCCCCTCCCCCCCAACAGGAGCTGAGAGAGGCTACTGTAGAGACTTGTTTTGTGTGTGTGTTCACGCGTGTCTCGTCCCACGTTTGGCTGTTACATCTCATCTGTGATTGGCTGCAGGATAGAGGAGAGTTGAACTGTCAATATACAGAGTGGATTGTGTGTGTGTGTGTGTGTGTGAGAGAGAGTGTGTGTGTGAGTGAGGGAGAGATCTGTGAGGTTAGCTGCTTTATGTCAAAGTGTCTTTTGGTATAAAATTGCTCCACTGACGTAAGTGAGCAGTGTGGGTGTTCTGTTTGTTCTCAGCTCTCTAAACGCTGATACCTGGCCAAATGGGAGAGACAGAGAGAGAGAGAGGATGTAGATGAGAGCGAGGGAGACATCAGCGCATAATGTGGGAGAGCAGCAGAGGCAGAAAAACAAAAAGCAAACCATAGAAACAACGTGCAAGGTGAGGGAGAGCTCCATGCATTTCCATGTCATCGCTGAAAATGACTAAAAATGCCTCTGAAGGCGCAGATACAGTCTTGTTGCAGAGACACAGACATTAAAAAAAGGTGAGGAAAGAGTCTGAGATGGAGAGAGGGCGGATTATACAGTCAGTCGAGGAAGTTGGAGGGTCGTCTCAGGCTAAGCCGTCAACATGAATGTGAGTCTGTGACGCAGCAGGAGGGAAAATCCTGGATTCCTGCTTTGAGTCCAGTCACATGTTAGGCTAATTGGACATGGGTGTGAGTCAGTCTCTCGTTATCTGCCTCTGAGAGGAAGGATATGATGATGAAGGAATGTGGGGAAAGAGGGATTGAGATGAGAAGAAAGGGAAAGGGGAAGAGCAGAGAGCGCCTTGCTGCATTACACTGCAAAAAAGTGTCCATGTTGATAAGTCAACGGGGCTGTTATTGAGGCTTAAAAATCTTCCTCTTGGGTGAGATCATTCAGTCTTTCGCCAGTGCAAATCAGCTTGTTTTAATATCACATTTTCATGATTAGATGCCATTTTCTTTTCTCTAGGTTGAGATGAAACTAAACAATGTGCAGTATAGAAGTGAGATGACAGGCAAATACACAGAAAAGTAACAAGAATACGATTATAAGAGAGCAGACGTGAGATAGACAGTAAAATTAGTTTTGTGTGTAATTTAATCCTTAAGAAATACCTCAGCATTTGTTTGAGGGGTTATTAATGAGAGCAGTGAGTAACAGGAGCGGCAGAAGGAATGAAACTAGTACAGAATTAATGGAAACTGCCAAGAAATAAATGTATGCATGAACTGTGTGAAAAAGATAAGTGCAGTTAAATATGTTATAATGTCACAAACCCAAAGAAATATTCATTTTCTGGACAAAGTGAAAGTGTGATTTGCCTTCTTTTATCACACTGCCGTTAGTTTCAAGGTGGTGAAGCGTTGGCCAGCAGCACTGCAGGTCTCAGTAGAATCGCTTTCATGTATCGGGCCCCGCTGCTCCGTCGGGTGTGCGCTTTAATGACTTTAATGGCTAAATGATGGAGCGCTTGTTGTCCCCACAACCACATTACCTTCATTTTTCATGCTGAATAATAAAGCGCGTGTCCCACTGCTTTCATGACACAACTTCACAGGCATAACCAATAACACATTTCACAGCGTGGCTAGTTGTCATTTTGTTAGATAAGATACGAAACACTCATCTGAAGGCACAGGAGAGATATTTCTTTAAGTTCCTCGCAAAGGAAATCAGCTGCTTATCATGAGATGACCGAGGGCAGGGTGATCAGCTCAAAGATAACAGGATTAAAGTAGGTGAAGAAAAAAAACACTCAAATCCAGATAACAAAGATGTGGGCATGTGCAGTCATGAATCCTCCACAGTTTCTCCTAAAGTTTGTCAGGAGTTTGCCTGAAGGCTGATGGATGTTAGAGGTACAATTTACAAAGTTATTCAACCATCCACAATTATTTAGAATAAGCCCACGTCGCCGCTGCTCCCTCCGTGAGCTTAGCCTGCCAAACTTTGAACAAGTGAACTGCATGTTAAGCTCATCTGAGCAGAAGTTGTCGCTGAAAGCCGAAGGTGGGATGAGGGATGTGCGCAGATATTTTTTGCAGTGTAAGCCCTGCCTGATACCCACCTGTCCTGTGCTGTTAGATAGTTTTCTGCCGCCTTTGGGCTGCTGCAGTCTCACAGTCGAGGAGACGGAGACACTACGGCGCTCTGCGAATCTTCAGGCAATCAGGGCGGCTTTATCAAAATCCATCTAGTGAGTGTCACTCAGCGCCGCCGCTACAGAAACACCAGGGACCTGTTGTCAGTGAAGCTGCCACCCCAAACAGCTCCCTGATTTTTCATGTCCTGGCTGCTTCCATATCTCTCTCCGCCTCGTTCTCTTTTTATTTTACTTTTATCACTCTTTCCCTTTCCGACTTTCCGAAACCGGTTAGAAGCAGCGTCCCACTTTCGTCGCCGCTGTATTCATGAAAGACCACATGGGAGTGTCGCATGCATGATATCCCATGGCGCCATATGTTCTCTGGCATGACAACTGTCACTTCTGACAGTGAATAAATGGGATTCTCTTCTTTACAATGCAAAGCACACCGAGTACAGACTCATGTGCATAATCCTGCTGCTCAGTGAGACCTAAGGCAGTCATTGTGTACATTAATTTAGGATTATACTTGTTGTGTTCAATGGATTCCTTTCTAGTGGAATTTCATTTGTTACAAATGAGGAAATCCTTTAGCCTTCAAGGAGCCAAGGAAAGACTCTGCTTTAGTCTGACAAGCAAGCATTTTATTCCTTTTTTTGACCGTTGTTCTCATCAGTCGGCCTTTTTCGCAGCAGACCATGTGGAAGAAGTCGTAGTTGTTGCTCGAAGCGTTTCTGTTCAGTGGCGCTTTAAGTCATGACGGTGGTTAGTTTCATCATGAAGCTGAAGCAGCTAAATGGAATTCAGCCATTCCTAAGTTTGTTATTTCATACCCACTTATTTCATATTTATTATTTTCTGTCCATTGCTCAATACTTGGACATCACCAATTCAACATGATCCCTCAGCGTTTGTAATTGTGGACTGTGTGCCGGACAGCAGCAGATCAGCTCTCATCCTCAGTTCTGCCACAACAGGTTAAAACCACAGGATCGCGGTTCTGACAGCCAGATTGCCTCAACACAAAAGCATGCAGGTGAAATGTGATCCTGGAGATTTGAAGACAGGCGGCGGAGCGGTGAGGAGGGACCCGCGGGCGAAGCCTCGCCGCCTCCAGTCACGTATGGAGCAGACAGAAAGCGCAGAGCGTTGCCAAACTGCTATCGACAGACTCCTCCCGAGATAAACACACGCTTGTTTTGAGCCGGTAAACAAGCGGCTGCTGACGTGTACAACATGAAACCATAAACCTGTGTGTGTGTGTGTGTGTGTGTGTGTGCGCATGCATGTGTGCGTCCTCTGCAACACTGCAGATTGCGTCGCATATCTCAGCAAACTTTTTCATGACAAAATAGGTCAACACACAGGTGGAGTTTTGGATTTTCAATGTATGGCAGCAGTGTGAAGGAGTTTGAAATACTTTTACAGAGTCGGCTGCTTAATTTAACACCTTCACGTCCGTTTGTTGAACATTTTTGGATGTCAAGACCTCTGATGGGGGGGGGCTGTTTGTCTTTCATAGTCTGCCGGCTTCTGAACTTGCGCACAGTCTAATCAGGGTGGTTAATATAAAATATTGCTTAATCAGCATGTTAATTTTCATTAGCTGCCATCTGGATTATGTTAGAGAAGGAGGCGGCGGCGCTTCATCTGTGAAGGAGTTCAGATGAAGCGGTCACACTGCAGTGCTGCTCCCTGTAAGTTATGACAAGGGTCTCAGTCTTTTGTGTTTTACTCTCCCTCCCGTATTAACTTCCACCCTCACTTCTCTCTGGTGGATAAAGCTGTGATGTTTCTGCGTTCTGCCCCATTTATCCCACTTAGGCTCAGAGTGGCTAATGGCAGCAAGTAGTAACTCCAGGGCTTTGCCATTAAAAGGGTCGAGGCCCATTGACTTGTTGAAAGGGAGGCAATAGAGTGTGTTCCTCTTTGACAGCCAGGAGAAATCGATGTTTGGAACCAGTTCGCGCATGCTCACACGCTTTTTTTTTTTTTTTTTCACCTGAGTTTTGAATTTTTATTCAAGTTGAATTTGTTAATTTGAAGTTTTAGTTTTAGTTTTTTCATCTTTCAGACATTTCTAACGAAGGATTAAAGAGAAGTTTAAAATATGTTTTCCTCAAAGATAAAGCTGCTTTTATTCAGTGTTTCTCTTATTGTCAGTAAATCCCACCAAAAGACCAAAACCGGCTGTGTGCTAGTCTTCCGAAGATGTATCTTTAAAAAAAATATAATTGACTCATTAATTGTCCTAAAACACTACCTAAACAGGAGTAAACGATGCATTTCTTGGGGATTATTTTCAGCTGTGGATCTGGTTTTAAAGTGAATGTTTACTGCATAGGGGCGGGTCATGTGAGATTAACGTCAAACAACAATCGCTGTGTTTATGATAACGAAGGAACGCGTCAGCCAGTGTGATGCTGTGGATCCCTGATGTGTTTTTAATAGTTTTCAGACAACAGTGGAGCTCTGTGGCACAGAGGAATGATCAGACTCTGCATTCGTGGACAATACTGAGTGGATCATTGTTGGTCGAAAAACACAGAGTAGCCTTTGAAAGGAAGTCTGTGAACTAAACAAACTACTGAATGTGTGATGTCTAATTTAAAACATGGAAAATCAGAATCACTTTGTGGGACTGAACCTTGACTTCAAGTTGTCAGCGTCTCGTCGCAGATTTGTGATTTTTTTTTTCTAGAAAGCACTGTATACATTACGGTTCTTTTTGCAGTATTCGATCATTTTCAGACACTGTGTTGAGAGATGTGCTGCAATTTGCCACTCTGACATCGAGAGGAACATGAGAGGGCAGCTGCACACACACACAGTATACATATGAAATGCCACCTGTCAGAGTGGCACAGAGGCAGAACTGACAGCCTGAAGAAAACGTCTGAAACTGACAGTTTTTTGTCTTGTTAGGCGGGTGGGAAGAGGCCGGCTGATTTGAACGCTTGGTGCGAGCAGGCATTCACTTAGACACACTCCTGTACACTGTGCTGCATGCCTGCATTAACAAGCCGTGCAGCTGGCCTTTAATCCAGGCCGTCACATGCTGTGCTGCGCGCACAAACGGCTCTATGTATGCCCGCCATGCAAAGAATATCTGAAACCTGTGAAAGCCTTTCAGAGTTTATTCATTTTCTTTTTCCCAGATGTTATTTCTCACCGCTTCACACACATCTGAGCACATGGATGTAAACAGCAAGTGATAATGCCCCACAGTTATTACATCTACACATTCACGCATGTGTTAGGTGTATGCACCTTTTCATACGCACGCACACACAAACACATATTCCCTTTGGCAGGGAGGGCTCAGAGTGTTTCCCAGGAGTGAGCTCAAGGCAGATCTGAGGGAAGCACAGTCACAGTCACAGACACACACACACACACAGACACACACACACACCTCACATCCATCATCAAAGCCTCAGCGTTGACAGGCTTATTTACTCAATAGGACAAAAGCTCAGTCTCTATCTATATATATCCCTCTGTTGCATCCTTCCTTTCTTCTCCCTTTCCTTCATTTTTTCAAGTTTATATTTTATCTATTTACGCCCACATTTAATCATTGATTCAGCTCCAGGCAGCTCTTTATGATGTGTGTGCGTCTGCAGCGGTGTATTCTTGCACAACCCTTAAGTCAAATCTAGAGACTACCTCTGTCTGTGTTTGCACATGCATGCACACACACACACGTTAAGAGACACATGTGTTGATAGATGTGAGAGCATGCTGTGAAGCTGTGTCACTTTCCCTGAAGGACTGATGTGGGTGTGTGATTGTGTGTCTGCAGCCAGGCTGTTGAAACTCAAAATAAATATATGATGATGGCGAAGCAGAAGCAGACACTCTGAGCTTCACACAGCCTTCGCGATTGAGCTGTGAGAATTAAAACAGATGAAATTGCTGGTTAAGAGAAATGAGATGATTTAATCTCTCGGGCTACAAAATTGTTACTGCTTGTGTTTCCTCAAGGTTACGATCACATCTCCAATAAACCCCACTGCTTTCTGTAGCAAAGAGAGTGCGCCCTTCTAGCTGCTGTTTTTCTCTATTTATTCACTTTAATGGCAAAGTCAGTCAGAATACCTTCCAATGTCCTTGCACAAATTTCCCAGAAAATGTCTTGAATTGAGCTCCGGTTAACATACTGCTTCACCGGAATTTCAAAAATACATATGCACACTTCAAAAAGCTGATCTGTGTCAAAGTTGCAGGCAAACAAAAGCTAAAATGTAACATGAGAACAGCTCAGATCGAACATAAAACTGACTTAATACACCTGCTTCAAAGCAAGTCGTCCCAACGCTGCAGAGCAGAGAGCGAAGCAGCTTGAACGTCGGTTTCCTGGAAAGAGCCGAGGGTGTGCGGTGATTGACACGAGCAAAGACGGGCGTGAGAGCGCTTCTGTCATTCTCCAGTCATCGCTTTAGTCCTTCAGACCTAACCATGCACAAACAGCAAGCAGATGATCAAAAAGGTCATTAAAAGAGTTTGGACACAAGCTGTGGACACAAACTGATCCCTGTCGACCCACGAAGCAAAGCCAGCGTCCTCCATGTTTTCTCTGGGAATGTGGAGATTTTACTAACCTGGCTTGAGTTTGCATTTTACAGATAGAAACATGCACATTTTTTGGCTAACTCAAGCATTTTTAGACCCGGATACATGCAGTATTTCTCAGTTTTTCCACTCATGCCTGAAGTGTCCTGGCCCTGCTACAGTAAGAACATGCAGGACTTTTTTTTCTCCGAGTGAAATTGTGCTACTACATGATTGGGACTCACAAATCAGGGAGTTCAACTAAAAGACCGAGATGAACAAAAAAATTGTTTGCCAAGACCAAACCGATTCAGTCTCATCAAATATTAGAGGCAGTGGACGGAAAAGGGGAGCCACGATTAACTTTTCCTCTGTGTGTCGTTTGTCGCTTCGTCTTCATGGAGTTTTCATAAAATGCAAATCTCCTACTCAGCAACCAAAACATCCTGGCAAATTAATTATGGAGGTGCTCCCATCTAATGAAATAACAGGAAGCTGTGTCATTACGGCTGTCATTATCTAAAGCAACAGTGACACTTTTTTTTTTTTCTTCCCCCTGTGTGTCTTTGTTCTTTTTGAATATGTGAAGATGATTTGTGGGAGTTGTGAAAAATCGCACCTTCATGGACGTTGAAAGTTAAAACGAGGAATACGGTTCATATTCCCAGTTTGAGATTCGAAATGTGATTATTCATGCAGTGAATGTTTAAGCAACAGTCGCTCCACAGCAGAGATGTGACTCTGCTGTCACTGATGGTGATGTCATTGTGTGTGCGTGTGTGTGTATGTGTGTGTGTGTGCGCGTTGAAAGTCCTGGCTGGGTCCTGGCCGTAATTGGATGATATTCCGCTGTCTGATAGGATCCATGTGGACAGGTGGCAGCTAACAAAAAGCCACTTGTGTGTGTCCGTGTGCGTGTGTGTGCATGTGTGTGTGCGTGTGTGTGCATGCTCTCTGACAACAGTATTTTGGGAAAGGTGCGCCGGTCTGTGTTTTGAGTCTCCTCCGGTTGATTAAGACAGATGCTTTCTCCCTCTGAAATTTAATTTGTGCTTCCTCAGCACTTCCTTCTCTTCTTCTTCTCTTCTTCTTGTGTTTTTTCCCTCCCCTCTGCTAAATGATCATACGCAGGGGAAATTAGCCCTGACACTGGGTTCTGCACTCAGCTGTGCACGCACGCACGCACGCACGCACGCACGCACGCACGCACGCACGCACGCACGCACACACACACACACACACACCTGAGATAGACATCAAGCTGCAGTGGGCAGCCATCATACTTCCCTGCTGTGGTTGTTGCAGAGGCTTGTCAATTTACAAAACGCTCTCCCCTCACGTCTCTCTCATGCTGACACATCTCTGTGATTGTCTGTAGGTGTTGAGCTCAACCCTCAGCTCAAGAGGGTTCAGTTCAGCGCTGTAGGTGTTGAGCTCAACCCTCTTTTTCATTTCTCGCTTTAGCCAAAATTGCACTAAGGAGTCATTTTTATGTCAATATAGTTAGCCGGCTGATGCGGCTCGGTAGTAATTCTAAACTTTCTCCCTGAAGCGACTGGGAAAAGTTTCAAGAAGATAATTAGGATGGAGTACAAAGCTCTCCAGACGCTTCAGAACTGGGTACTGTGCTGCACAAGCTCTTTGGAGATATCGTCCATTTTGTGCCCTTTTTTTTAACAAAAGAATTAGTGTCGAGCGATTTCAGTTGTTTGGAGAAACCTGAAGTGAAGCTGTGCCGTGATAATCAGTGTAGTTGGTGCAAAACATGCTGCACAAACCACTGGTGTTTTGACTTAAATAAGGTGGAGTGTATCAGGGCAGGAAACTTGGAAATGCCAGGACTGTAATCACCAAACTGGACATAGTGGCCATCTTGAAAGAAATTGCTGGCTCGTGGGCGTTAGCATGAATCCCTGACAGCTCTGGGTCGAACCCACGGCGGCGGCCATCGCAGCATAACACGCGACATCGCACTTCCTCTACCTGTCTCTCTCACTCTGTCGCTCTCTCTCCAAGGTCACCTGTCCCATGCAACGGTGAGTGAGGGGGAGCACAGTAACCATGGCAACTGCACAACGGGCCCAACTCCAGACTGCTCCCCCCCCTCTCCCGACACGGCCCTGAAGAACATTGAGAGAGTCATCCGCCCACAGGTGAGTGCGCTCACACACACACACACACACACACACACACACACACACACACACACACACACACACACACACACACACACTAATGAATATGTTGCAGGGGCACCTGATGCATTATTGAACATCACAGTATCCACCTACGAGTAACTTAAACACCTGCACCCACACACACACACACACACACACACAATGGTAAACGTCTCTGTCTGTGTATTCTCCCTCAGATTGGTTCTCACTGTTTTATTTCGTCTGCTCTCCTCCGTCTCTGTCAGTCATTCTCATAGCAGATTGGAGTTTAGGGGACGTCTGTCTTGTGTTTGTTTATCTGAACATCACATCCTGGTTACAGAAACCCAGATGAGCCCCTGTCCTGGGTTCGAGGGCTTGACTGTGGTTGTTGCGCGGCTGCGAGAGACGTTAATGCTGTGGATGTAAACAGGAACAGAGCTAATCCGTGTCTCATGCTGTGTCTGTGTGCTGCGTGTGCACACAGTTCTCTGCAGTCTCCTGCAACTGCGCCCGCAAACCTCCACAACTGTATAATTGAGGTTTTGAAGCATTTCATTCTGCAGCCTCAGCTGGGCTGTTGATCTTTCTTACCTCCGGGCTCATCGCTTCCTCTTCCACCTCCTTCAAAAACACAACCAGATGGCCAACGTAGTTTTGAGAAGAATCAGGAAGTAAACAAACAACTCGCGTGCTGTTCAATGGTGATGTGCAGCCATTGTAAAAAAAAAAACAAAAAAACTTCCACCTCTGTGGCCATTAAAGTGTCTTAGAGCCGCTGCAGGTGAAGATGACGAGCACATCCTCATTAGTTGGCGACGACGGTGAGCGTCCAGCTGCAGACGCAGTGCGTGGTCCAGTGCTGAGCCCTGATGTGGTGAATCATTGCAGTGTGTGGGAGCTCATTTTTGACAAATTATTCAGTTATCTTAACTTTTTCAAATATATAAACTGCTTGTGATTTTGACTGTTCGGCTTCACTCTTAGCTTCCAGTTGTGTTCTGTACTGCAGTGGACTGAGAAAGTGGGTAAACCCCTCTTGTGTTACTGCACTGCAGTGAGAGGCCGGATGAACAGTCGCATTTTGAGGTCACACAGCAGTTGCTCATCATCTGAACCGTTTAACACATCAGTTAATCTTTTAGACCTCCGATAACATGGACGATATAGTATCTGATCCAGATTGAGAAGCCAAATCCAGCAGACTGTTAAAATTCAGTGTCCAGGCAGCCTGAAGCCGAGGTGGGTTCATCATCTAACGCTGAAATGATGATACAGAAATGACTCACGCATACTTGTGTGGAATCTAATAAAAATGCCGCAGTAGGATTATTTCAGGGAAGGGGCCTCCTGGGCAACCGGGGCGGCAATAAGGAAATACGCAACAAATATCTATCAGTGTCATCATATCAGGAGTGGACGAGATTACCTTCATCCTAAAGCCTGTTGTGTGCGCCTTAACGCTCAGACGACTTCACTGTCTGCTACCTCCACAACAGACCTGTGCAGCAAAAAACATCATAAATTAATCATTTGTCACTGATCAGGAATAACCTCAAATCAACACGCAGCAATTCAAATGCATCATTAGCGACTTGGGAGTAATTCAGTCCTCTCACTTCTGTCACGGGGAAGATAGTATCAGACGCAGCAGCTCGGCGCCAGCGTTTCTCGCACCTTGATCATTAAAGGCAGTTGTTTTCTCGGTCTGCGGATGACGTGTGACACAAGGCTCCATCTGAACTACTCGTTTAGTGATGAGTCATAAAATGTTAGTTTGGTGAAGCATGAGCAAAATGTCTGACAGTGGGGTGAGATACGTGTCTTAGCTTTAAGAGTTTAGCCTCTCACTAAGAGACGAAATGGCTCCCAGAACCTCACCTGCCTTCGATGTCTTCCTCCCTCCCTTGTTTCCTTCCCTCGCCTCCTCTCCCATCATGCCTCATCCTTCATCGCGAGCCCTATCTTTGGCACGTTAACTAATGTGTGTTGGGGGATCACATGCGGTGCCCAGCGGGCCTCCGCTCGGCTTGAAGCGTGCATAATCAAGGAGCACCAGAGTTCAATTTTATAGCGCCTAATTAATTTTCTAGCATTCATTTCATTTCGTATTAGTGCTCCCGCTGGCTATTTCATCAGTACACACTGTGCAACTCGGGCTAACATGCACACAAACTCACATATGACGGCTGCAGCATGTACAGCAGAGTCTTGTACAGTCTTTGTTTTCAGCATTGGAATATTAATGTGGTGCTTTTCAGAAAAAGAAGTACAGATTCAATTTCACTGTTTTCGACATGGTGATACACTGTGAGGGAGATTTGATCAGATGCTTTGCTGCCATCTCTTCAACAGTCATGCGATTCTAAATTAAATCATTTCGAGCAGTCACATTTTCTCAAGTTGCTTTGGACAAAGCTGAATAATACATCTGAAGAGAATCCCTTTAGGGACCTTGATATTAAAAATTTCCAAGAACCGCTGTCGTACGTACACTTCACAAATTGTTGATTTAATTGCTTCATTTTATACTGTCATTTCTGTTATTTCTATTCAGTGTTATTGCCTTGTCCTCTCCTCCTGCATTAACAGAGGTGAATAATATAATGTAGCTCTCGGTTTGTGCTTTTAGTCTATTGCTCATTAGATGTCACACTGACAGTGTTTGCTTCCTCTTTCATGTAGATATGGAGCTAAGTCTTGTGTTTCTTACAAAAGCAACCTGACAGAGTTTAATTTTAGCCTTTTATCTAAAGTCAAGATTAACTCTTGAATTTCAAATCCATTGAAACCAGACTTAAAACAAGTGGACTAAACCAATGGCTTGATTCTGAGGCTTAAAGACTTCCTGCTTTGCACATTTCTTACAGTGTGTAAACCTCCCTCGCCCCTGACAAGGCCCCCCAAGACATTTTGCTGCAATAAAAATATGTTCGAGTAATTTATCCCCTTAAATCCAGGTTTAAAAGAAATTATTCAGCTTGTGTGTCACTAATGCTGCGAGTTGCTGATGTATTTAAAAAGAATTTTTTAAAAAACACGTGATGACTTTGTAAAAGCGTGAAAGGACCACACAGGCTGAAATCCATGGGCTCAGCGTTTGGGTCGGTTTTCTTTCTTCGTCCCTTGCGTCTTGTCCAAAGTGTCAGCTGGACATGTTAGATCTCGGGCTCTTGATCACACTCTTGGCCAGATGGGACGTGAACAGAAAGGAATGAGGGAATAGTCAAACAGATAAAAAGAAGCAGGAAGAGGGAGACGGACAGACTCTTCATCACGGGGTTATCAGTTTCACACCCGCTGGCTCAGTGTCCTACTTTGCTGCTTTTGTGCCAGTATGATAACAGTATGTTTTAATCCCCATTTCTTGTCTATGAGAGATTCCTGGTTACAGTCACCTCGTGACAGAACTCACGTTTGCGCCCACAAAGCTCCATCACATCGTCACAATACGACACACACATCTGGGCATCGCCTCTGTCGCTCTCCTGTGTTTGTGAGGACGGATTTGCGTTTCAGACCTTAAAGTCTAGACGTTTTCTCCTCAGACGGTCGACTCTTCCTCTAAATGCTGCAGGAGGATTAAAGCTGCATTCAGATCAACATTAGCATTGTGTCAGAAAAGCAGCCTCTTCTTTCATCTCAGTCAGGCCACTGCATTGGCGTAGCCCCGTTTTGTGCTTCTTATGCATTAACGTTACCTCTGAGTCACATCAGTTCTTCTGAAAGAGAAATCTCTGCCAGTTTGAAAAGCTCAAAACCTCGTTTAACGACTCTTAAAGGTGTTCCCATATCGTAGGTATTTTATTAAAAATGGACCTCCTGGCTTGTATCTTATCTTCTCCCTGATTGAGTGAGTGAAACCATGCCTCACTTCAGCCTCATTTGCTCTGACTTTACGTATTTTCGGTTGCCGGTTTACTTGGTCCACCTTGCTGAAACTTTTACAGTCTAATGCTGCTGTAAATTCTACCTTCAGGAAGGTTATAATGTTTCTCCAGGCTGTTCTACGTTGATTCAACTTTACGGTCATTTGGAGGATACAGTCTGTGGTGCATTTTACCGCGAGGTGTTTGTAATTAAAAAGTAATTTGGCGAGCTCCCGTTGATGTAAGTGTGATGGACAAAATATTAGAAACACCTCTCAGGATGGCACAGTTCAACAGCAGCTCAAATTACAACCTCCAAAATGACCATAAAGTTTAATCAGCAGCCCTCTTAAACAAATTCAACAGAAATGAACATTACAGCCTCCTTGAGGGGAGAATTTATTGAGTTGTAGCTCTGCTCTGTAGTATTGAACAACCCTTACTCACACTGGAATAAATCGTCTATTTGCTGGGACTATAAGAGACGTATAGAGTATCACTTTGAGGTTAAGAGCAAAGGAGTGTATTACAGCGAGCGTCGTAGAGAACAGCTTGCTTTTAAAGCCACTAGACTACAGTATAGTATGCACGGCACACATTCAGACCTACTGTTACACATGAACACATTGCGTTACATATGTATGGGCATGTAGAAGAATACACACAGTGACAGGCTGATAGCTTTCCTGACCACACACACACACACACACACACACACACACGCTCACACTCAGAGAGGAGTGCAGATAAGGCAGGCTAACTGGTTTCTGATGCTTTTCAGTGGTGTGCTGATAGTAGATATTTTTCCCATCCAGAGGCTGAGAGGCACTCGGCGTTAAATGCACAGAATATGACACAGCTGTCACGTAAGAGAGCGTATAGAAGAGCTTTAAGGAGCAGGCTTGAAGCCGGTTTGTTGAAAATCCCTCAGGACGATCTGCTGGAGGAAACTGAATGAATTTTACTCTCAACTGTCCAAATTACAGCGGTCAAGGTGCTCTTCAGCAAGGCATGAACAGCATTATCCTCAATCAATGGGCTGAATAAAAAAACGTGGTATTGATTTTAGTTTCCTGAGATGGTTTGTTTTGACCAGCTCAGATCTGCTGAACTTAAAGGTGATATGTGTAATTTCAACATCAGTGTCATTTTGAGATGACAGCATAATTATAGTAAACAAATAAGACAGTCAGGAAAATGACTGCCAGGCTCCACCAGCCGGAGATTTACTCTTGAAGTACACATTTTCATTGGAAATCTGTTGAGCTGTTCTCAGTTCAAATGGAGCTAAAGTTCTTTGAGCTCCTTATAATTGGAGTTGGTGGAGCGAGCGAAAATCTAACAAAAAAATCTGGTTTTATAAAAGCCAAAGGGAGAGCTAGCGCCCTCTGCTCCACAGGAAACACATGAGATTATGTAAAATCTGGTTTTTCTTTTGAAAAATATTGTTGATATTAATGTTAAATCAAAAGAATTGATGGTGCTGCCAAACCCAATGCGAAACAGCTCCTCGTTCGGCAGCTCACGAGCTCACACAGGCTAATCAGAGGCTACCTGCTAATCACTAAACGGCCAGTAAGCAAACCAAACTTCCCCTTTTCTGGATTTTCTTTTTCCTTGGGAGTCGATGGACTAAACAAGACTAAAATAAGGTCTTGAACTTATGTTTAACACTCCAGTTGGAACGTTCACCAGCACGTTACCAGTATGAACTTGATGAAATGCAGTATATCAATTCTAATAGTGGATTAATACCTTTTTCTCATAATCTGTTCATCATTTTGAGTTATTTCTAAATCAAAAATATATTCTCTGGTTTCAGCTCCTGTCATGTGTAATGTAACTTTTCAATCTTATATCATTTTAAAACAGTAAATTAAATTCTAAATTGCGCGATGAAATGATTTCATTTTAGATTTTTTGGCTCTGTGACTTTGTGATTGACACTGTCACTATTTTTCCATCTTTCATTGACACGAACGAACGAACAAAAGCAAACAGCAGATTGATTCATAATGAAAAACGTCATTTTTTTTTTTCCACCAGAAGAACTCCAGTTTGTAATACAAGACATGCACACAGACAGAGCTCTAATCACTTTGGCATTTAGAGCTCATTAATCTGCTCACACTCATCAATCAGTTAGCCGCTGAGGCTATGTTTGTGCTGAATACACACAGTCACTTGATGATCGCTCTCTGACAGTGTTGCTCCAGTTAGTTAATCTTCCAGTAAATTTGCTCGGATATGTGCGTAATTACACCACGTGTGCGGAGTACGGCACACCTCGACGAACAGGAGGCTGCGTTTGTGCAGAGAGTCCGCACGCAGTCAATAATCAATAACAATCGTGGCAGCTGTTTGGTGTCAGAGAGAGGTGGCGAGAAAGGAGGCTACTGGGAAGCAAGAGGAGAGTAAATAGATATAGAAAAAAAAAAATCAATTGACCTTCCTCTCATTATAGCTGCTCCACCTGAATGTTTTGAAGTTGGTGAAGATCTTTATGAGTGTGTGTGCGTGTGCGTGTGTGTGTGAGGTTGAGGTTTGCTTGCCCATCCAGTAGGTTGGTCTTAACCCCCTCGAGGAGAGGCGTGGATCATACGCCGCTAATTGGACTGACTCAAGCTAATGCTAAAAGCTCTCCGGGGGGAGTTATTTCCTGGTGTTTCCCACTTGTATTAAAAGGATTGGAAGGTAACATTTTGATGATTTCAATAAATCATGCAGTTCATTCACCTCATTAGCTGTGAGCTGAGAGCACCGCTAGCTTTCACTGGCCTCTGCACTGCATTTTAAATTGCGTGCCGCGATAGATTCGACAGCTGCTTTAATACTTTATAACAGTCAGAAGGTGAATTACTTCTAGTTCAAACTGAGCTTCAGTGAAGCTCCCAGAGTTTTTCACAGATTTAGATTAGACTGTGTCATCGGACCGATGGTACGGTCTGAGTAAATGTACCCAATTGGAGTGACAGCAGATAATGTGATTGACGACACAAAGTGGAAGTCTTCTGTGTGGAAGCTGAAGCCAAAAAAAGCCAAAAACCAGCTGTTTGCTCTGAGGTTGCAATCTGGAAAAACCTCCAATGATATTTAACTTAACTCAACGCGCAGACGCCAGATCAAGCTGAACATATGAGGAATGGTTTGACCCACTCCTGACCTTCATAATTCAGGCTTTGTATCTGAAATAAGGCTTAATTTCTGCAACCTCTCAGGCTGTTTCGCATCTTAGTTCAATGCAGAAACTGACTTGTGTGTGTTTTCAATAACATGAAATAACAATGAGAGCGAAATTTATAGAAGTGAAGTGAAAGAGACAAAAAAAACGCAGCATTCCTTCGGACAAATTAACCATTTTTTAAAGAGATCAGGCTGTGCTGAAGCAAGAAAACTTATTATATTACTCATGAGTGCTTCTGCTGCCACATTTATCATGACTAGCTGAGACGCTGTTTAGCTCTGAAGAGTATTATATTTACATAATTAAACAAAAAGGCAAAAAGAGGCTCTTTAAACCATGTTTATTTTAGTCAGCGACAGCTCTCCTGATCAAAGTGGAGGGAAAGTAGAGCTATCAATAGCTATGCAGTGACTGTACATGTGTGTCTGGAAAGGCCGTACGAGCTGCTGCATGAGCCATGTTTGAGCCTTCAGAAGAGGCACTATATATGTTAATATCACTGAAGTTTGTCAGCGCCTCAGAGGCTCACCTGAGTGAAAAAAAAGAGGCTTGATCATCACAGGAAAAAGATGGAAGAAAGAGGTGAATGCAGAATCAAGCTGAATGGTGGTGTTATAGTCTGAAGAGCTGCAGTTTGTTTTGGATGTGCGGGGGGAAAAGGGTTTGCGTGTTTACTCTTATTTTCTATTCTCTTGTTATCTTTTTGCTCCTTTTGCTTTTTGCCTTTTGAGTTTCTGTGTTTACATCTTTCTGTGATTGTGTCAGGACGACCAAACACAGAAAATACGGGGGAATGCAAAAGAAGCAGAAGCGCTGAATGCAAAATACGCGTGTGCTGCTCCGTGTGAGCTTCATTAGCTCTGCGCTACTATGAACAGAAGAAAAGGTGCTCCAACAACAATCAATTACACGCAGTTTGATAATTACCTTTCAGTCCCCTGCTCACGTTCAATTGCTAAATTAGTCAACCAGTAAAGACATTTCATGGGTAAGGCAACATTTTGGGATAAAAAGCTCACCTTCGCTCTTTGGTACGATCAGCGTTCGACACGTTTTCCGCAGTTTATGCTGTAAATTCTGCTTCTGCGTAGAAGAGCAGAACTGGCAGGTCACCAGGAGAACCACAATGCAGCTCATTAAACGTGATAATTCTATGAAAATTGATGATCCCGTTATTTATAATTCAGCACCATTCCTCAGTTTCACACAGAAGCGCATCTCACCTCATCTTAGGTGAGGAATTGCATTTTTTTAGCTAATGGGTGCGTCATTTATTAGCGCCCAAGCACACACACACACACACACACATTAGGGAGGTATTAAACGGCGTTCTTTCCCACAGGGATGCTGATCCGGGCGGGGAAAATGTCTTTTGCTGTAGTTTAGTGAGGCATGGAGGAAACCTGCTTATATGTGTGTGTGTGTGTGTCCTTGTGTGTGATTGTGTGTCTTTGCTCATTAATCCCCTTCCAATCGGCCATGACATGTTCATTAGCCTGCTGCCCGTTTGCATTGTTAACGCTACGCCTCAGCCGGAGCTACAGTGTACGTGTGTGTTTTGTTGCATGTGTCGGAGTGTGTTTGTGTGTGCCAGCTCTTAATAAACACAAGTTCAGAGAGAAGAAGAAGAAGAAGTGAGAGAAGCAGACGCCAAATACACACAGACAATGGCGAGATAAGTGCAGGAATAAAGAGATGTTTAAAGGATGAATAGGAGGAGTTGAAGTTGGTATTAAACTCATTAAACATTAGATGGCTTGCGCACACACACACACACACACACACACACGCACACACACACACGCACACACAGAGCCTGAACCTCCCGCTTTGAAACAGCAGAGAGTCACATTACAGCAGCTCCATCATTCTGGGTTGATTGCTGTTTCATCTCATTTATTTTTGGGTCCTTTTTTGTTAGTTGTTCAGCCTGCGGCGAAGTAAACACTGCAGGTTCTGCATCCGTGCAGGCACGCTGTGTGAGGCGGTTTAGCGTTAGTATGTTTTCTTTGACTTAAACGCAGGTCAGCGGTGCTTCTGATCACAGAGATGTGATAGAAAATGTGTAAATACATGTTTGTCGGCGGCAGCCTGCGCAGTGTCCCTCCCCTCGCCCCGTCAGGGTGACTTTCTGCTGGGCTCATGCATCATCATCCTGTTCCCCGCTGCGTCTCTGGGCTGCTGTGATTTTGTTTGGTTGATGCTGTGGTCCTTTAAACATCCCCGGACTCGCAGGATGCTGCTGCTGTGGTGTTATTCCCCTCTGACCAGCTCTACACTAGAAAAAAAAAAAGAAAAGAAAAGTCGAGCTCGCTGCTGTATCTGTGCTGCAGTCTGGTCTTCTAAAGCGGCTGTGGTTGCCTCTTATATACTGGATTTCTCCACGTTTGGCCGAGTTAGCCCGGTATCAGTGTTGTCATCTAACTCTCAGCCAGAAAGGGAGCGCATGCAGAATCTTGAACTATTCCTTTAATGCCTCTGTTTCTTCTCTTTCCTCTTCCTCCTCTTTCCTTTATTTCCCCCTTCATCTCCTCTTTAAAATTCCTTCCTCTCACCATCCTCCACGCCGTTCTTTGTTCTTCTTTGTTCCTTCCCCTTTCTTCCCTCAGTGCTTCCACTCACTGACAGGCAGAAATGAAAACATTCTTCATATTTTTCGTGCTCTTCTCTTGCTCAACCTATTTCCCTCTTTCTCTTGTTTTGCTTTTGTTTTTCATCTCAGTTTAGTTCAGTCGATCTGAAGACTCTTCAAAGGCCAATTTGCGTGTACCGCGCATGGAGAAGAGCCCTCTCTCCTCCTCTGCTTTCATTTCCTTTCACATCCTCTGCCCCCGCTCTTCCTCTCCCAAGGTTCGGTTTTTGTGCCTCGAGTCTCACATAAGACAGCGAAGGTCTCGTGAAGGTGGCCTGTCATGTGTCTGGGTCTCAACATTCAGGATGTTGTTTTGCCTTTATGGTTCACAGTATTGATTCACTTTGCCTACATCCTCCGACACACACACACACACACACAAACACACACCAGCAGGGTTTTGACTGCCTGTGCTGCTTGTGAAGCATAGCAGCAGGTTGTTGAGAACTGCAAATGCCTCATTATGTAAGATGTGTTTACCAGATGCCAGTCTACAGTTTCAGTTGTCCTCTGCCTCGCTTGTTTCTCTCACTCTCTCACTTTCTCACTTGCTGTAAGCGAATCATTACGTCTCTCTGTCGTTACCTGTGTCCCTCACCTCTGCATTCACATTTTACATTACATAAAACTTGCTGATGTATCACATTATGTCACACACATGTTCAGGTGTCATCAGGAATAAGTCTGAATTTGTGAGTCATGCACGCCACGTGGGTTTTTGTCATTCAGGAGGAAAACGCAGTGAATGACTTGCAAACATTCTGCGATCAGACTGCACAACAGTTTGGCATTTCGAGATGATCGCCGCTCTTTAAGTCATAAACTCTTGTTGTGACTTGGCAGATGGAAGGAGAGATGACATGTTCCATCTCAGCCAGTCATAGCTTGCATAAGTAGCCGCTGGCTGCTCATTAAGATGGTGGCTGTACTTGAATATGACAACCTTTTGTTGTCTGAGATCACTCATTTTAAATGTCAGTAGCAGATCTCAGTACAGAAAACACAAAGAATACGACCCCAAATCACCAACATGCCCGTTTGTACGGCACTGATGTCACATGACCTCTGTGTGTGTTTTGGGGTGAAGATCGCAGACGACTTCCACAGTTAATACACAGTCCCGTGCCAAGAGTACCAAAGAGGATTATAATAAGAATAATCACCATTTATGATAGTGGAAGTAATACAGAAAAAAATTAAAATGCCACCATGCATGTAATGGGTAGCACCATCATTTCTCAGCGTTTGTTTAATTGGCATTTTGCTGTTTATTCCGTGTATTTCATACTGAAAGCCAAAAGGAACAAGCAAAGAAACCAAAGCATTTACTTTTAATGCGTTCATTTAAAATGCAAAAGCAGAAATGGATAAACCCACAATCATTCAGCTCCATGTGAGAGAGTGAAGTTTAGTTTCTGTATGAGCAAGAACAGAATAGATGCTTTCACCTCTCTGACTGCTGCCCTTCTCTTCTTCCCTTCCTATTTCCAGCCCAAGCAGCGCACCTCTTTGTCCTCATCCCTGGACGTCCAGAGGCCGGTCAACCACAGCTGTGAGCCCAGCGAGGTGAGCTCGTCCCTGGGCTACGCCAGCTTCAGCACCAGCCCCCCCGCCAGCCCACCGCTCAGCCCCAACCAGGAGGACTCTGCAGGCTCCAACGACGACTGTCAGCTCACAGGTAGCTCATGAAGCAGGCAGGAGGGTGCAGTGGGTGTTAAAGGCCGCGTCTCAGCCCAAAGAGAGAGTGAGCGTCGGCCCGGCTGAAACACACCTTGACCTCTGACCTCCCTGTGGAGGATCAGCAAGAACAAATATCCCTTTAAGGGGAAGATCACAATATGAAAACACATTAAAGACAAATACATTTAGGTTCACAGTGAATGTTCTCTACTGTACGGTTGCAACTAATTATTTCTTAATAAATGTATCATTTGGTTGATAAAATGTCCAAAAATAGTCAAAAAGTTATCACAATTTCAAAAAGGCTTCTGTGACCAAAAGTCCAAAACTCAAAGATTTTTAGTTTAATATCATAGAAGACAAAGAAAAGCAGCAAACACTCACCTTTAAAAAGCCTGAAACAGCGTTTTGTTCGGTCATGTCATCAATAATGCATAAAGCACAAATTTACTCTGAAAGTCGGCGTATTGAGTGTCGGTATAATACCTTTGGCCTTGTGGCGCATTAATTTCTTCACTATTAGTCGACTGTCTTAACGCTGCTCATCTGTTTTCATTCCTGCTGTTGGAGCCTCCTCATTCATTCTGCATTTGATGCCTTGGTGCAGATGTTGTTCAAACTCTTCAAACTGGAAACCAAATGAAATTTTAATCCTCTCGCTCTTGGTCGGAGGAAATTGAAATCATACTTGCTCCTGTCATACTTGAGACCAGAGCCAAGAGGGAAACGCCTTAAAGGCTCAAAACAGATCTTAGAAAGAACTGCTGGACTCAGTTGGACTATGGAGGCAGTGGAGGGCGCACCATGACAGCTGCAACATTTCTGCCAAATGAGAATTAGGGATATGGTTCAGAATATGCTGCAATCTGTGACTGTATGACATTAGTTCGAGGAGACATAGTGCCGACCTTCAGGACTACTTAGCCAGCCGGGAACATGCTATTGCCAGTCAGTCGCTGTAGCTTTTTGAGCTAGCTGACTCTACGTTAACAAGCTGGTTAGCTTGGTCGCTAATGGGACAACAAGTTTATTCAAGAGACCCATCCCACTGACTGTCTGGAGTCTCTGTGTTCCCTCAAAGGTCAGCACTTTATAATATTTCGTGAACTCACTGAAGTTGAACACATTGCACACATTTATTTACTTTACCTGTTCTGACGAAGCCTAAACGAGCATGTTGTTCTCGAGACGTATTTCTTCCTGTTAAATACTAAACGTAGCTGTTGTTCGCTCTGAAAAGAGGACATTTCAAAGGGCTTTTGAGGTGAAAATTATTCTTAACTTGTAAATTAGTCTCAAGTCTGTTTGACTGGAAATCAGGATGCAAACAAGCACTTTCAGGGGAAAACTCCACCGGATATCTTAAAAACGAGGCCCCAAGACATCAGCAGAAGACGCTCCCTTACTTCTGTGTGGAGGCTCTTTTACTGTCAGAGCAGATGAAACGCTGTTAGTTTCATCTAATGACGTCCCCCCGCTGAGTTTAAAAGTCTCTCCTCCAAAAGGAATTTTCCATGTGACGAACGAGGTGTTTTCTCGTAAGAGTCCCATAATGAGGCGGGTTAAGTGTTAAATCTGCACACGTGCACGTTCCAGTGCTTTTATTTAGACGAATGCTTTCACATCATGGATCCTAAAATAACCACACTGTGGTTCCTGTGACCCTCTTTCCTAACATTTAACCCCCATATGGAACTTTAATTCAGCCTTTTTATCTCCACCTGTATCATTGTCTCAAGGACCCATCGGTGTCCCCGTGCCACGCTTTGGGAACCACTGCTTCAACCCTTCGCATCCTTTACTTGTCGCTCGTGGCACATGTTACCATAGCGATGCGTTTCCTTGTTGTCATGGCGAAGCGGTGGCCTTGGCGATAGTTTACTGGATGCCGGATGCTTTCTTTTCTCACCTGGGTTTCATTCAGTCACACCTGCTCCTATCAGGCACCGACAGACGAGGCAGAGCAGGGGAGGTCGACCAGGCCGGAGGGCAGTGTGTGCGTGCGCGTGCGCGTGTGTGTGCGTGTGCGTGCGTGCGTGTGCGTGTGTTTCATTCAGGAGCAGTTCAGAGGCCCAGTTAGACTTTGATGTGTGTAGTGCCTCCAACGAAAAACACTCATTATCAATCCACAGGTACACACATACACACACACACACACACACACACACGCACACACACACACACAGATGTAGAACTGATTGAGACTTCTTCATCTGCTATTCTCATTGAAGCATCACCACAGACTTTATTTAACAAGAGTGTGTTATTTCCCCTTTGAACGTACACACGAGTGTCGGGCCTGACGGTGACGTCTGACCGATGTCGTCTGAGGACAAAGACCGAGGAGCAGTTTTTGATCACAGCTCTCATTTTTACTTTCAACATGCTTAATTTACTGGATATCAGAGTAATTTTGGGGAATGTTAAATTATGGATACATAAGGATTTAATGAGTTAGAAGATGCTTGTGGCTAGTTTTAACAAGTCTGGTGTGATTAGTGAGAATGATTGTCCTTTGGATTTTATTAGAAACAACAATACTTCTTATCAGGGCTGATACTTACTGGCACTCCTGGCTAATTGTGTGAATAAAAGGAGCATCAGAGCCCCTCATGTGAGCTTAAGGGGAGAAGACAGGCTGTACCAACCGTGGCACCGCAGCTGCTTTATTGACCCATCATTACCTGAGCTTCACTCACAGCAGCTGTTTGGCCCATGCATTTCGTGTTAGCTGTGTTAGCTGGCCTGAACGTTTGGGCATCTCATCCTGTCTGCCATGACGTGGTCACACTAGGCTGACAAACGGGACGTCGTGGACAGTTGTGCAGATTGTTGTGCATCGTTGTTTTCATCGTAGTTTGAGAGCATGAAATGTGACCAGCGTTACCAGACAGTCCAAACAAATCCAGTATTTTCTTCTCCTGTTTTTTTTTTGGAAGTACCTGTAATATTTGCTTATGGGAAAATGTGACTGACGCAAACATACTGCAACCTGAAGCAGCGGTGGGAAGACTGTCTTCATCTTCACTGCTGATTTTACACATAATGTACACATTATAGATACACTTAATAATGTATTTTAAGTGTGTTTACATCCATTTGTTTCTCTCTGTCTCGCTCTCCTCGCCTGAAGCTCCAACACCAGGAATAGACTGGCACCATTTATATTTCCATTTAATTCTTTTCTCTATTTTTTTTCCCCTCCTCCTTCTTCTTCTGCTACTCCGCTCATCCCTCCCGCTCTCCTCACTTATTAGCTTTATAGGGCCCATTGTCGAGTTGCCATGGTAACAAGTGGCTTACAGAGAAGAGAGGGAGAGGATGAGCGAAAGAGGGAGGATGTATGTATGTGGATGCAGAAGGCAAGGAGTCACAGGATTCAAAGGATGCCAGTGAAAAAGAGAGTGGGTGAGGGAGAGAGAGGGGGGAGGAGAGGGGGGAGGGGCGATGAAGGAAAACAGAGAGATTTCAGGGTTGGATAGAGAAATGAGGACAAGAAAGTGAAGGAACCCCCCCACACACGCACACCATAAAAGGTATTTCCTTCCTTCCTGTCAGTATCTGTCTCTCTCTGCTCATTTGCTTCCTAAAAATCCTGAACCGCTCTTCGCCATCCTAACATTTATACAAAAAAAAAAAAATCTCCGGCCCTGCAGCAGAACATGCAGGTGTCATCCACCTGCGGGGGCAGTTGGATAAAAAGGAGGTCTATTTATAACCGCTGCTGCTGTTGATGCTACACTTTACGTAATGTTGGACAACGCTGGAGAAGATGTTCCCCCGGTGCCCTCGGTGCAGAGTGCCAAGTGCAATGCAGTGTTATGCAAAAACAGCGCAACTGTTGATGCAGTTGTCCTCCATGAATTATGCAGTGCCCCCTGCGACAAGTCAGTAACAAACAGGCACAAATCTGCAGGTCTCTATTTATTCATCTGGAAGCTGTTAAGTTGCTGGAATACATCAGAGCTTCATAATGAAAATGCAAGCACAGATTTTAATAATACGCTGTTACATGTCGCATGCTGCACTCACGTTTGTGTTATTTTTAATGTCATTTAAAGGGAAATCCCAGCATTAACCTGGGTCATTTTCTTATGACTACTGAGCATAATAACATTTAAAGCTGCGCTAATCATTGTTTTTACATAAACAATGGGTCAGGTGACTGCATGTAACGTGAAATTGGTGATTAACCCCTCAGCTCTGCGTAGCTTTTTAGCTTCTTTCAACTCTTTGTTTTGGTTCGCTCTCTTGCTATCATGTTTATTAGAAGCAGCAGGTGGCTGTTTTTGATGAAGAAAGCTCAGATAAACCAGCTGTGCACTGCCTGGCCAGCTCCAAACTGCAGACACACAACATTTGGCAGCTACCTGGTTAGCATTAAGAAGCTAAAAGAGCAAGATTTCCCCCCAGGCTTTGGTGGAGGTGGTCCTCAAGAAGTCCCTGTAGCTGCTGTAGGGAGCTACATGCAGGTGTAGAGTAGTTAGCCACAAACAGACAGAAAAACAGCCACCTGAAAAAGCAAAAGACTTCGTACTCTTCATAATGCAAGTGGCCACAGAGGGGCTGAGTGATCGATGAGCTCTTACAGTTAATGAGCCGTAAATGGCAAAGCGATCAACCGCTCTGCATGTGTGCCAGCGCGGCACCGGCTGCGTGTTTACTTGAAAGAGTTAAGTTCATTAAAGCTTGCTTGCTTAATTCAGCCCTTTGTTCCCAAAATACCACCCAATTGTCATGCACCTTGACATGAACTCACAGCTACGAGCACATTGTTCTGCACAGATGCACAGTCGATCTGTCAGCCCGCTGTGCTTGATCATTAGATCATGCTCAAAGTCAGCGGCGCCTTTGTTTGCAGCATTAATTTGATAGTCATGCACACACACACACACACACACACACACACACACACACACTTGTGTTTCTTTTCGATTTTCCATCCATTGACGTCTTCAGCTCAACCTTTTGCTCTCTGTTATACACAATCACATTTCCTCTTTAAGTGTGTGTGCCAGCATAGCATGCAGCTTCATGAAGTAACCCTGTGATTAGCAGCCTCTGGTGTTTAACATAAACAAACGTGTATCGTGCAGTTTTCCCGTTCCTCCCGTGTTTTACGTCGAATCAGAGAAGCAGCGGTGCAACCTCGAGACTCTTATGAAAAATGGCAGGAATTTGCTTAATGGCTGTTTTATTTGGTTCTGTCCTCCTCGTGTTGGTAAAAATGACTGCACAGCTGGATCAACGCCTCCCTGACGCAGAGTGGGCTCACAGTCTTGCCCCTTCGGACGTCGCCAGTCTTCATGGTAAAACTCTCCAAATTGCAGCGCCCTCAGAGACGAGGCTCTAATTACAGCATAATTTCATTAATGAGCGGGATGGTCTTGATCACACATTCTGTGTGCTTGTATCATTTAGTTTTCACCTCAGGCAGTCGTGCTAACAAAATAGGCTCAGACTGAAAGGCTTTGTCTGTGGTGTGTGTTTGATGGGGGGGGCGTCAGTTGAATTTTCCAGCCGTACTGCATCGCTCCAGGGATGGCAGTGTTTGTTGGTTTGACACTAGAAGGCTGTTTTCCACATTCATCTGCTGAAATAAAGTTTCTCTGAGCTCATGGAAAACCCAGCTTTAAAGAGGCGGGCCTACATGTGTGATTTGTGACATCACAAATAGTTTGGAAGCCAATCATGGTCCAGTATTGATTGTACACAGGTGTGATGTGGGAACTTGAAGCCTGCAATGCACAAACACTGAGAATGCGAAAGTCCAGTGTTTTATATTCATCTTAAACAGGTCTGGAAGAAATCTGTTATCATGCTAACGTGCTAAACTACGAGGAACACAGTGAACATTATACCTGCTTAACCTCGGCGTGTTAGCTTTGCCACTGAGAGCATGTTAGCGCTCAGCTCAAAGCGCTGCTGTGTCAAAGTACAGCCTCACAGAGCCGCCAGCATGGCTGTAGGTGACGGTGACTCATGTTTGGAAGCTCTGAACACAAACGAGGCTCACACAGACACACAGACTTCAAAACAGCAGAGCAGAAAGTAACAGAATCCAGTCGGATGCGGAGAGAAGCTCATCTGGCTGTTGATTGAATTCAGCAGCAGTGACGAGGAGACTACAGCAGCAGCTTTATAGAGCCTGTACTGCACTTTGTTCTTATGTAGTCATCTGTTTGTCATGCTGTACAGTCATTTGTGAACCCGCCTTGACAGGATTTATGTTGTTAATTTTGTAGCTGATAGCAGGTAATGTTCTGGCACAACCTCCAGTCTATATTTAGGGTTAAACCCCCTTCATTTCTTCGTGGTGATTGGTTGATTCCTCTAACAAACCCACCATGTGTCCTTGAATTCCTCTCAAACGTAGAAAGCGTTCAATGATCAAAAAACATACCAGGAGCAGTTTTCCTTGATAGCCTTTCTTTATTTCTGCTTTCATATCACTATAAATAAGAAAAATGCTAAATAAACAAAGCAGTAATATAAACATGAGCTTCATTGTGTGATCTTGGAGAAGAGATTTCTATAAATGTGTGGCCTGTGGAGGTCATGCTCACAGGCAGTGGTTGTGGTGTAAGGCAGCTCTAATTGCCAAGTGGTTGTACTGCTGAACAGTTTAAAGAGGGTCCCACTGCTCCTCTATTCACACACTCTGTGTATTATGATGTGCTTAGTCACAGGCTGCACTGTCACTGCCACAGTGACTACCTCTTAATGGAGGTTTTGATTGCACGTCCTTGAGAAAAACACTGAATTCTGCCGAGTTGTTGTCGTGCAGGCTTGAAAGGTTTGAAAGTAGTGCAGGAGTTTTGCTGCAACTTTGCATAAAACACGTTAATTATGATGTAAACTCATAGAAATGTTCAGTATTTCTGGGACAGACGTCAGCCCTTTGACATACACACTCAGTGTTGTACTGCACACTTGCATGCTGCTTTCACTTCAACTTGCGGCTGGCATCGCTTGTAACTGTCAGGTGACTTTTGGAAATCGTCCTGATCTGAGTAAACGCTCTGTTTGCATCTTAAAGACAGTGTTCGAGTCCAGGTCCCGCTCTTAACTGTTCATTTATCTGTAAATCTCAGCGTCGCAGTGATTCTTTTCTTTCCTTTGCCTGCAAAACTAAATATTTTGATGATTCAGCTCGGACTCGGGGGCAGTTACATAAACATAAATAAATCAAATGTGATTTGTGATGACTTCACCTGACGAGCCCATCGTGGAAAAACACACTTGACTGTTAGCTGGTGGATGGCTAGCAGGGCTAAAGCATAATAGGAGGTGAATGTTTGGGGAAATAAATCATAATTTTTTCAAAGAGCGTGTTTGATTCAGCTGTCATCCTCCTCGTCTTGAAGTAAAACAGTGGGTGAGGAGGATGAGGGTGGAGGTGAGCGGTCACACGGCTTCATGTTGAGCTTGTTTTTTCTTCACATCTAACTCTGAATGTCGCCTGCCTGCTCACGCACACACACACACACACACACACACACACACACACACACACACACACACACTGAATGACACTCGTGAGAAGCTGCCATCATTCCCGACTTCAGGAGACTCGAAAAATGGGTTACCGTGGGAGACGAGCCAGTTGCCGTGGCAATATAGTCTGCGTACTCCAATCAGGAGGGAAAATGTGAATTCGATATCTGCAGACTGGCCCTTCAGTGCCTTTCAGGCTGGGTTTATACGTACGGGCTGTCAGACATGAGGTGATGCTCTCAGCTCTGGTGTCACAGAGCTGAGGTGCACGGTCACGCACAAACTGGGAGAGAAAGATGAAGCCAGGGAACGCTCTTCCTCATCTGGAGACATTTTAACTCAGCATTACAATGAAGAGGAGTGAAGGCAGATTCAGGGATGGTGTGTTTCTCTCTCACGTTCTAGACCTTGTTGTTGAACATGATGAACAGTTTGTTCATAACTGTTAATAAACTACATCTCGTTTACCAACAGTTACTAACCTCAGTCCCAAGCTAGAAATTCAGTTTTTCTACTTCATTTATCTGTCTGTAAATGTCTATCAGCTTCAGATATTTAGCAGATGTGCTGCACATGTGCAGGTGAAGCAGTTTTGTGGGAGGTTTTCAGGCTGCTTGGGTCAACACCTCCAATGTGAATTATTTACAAAGCTTTCATCAGTTTTTTATTCATGACCTAAAGCTGGCGTTCACTGGGACTGCTTAGGGTTGAACATCACAGCTTGGGTATAATTAAAACATCCTTCCACCAGTGCTTCTTCAGAGTGTTGGCATTTCCAACAGCACTTGAAAGCAGCATATCTACAGCTCTCACATGTGATTCATCTATTTTCTTGTCACCTTAACACTTTGTCAAGTCAACGATCCAGACTTCAGACCATTTCCTGTCATCAGTCCAACCAGCAGCCCTCCAGAGGCCTACAGTACCATCTTGATGTGCCTTTGTTAGCATAGCCTAGCACTAACCTAGCGTTAGCTTAGTACCTGAGGCTCAGGGAGCTGATAATGATTTATCCAGGCCTGTGGCACTTAGGAAATAGACTCAGTCTTAAATCTGTGGGATGACTGACAGCTGAGATATTACTCTGTAGTTTTTAAGTCAGTGCCGCGCCACAAGAGACGGAGAGATGAACACGGCGCTATCAGATGTTTGGATCACCTCCCAGCCCCTCCCTCCACCACGCACACACACACACACACACACACACACACACACACACACACAGGGAAACATCCAACAACAAATAGTGTGTGTGGTGTTTATCGTGTTTGTGTGTCTGTCTGCATTCAGCCACTCACAGTTCATTTCAGTAATGTAACAAAAAAATGAAGGCAATGATAAAAACAGGTTTATTTGTGTAGCACCTTTCAACAACAAGGCAATTCAAAGCGCTTTACTGAAGACAGAGAGGCGTTAAGAAAAGACACCAGGCAATATAAAAGACAAATAGGATTTTAAGAGTAAAACAAAGAAATTGGATGAAAAGATTAAGCTAAACTAGAAAGAGACAAATCAAACAAAAGAATAGAAATTACAGTACAGCTCCAGTGCAGTGCAACATATAATTGAATTGTCCCAAATTGACTTTAATAAAATGCAGAGGTAAACAAAGTCTGAAGCTCTGATTTAAAAGAACTGAGCATCGGAGCTGATCTCAAGTTTTCTGGGAGTTTGTTCCAGATATGTGATGCATAAAAACAGCGTGCTACAACAGCAGACCAGGAATGGATTTTGGCCCCAAACCATTCAGTGTCTCATAAACCAGCAGTCGTATTTTAAAGTTTGACACCAGCGTAAAGATCTGAGAACCGAAGCGATGTGATCCACTCACCTCGCAACATTGTCTGAATCAGCTGCAGCCGTCTGATCGACTTTTTCAAGAGAACTTTAAAGACAGCATTGCTGTAGCTGAGTGAAGACGCACACATGGACACGTTTTTCTAAATCCTGAGACATAAATCCTTTAAATCTTGATGTAGTTTTAACGTGAGTTTAATACTCCAGCAATTTTGCTAGCCTGGTTTATGGTTTTAAACATTAGCAGCTGGAAGTGAGCATTGAGAATTTCTGTTTTATCTTTGTTTGCCTGATATTTTGTTGTTTCTGTGTTAGTGGAAGAATGTAGATATTAAACAGAAGAGGCCCGATAATGGAGCCTTGGGGAACTCCACACCATTTTTGTTAGCTCAGATGTGTAATTTACTAATCGACACAAAGCAGTATCTGTTTAGCATTGTGCCACAAAGTCCAGCTTAGTTTTCTAGTCTAGTCTGTTGTGCTGTGGTCGACTGTGTCAGATGTTTCACTGAGATCTAATAATAACAAGGCTGGAAGTCGTCATCCAAGACCTTAACAAGAGTAGTCCCGGTGCTGGGGTGTGGTCAAAGTCCTGACTGGAAAACATCAAAACAATTGTTTATAACCAAGAGGGAGATAAGCTGTTCAATAACAATCTTTTCAATGATTTTATGTAAACATGGGAGCTTTGATATGGGCCTGTAATTGTTCATTAATGAGTTGTCTAGATTATTCTTTTTCAAGAGTGGCTTAATAACTGCAGTTCTCCGGGCCTGTGGGAAAACCCAAGAATAATGAAGTGTTGACTATTTGCAAATGATACCAGGCAGTTAAAAACACAAGCAGCAGGCAGCACGAGCAGAATTTCAGATTTCTTTCTTTAGTTTTATTTCTAATAGGATCAAATTGGGCCATGCTGATTGAACTGGTTTTAAGTCAATGTAAGGACAACTGTCTGATTTTCTGAATTTTGTCAGTGAAGAAAGTTAATTCATTGCACGACTTGGTGGATAAAAGTTCAGCTGCCTGTCAACATTAACAAACAAGGCATGTGCATTAAATGTTTTTTTGGCAAAGATGTCAGAAGAATGGCTGCTTTGCATTTCAAAATTATAAATGCAAAGTCTTTGTAGACTTATGCACACAGAGATTTGTTTTTCAGCACCTACTTTCAGCGTGTAGACACATAGATTTTTTACCAGCACCTCCATGCTGCTTCTTTCTTATCAGAGACCTTACCTTTACCTTAGTGGGAGCATCAGCATCGATAACGTTTGCAATTTTAGGACTGAAATCATCCACAAGATCCTTGACGGAGACCCAGGTGGGAGCAGGTGTGGAAGAGAAAGCCTGAATGAATAATTCACTGGTGTTCTCAGCGGTACAACGTTTTCTGATTAACTCTGAACATTTGTGTTCTCAGGAATTAATATCACACTTGATAAATTTGCAGAATTAGTTGAGTGCATCTTGTTCAGTCTGCTATTTATGAAAACAGGATGTGCAGAAGAAAATCCTGCTCCTGGGCGATGGTGGAGGCCACTGAATGAGGCGGTAGCTCCACGGCCAGCGTGAAAGAAGAGGCATATTCAGGGTAGCAGAAGTGGGGTTACCCACCGCTTCTATCTTATTAGCGAATCCCAAAGGTGGTGAGGCAGGGGAGAGGAGAGAGTGAGGGGAGGGGGAGGTATAATCCATGAGCTGGTTGCATTGAGGCTGTGATGTTTTGTTGCATTGGTAGGATCATCTTAGGCCTGGACGACTGGTGTCCATCAGGACATTACTACAGGTCTGCTCTGGATAAAGATGCGGTGAGACATCTTGGTCCATCTTTTCTGCAGAAGTTTGCTGTATTTTTAACACTATGACACATCAGTAATAGTGTTTGTGGCTATAATATTTATTTCAGTTGAAATTTAAATCATTTCAGGACCTTCAGTTAATTATTTGTACAAACCCAACTTCAAGGGAAATGTTCTGCTCCTGCGTGGCCTGAATGCCTTTACTTTGACAGATCAAGCCATACTCCCGTCTCCCCAGTTGCTTTTTCCTCCCATTTGGACATATAACCTCCAGCTCTGTATCTCTACTCTTTCATTTCTCTCCCTCCTGCCCCCCTCCGTCATTCAATCCTTCATTCTGTCACTCCCTTATTTCTCTAGCCACTTTCCTGAGCTCTCATTCGCTGCTCTGTCTCTCTTTCTGCCTGTCATTCACTGTTATATGCTCCCCACCCGCCCGCCCCCTCACTCTCCCTCAGCTTCGCTGCCATTCGTCAAGCCGCCTTCTTTTCGTTTTTGCTGTATTGCTACAGTTTGCTTCTCCATAACTCTTCTGCCCTTCCATTTAAACTCTGTTTTCCATCCAAATAGCCTCCTCTGCCATCTTTATCTCTGCTTCCTCTCCCTCTGCTGCCCACTCCTTATCTCTCTCTTTCTATTTCACCTCTTCCACCTCCTCCCTCAGGTCATTTTCCCCCCATTGTCCTCTTCTGTTTCTCTGTCTGTCGATCCTGAACGCTGGCCAAGAAGCCAGCAGTGTCCACCACGGCTGCAGCAAACACTTAATAATGAGCAATTAAACACGTCTTTAAATCTTGTGGCTTGTGTGAAAGCAAAGGAAAATGGATTCACCCTTCACTTATCCAGGATATATAGTGTATATTTTTCTCTTCTGACAACTGTTAACATTTTTTTCCGCCTTCCTCCCAATGAATCTTTTTCTGTAGATACTGTGCGAAGGGCTTCATTGAGTGCAGATGCCTTAATTGCCACTCTGAAATTAAATCTTACTTCTGCAAAGTGACCGCTTGCAGGAAAAATTGAGAAAATTACTTTGAAGAGCTTTTACTATACAGAAAAATGTGGTTTTAAGACCAAAGTATGTCTCAGTGCAATATTACATACTAATTCTAAGCAGGTTATATAATGTGTTCACAGAAGAAAGCGACAAATGAAGTATACTCTAACAGTGTTTGCACTAAAACACTTGATTTCTGAGTGTGCTTTTGCAAGATACTGTTGTCTTGCAATGCACAAAAGAAATGGAGGAGCTGCCTGCAGCTGCAAAGCAAATTGCAGATGGTGGTGAGACGGCTGTCGGAAATTAGAATGTTAGAAAATAAACATTCAGAAATTAATGGATTAATTCTTATGAAAAACACTTGGTGGTACAGTGGTATTCCAAAGGCCTCGTTGGGTTTTTCTTTGTTTGTATCCGTTAGCATGTCGCAGCAAGATGAGCACAGGTGCAGTTAACAATGGGAATTATAACTGCATTCCATTTAGATGTACGAGGTCCACACCTCCATGCATGCAGGCTCTGTCGTGGCTTAGTGGGTCTCTGAATAGAACAGGGACACTGTTAATGTTATTAGTTACACTTGTGTTTTTCCAGCTGTAGCAAGTTCATTTTAGCCTGCTGTGAAAAGCATCTTGTATACGAACAACAGAATGATTGAATGAGCGATATGATGAAATTCAGGATTTTTTTAACAGTATTTTGAGGAACAAAGAGTTGCCAGTTCCATAGTATGTACTCATATTGTGTACATTATGTAAATCTGTTGTGTGATGTCACGGTGCTGTGGTTTGGTTCATTTAGGTTCAGAAACAGTTTGTCCAGGGAAAGGTCATGATTGGGTTAAAATAAGCACTTTGTGAAGAGGGCCTTGTCACCTGAACGTACACTTGCGCTGTTTTGGGGCAGCTGTTGAAACGACTGATGCTCCCTCTCTATGCTGTATACATTTATTATACAATAGAAACTTGGCTGACAGATGACAGGCAATCATTGGAGCCGCCCCGGCCAATTAAGCTCAACAAGACAGGAAAATTAATGTTAACAGATATAATACTTATTTTGGCGATGCCTATTTTAGAGCGAATATTTTTATATAATAACTACTTTATTATCATCCTCAACATGCATTTAATGTATACTCAGGAGTGATAAGTTTCAAGTAGATTATAAATAGATGACAGTGCAGTGGAATAGATGGTGTGTAGGTATGTTGGTAAAAGCTCGGTTTCAGATCCTTTTCTCTCCCACCCACTGCCGTCTCCTCTGCCTGTCTTCCACTAATAGGTGGGTGGTGGGAAGATGTACACAGCTTAAGGTTTTGCCTCTCACACTGTATCAACTTGAGGAAATGATGACTTGACACATCACTGCATCAGTCAGTCAATCAATCAATAATGTTATTGATAAATCAGCCTTTGCCGGTGTTGTGGAGGCATCTGGTGATGGAGACGGTGTGTACAAACACACACATTACTGTGGCTGTTTGTCTTGAGATGAACACAACTTATCCAAATACCGATGAGTCTCTGGGCGGAGCGGCTGCATGCCACAACTTGCGTGTGTGTGGTTGCATGCATGTGTATTTGAGTACTAGTTCCGCAATAAAAAATGCAGGTATGCAGAGTGATGCCGCTGCCGTTTCACCATCTGACTCTCAGACACTTGCTGCATTTCAGCGGGTCGGGGAGTTACTATAGATGTGCTCACTGCACACAGTGTGATTGTTCTTAGTTTGAGCTGATGTTACCTCGGATGTCCAGGTAAGCTACACACACACACACACTCACACAGAGGGCAGTCAGCGAGGCGAAGCTGCAGAGCAATGTGAAGGCTCAGAAGTGGCTCAGTGATGAATGTTAAAACAACACACAGAGGAAGACTATTGATTGCTTGCAGGGGAAGAAGAAGAGAAACAAGACTTTCCTGCTTGAGTTGAGCCAAATTACACTTCTGCAGCGTTATCCATCCTGTAATTTGGCTGGCACAAGTTGCCAGTATGTCAATATCCTCATCAGCTCAACTGATGTGAGGTTTATTTCTCTCTTTTTACCTGAAATAAGTCTTTTCAGAAAACTTTTTAAAAAACATCGCACACGGCTTTCCTCCTGCTATCTTTCCTAACCCTAACCCACACCTGCTGATTTGATTGCTGTGTTTATCACCCGAAGGCCGAAGACACTTAATGGCCCAAAAACTGGGAGAGATGCTGGCGCTGGGGCTCTCTGTTGCCATGGCGACCAACCGGCTCACCTGTTGCCAACAGTTCTCATCTTTAGAAAGAGAGAGCAGCGTGGAGCAAGTCATAAAGGATTGTAAAAGAAGCGCACGGCAGGGATGAGAGAAGCATGTACAGGAAGGACAGAGCGGAAAGAGAAATATAATGTACAGTATCAGCACCTTCAAGGTGCGTCAAAATGTAGGAAATGTTTGTGTTAATGCTTTGATCATCTCTAGAAATGCTCCTTGTGTGAAGACAGTGCAGGAATAAAAAGATAAATTAAGTACTGAGGACAAATGTCAACACACTGTGTGTTTATGCTGACCCTTCAGCCAATTAGAAACTATTTATTCTGCTAATGTTGAGGATTAGTCATGACTAAAGAGGTTTCAGCCTGGAGAGGAAATAATGACAATGTCTGTCGATGTAACGCTTGAAGATGAGTCACGTTTTCAGCCCTCATTACCTGAAGACCGTTAATGCACTTTGCGTACTTTTAAAGGCATCAGACTGTTAAAGGTGCAGCGACGTTCACATTTCACAAGATGTGAAATGGCTCTTTGTTCGAGGACTGGCGTTCGTATTCTTCCACTTTCTCCCACTTTCATTCCTCCACAGCGTGAGGAGCTCGAGCGTCGTCCGTTTTAATCACCCTGAATGATTCTGGTTAGTCACTCTTATGTGAGTGACTCTGGCAGACTTAGATTTTCTCATGCAAATCTGTGCTCACATTATGTAATTGTTTCATATGGAAATGTGGCCGAGGACAGTCATGAAGTGCTAGCAAAAACTGGCTGACAACAAATGTGTGTGTGTGTGTGTGTGTGTGTGTGTGTGCGTGCGCGCGTGTGCGTGTGCGTGGGGTGAAGAGGTGACAGGCAGCAGGACTATGTGGTCAGATGATTACATTGTACTTTCAGTGAATGTGGGGGTACACACAAGTAGTCAAGTGACAGCTCTGATTACAAGGGTCTAGCATTCGTGTGTGTGTGTGTGTGTGTGTGTGTGTGTGTGTGTGTGTGTGTGTGTGTGTGTGTGTGTGTGTGTGTGCGTGTGCGTGTGTGTGTGTGGACAGGCACTGTTTCTGCTCATTCAAGTGACTACGTGATTGTTAGACTGTTGTGTGTGATACTTATCAGCGGTGAGATTGTCTGGACTCCGGACAGAAACGCACAGTTTCCCTTTCAGCTGTTTGTGGAGTATAAGGTGATGAGACAGAATATGATGTTGTGTTACAGTTTAATCAGCTGATAAAGTGGAAAACAAACTCAGATCCTGACAAGCCTCTTGCAGGTTTCAGACGTGAGTTTGGGCAGATCAGGGAGATGTCATTTTTACTTGCTGATGATGACATTCAGATGGTTCCAGCAGTCCTGCCTGCTCTTGTAAATTACATATAAATGCTCAGCCCCAGTGCAGTGTTGAGTACTCTCAATTAGTGCCAAACAAGCTGTTGGAGAAATGTATGAATGTATTTTTCACACTGTTCCTTTCGTTCATTTGCTTGAATTCATTCCTGCACAGGATGAAAATCTATGAACAGATTCTTGAAAGTCGTGTAGGCTGCACACTGTGAGCATCAGTCTGCTTCAGTTTTTGTCAAAGTTGCGTTATGCGAGGTAATGCAGCACAGACGTTTCACATCACTGAAAAGAAACCAGTGGTTTCCCGGAGCAGTAGGAAAAAAAAAAACATCCAAGATTCTCAAACTGTACATCCTGCATTTGAAAGCTGTCGGCAATAATAATAACAAAGTGTGCATGATTTGTAGTGAATGAACTTGAGGCCACTCGGGGGCAGAGCAACAAGAGTACTGACATTAATAGGTGTTGGTAAACAGTTAGCAGACAGAGAGCAACATTAGCATTAATTACCTCCACCAACAAGGTTGTTTTCAGTCAGTCTGTCAGTTTGTTGTCTACTAGCAGGTGTAGCATGGACTAAGGAAGAATCCATTAAATACTGGAGCGGCCCTTATTTTTCACTTTCATTAACATTGTGAGGTAGGGCATGGGGCCCAGGTTTACTACCAGGGCCCCATGCCCTACCTCAGATACCAGCCATGCATCTTAAAGTCCAGTAGGTGGTAACAAGGTTCAATCATGCCAGCTGTAATAATACAAATACAGTATATCACAGTCCACACTGACCAGTTATTTGACACATGGATTTGCTCAAACTTCATACAGAAAGCAGAAAGCAGCACTCGGGGACAGTGGGTTCATGGGAGAACTGGTTGTTGTAAACATAAATATGATGAACATGATGTTGCTCCTTTGCTCCATACTTGCATTGAGTTGAAGATTTATCGCTCTGAATCTGAGAATGTCGCTGCTCTGGCGAACTGTAATAAATAATCTTGGAAGAGTAAGAATAAATAATGCATCTCTCATTTTGCATCTCGCATCATGAGGACATCTTTTTAACATGCAAGACAATTGTTGTGCCCTCAGGTGTAACTTGTTTGTGGATATGAACATAAGCTTCACAGAGTGACAGGCGAGTAGTCAGACACACACACACACACACACACACACACACACACACACACACAGACGTGCATCTACACTTACACTAACATAAGGAGAACCAAAAGAAGCTTTCAGCGGCGTTTCTTTCACCCCGCTGCACACAGACAGTGAGCGGGCCATGAAAGCATTCCCTCAAACAACAAAAAAAAAAAAACCCAGTCAATGATGTAGGAACATCTGCCCCGATGACTTCATGCATACATGCACAGGTTCACACACCCAAACACACACTTTTTCACCCAAACAGCGAAGGAGCAGGGGTGTAAAATCCAAGTCAGGAGTTCTTTCATTTTCCAGGCAGCTTTTCAAAAGGGAAGTCGAAGATGTATTACCTCCTTCTTATCTTCTCATTTGCAGCTTTGGTTGTGTTGCAGTGTTTGTTTTTTTAGCCCCGTTGCTTTGCTCTCTCTGTTCTGTTGTGTACTCAGCATTTGGCTCCCCAGGTTTAAATATTATCGTGTGCTCTGTTTGTGCAGTGAGTGTAAATTTCTGATCTCCGTCTTGTTTTCCTGATCGAGTGAATTCATTAGTGTGTATCTTTGTTGTGACAGGGCCATTTTATGCAAATCTGTGTGATTTAATCCTAATCAGTCACTGTTGTTGTGTGTCCTCCTTCCAGACGACGGGCTGTGCCAGCGAGACCCGCCTCCTCCTCCTCCCCTGTCCTCTTCGTCCACATCCAACGCTCTTTTGGAGGACCGGAGGAAGAGCCACATCCCAGAGGAATTTGCAGGCCTCCTTCATGGATCTTCCCCGGCTTGCGAAACCCCTGACACGCCTTACCACCTTTACAACCCCAAACCCCGCAAATATGCCTCAACAGACGTCCAGAGCAGCCTGCTGCAGACCCCAGAGTTCAACATCGTGATCGGAGGAGGACCCACTCAGGTTTTCTCCAGGACAGGCAGCGAGTCGTCACCTCAGTCGACCGCCAGCGACCCCCAGAAGCCACAGGTGGTGTACCGGACTATCTTCCACACTAGAGTCAACCAGGACCAGGCCCAACCCAAGAACTGCGAGCAGTTGGATCCACCTCGCGGCTGGTCTACACTGGGCCGCCCACCCTCTTCCTACTCAGGTCAGAACGGGGAAGTTGCAGAGTTACGGGGGATCCAGACGGGAGGTGTGCCCAAGGGCAGTTCAGTGGGTGCTGGCTACGAAGAGAGGGCTTGCACCCTGGGGAGGATGAGGTCCATGCCCCGCAGTGTGTTGGACCTGCAGCTGTCCAAGTCTCTGTCCAAGTCTGATTCCAACCTGGTAGCTGTATCTCCCATACAGGCAAGTTGTTGCTGACGTGTCTCAAATTAATTTTTCATCTGCTTTCGTTATTATCTTACCTAAAATTACTCATTCTATGTGAAATCAAAGCGTTAACGAGAGCATGATTTATAAATCATCATATAAAATAGGGCCCAGCATTTATGTTGCATTATGAAAGTGAGTTAAATCTTTAACTCAGCCTTTTCTCTGATACCGTCTCATTCTTCTGAGGCTCTTATGTAAGAAGCCGAGGATAACATAAAAGTCTCTTTTATTAAAAGTTTAAAAAATACTTTTTTGTAAAAGTTTAGGTCAGCATCAACATCTCAGTTAGCCATGAAAGCAAATGTATTTATTGTAAATATTCACTTGTATAAATTATGCAGCCGTGGAGGTAGTTTGCATCCTGCTGTATCATGTAGAGAGACTTCAGAAACGGCACAGAAACCAGTCCAACCAATTAGATAACTCACTAAACTGGGCCACAGTGCACCCTGCTGTGCAGCACATTTTATGAGACTTCTACTTTAAGTCATAGTCAATAAATCATAAGCTAAATACATAGTCTGTTTGATGAAAAGTGCCTCACTTTAGATGAAACTTTGATGAGCGCTGAAAGGACTCTCTAAACAGTTGTTAGTGCTCTGTTAAGGTTAAAATATTTGGCAACCATTGTAGTTTGATTATGGATGAAAACAAATTTTTGGCTTTTGTTGTGTCCAGGAGGAGCACAGCTGGGGGTCTGGATCTCGAGGCCAGGGGCCTGGAAGTCCCAGCCCAGGGGAGGGTGCCAGTCCAGGGGGAAGACTGGAGAGAACGCCTTCCTTCACTGCTGAGTGGGAAGAGGTAAGACGAGGTTTTGGAATATTACGGGATGGTCAATCAGTCCCTTCACTGTGACACTACATGCATTTCCATTGTGGAATTTCTTAAAACCAACTCGCGTTTTCACGTGAACCATCTCTGCAGGTGCCAATCGAAGCTCTGCACCCACAGCACTGAGCTACTTCAGTCTTTCCTCCCTTTGAAATCAGCTCAGCTATTACAGTGCAGAAAGAGCCCCAGTGCCAATTTCACATGCTCCCACACTGATTTTCTCCTGTAACCAGCACTGGAGCTGCAGGGAGGACCAGCTATAAGACAGAAAGCAGTTTCTGTTAGGCTGTAGAGCGCGGAGGTCGAGGCTGCTGTGTGTTCCGGTCTCTGCGTGTTTGTGCCTGAGGCTTCTTCGGCATTAAAGGGTCTCTGACAGAGATGTGATCCATTGGCTGAACGGCTCTCCCCTTTACAAACTCTTTGGGTCACAGACACATTAGCTCCCGCTCACTGGTCATCATTCACACCGCAGACAGCACTTTGCAAACTGACGCTAATGCGTGCCGAAAATGAAGAATCTCATGCGTTTCATTTTATAATTAAAAGGATGACTTCATTGTTCTATTTTTAAGAAGATGCTAATGCGTGTGAGCGAAAGTACACTTGTGCATGTCTTTCCGCATTTGCATGTGCACGTTCATTAGTTCCTCAACACAGCTCCTAACTTGCTGATGGTGATGAATTACCATATGGAATTTCCCATAATTCTCAGCAATTAAGGTGACCTTTCCTGTTTAATTGCATGCTACGGGAGGATGGGATAAGATGGCTTCAGGGAAATTGTGGAGTGATGTATGGGGATTTCAGAGGAAAAAATCACAAAGTTGCTCTATTTGTAGGAAAGAGTCTGGAAAGAGCTGCATGATTAGTGAGAGGCGAGTCACGAGGGAGGTCCCTCAGCAGTCAATGATCTCAAGATATCCATACTCATTAGTGCTACAGGCATAATTAAAGGAGCGTCTGTATGTTACAAATTTGTGCTTTAATGTGGCTTTACCTTGAAAATTGCTTAAGTTTTGTAGTTGCAGTAATTTGGATGTAATTAAGAGCCGGTAACAGAATGGTAGTACTTTGAGAAAGAGTTTTTCTTTTTCTTTTTCTCGTGCATGGAAATCAACATCTCCAGTGCGTTCACTTTCACATTCCATCTGTTAGATTCATGTGAATCAATGCTTTAAGTGTAGTGACATGTGCAGAAATTGCTGCCTGTTTATCCAGCTAATAAGATCAGGCCACCTTCATGCTCCACCAGCTTGTAAAACCCCTTTGTATTTGTCAGTCTCTTTAAACGCTGGTCTCGGACCAGTCCCAGCGAGGCCAGTTTCCTCTGACCCGTGGTGAGCCAGTGGTCCTGACAGGTGGATGGATGTGCAGGTCACGTAGTTCAGTGGTTAGCAGCAGGTCCAGGGTCAGGGATGACCAGCCGACAGCCAGCAGACAGACTAATGAAGCCACTGTTGCTCCCTCCAATCGAGTCTTCCTCTTCCTTCATCTCCGCTCTCAGACATCTTTTTCCCCCTCTGCTCCTCTGTGCTTTTTCAGTGACTGACATTCGGCGTGCTGACGGGCGTAACGATCGTGTTATGTGAAACTTGAATCCAGAAATAGGGGTTAGGCTTATTAATGTGAAATGACTTTCTTTTGCACATGCTGTAAATCTCTGTAACTCTGGTTCTCTCTCGCTCTCTCTCTCTCGTCCGTTTGTTCAGATTGACAAGATTATGAGCTCCATCGGGGCAGGAATAGGCAGCGGATTGGACATCAAGGAGGACACCTCAGGTAAAATTCACACAAGTATGTATGTGTGAGTGTGTGGGTAATTCCAGTTTATTCCAATTTGGGCCTAATTTTAGTGGTTTTCGCCATTATTACTATTGATTATGATCACACTGTGCTTGGGGGTCAAGACCCTCCAAGAGGTTACGCAATAAATCCTGAGGAAGTGAGAACATTTACAGGATGAAAAAAGCAGAAAGTGCAGCAATAATATTACAAGATGTTAAGATAATACTACATCTTTGGGCCTGGTAATTACTTTTTGCTTTACTTTAGCTTTAGACATGCAACTGTTGACGATGTGCTGCATGTAGAAACTTGCTTAACGAGGCTACAAGGCCAAAAAGTTACCAGCCCCTGTCCTCGGGAGCTACAGACAGTCGCCACTGGTGGCTGTAATGAGATTAAAGAGACAAAGCAGGTAAGGGAGTTCAGTGCTCATGGGTTGACAGGAAGTCTGTGGATAGATCTCGTTGAGTTCATTGATTAATAACTGAGAGCCGGAGCCCCAGAGGAATGATGACTTACTATTGTCTCCCTGCTTAACGTGCACTAAAAGCTTCATCCGTTATAACCAGAGGAATGATGGCCAAAACTACAGAAATAAGACCTGAATTGCAATAAATCAGAACCATCCTTTAATTTGCAGGAGTGTTTGTGGATCATTCTACTTTGACTTGTGCATCAAATCCCTGTTTTTGCCCTTTTTTTCCCCCCACCTGCGTACCTTGAATCCTGCGCTGCTCATCTCTATTTACTGCGTTCATCCCCCTCTCCATGTGTTAACTCCCCCATCCTCCACCTCCTGATCCCCTCCCCTCTTCCTCTCTTTTCATCTATGAATGCAAAGCCTCTGCTAACCATGGTTACCACAGGGAGAAATCCTGTTTGTGCCAAAGCAGCCCACCGCAACCACCACCACCACCAAACGCACACACAGCTCCACCACACACACAGACAAACATATAGCTGCGCCTGCATACATACACTCAGCGTGGTGTGTGAGTGGGAGGGAGCTCGGCTTCTCGCAGACAAAGAAGCTGGAGCTGTTGTGATGGCTATTATCAGCAGAGTGAGCCAGATATATGTAGAGAGAGCCGGGTGACGATCAACACCCTGAGAGAAGATAGAGACAGGAGGTAGACAGAGGAAAGTGAGCGAGAGAGCGAGGTAGAGAGAGAGTGAGGGAATGAGGGAGGAAAGCACTGCTGCGAGAGAGAGAGAGGGAGAGAGAGAGAGGAGGCTGCAGAAGCATACAGATGAGAGTGGGAGTACTTGATAAAGAGAAATCTACAGCACAGGCAGCTCTCTCGCTCTCTCTCTCTCCCTCTCTCATACATACACACACACACACACACACACACACACACACACACACTCTCGCATACACACACACTCGCATACACACACACACACACACGCTCGAGGGAGCAGCCAAGCGAGTGCAACAGCTGAAAAAGAAAGCGGCTGCTGTTTTGTGCGCGACAAACACACAGTCAGACGCTTGCGGATCTATACCTCCAGTCTTATCCAACACCCATCTCTGGCAGGATTTAACCCCAGGACGGAAGCTCTTTTCTGGATACAACTTCAGCCTTCTCCCCCTTCTCATCCTCCCTCCGGCTGGATTCAGAGATACCAGCATCTGGACGCCTTCACCTACCCTTTACCCGCTTGCACCCTTGCATGCTGACCCCCTCCATCCTCACCATGCCTGTAGCCTAGCCTCCCCTTTCTCCTTTTCCACCTCCTTTCTTCACCTTTCCCTCCCCTCTACCTGCCTCCCCTTTATTCTCCTCTTCCTGCTGCCTTGCCAAAAGACTCCTCAAAAGCATGGCGGGCTCCTTCGACAGCCACTTCGCCCGCCATAACATGATGTGGCAGTGCCAGCTATCTCAGCCGGACTGCCGCTGCTACCGCGTGGACGGCTACTCCCTACTGAAGCGTTTGCCCCTCCACCCCCTCATAGGTCCCCGCTGCCCGTTGCAGTCTGTGGGCCAGTGGCTCGACTCCATCGGCCTGGTCCAGTATGAGAACCACCTGCTGGCCAACGGGTTTGACAACGTCCAGTTCATGGTGAGTGCTTTCTCAAGTGTTTTGGGGGGAAAAGGAGGCAGGAGAAATGCTGATGCTGGGACTTTAGGATGGGATATGCTCATGCATTCCTCTTCCCTGTTTTTGCCTTTGCTTTGGCTGTTTTTCGTGCTTTAAATGTGATCTATCTCTTTGTCTCACCTCCCTCTAAGCTCTCTCTGCTCCCCTACGTGTAGCTTGTCATCTCTCATCATTTTCTTTGCAGTGATTAGTTGTTTCTCCTTCACTCCGATCTCTTTCGTTTATTAGATTTCCTCTCTCCTTCTTCCTTTCCCATCATCGCTGCCTCTCCCCACTGATGCCATGTGAGGTCCTCCTACGCACAGAAATCCTACGCCACATCTCCAGCGTCAAGCTGCAGACATACATGCTCACACTCCACTAAAAACGCTTGCCAAAAACATGCTTTGTTTCCGAGTTTTTACACACACTGGTGCATGAAGGCACACAGAAACACAACCACCTGTAGCCTGTGATCAGGACGCTACCGGATCCTGTTTCATCCGATGGTCCCTTCATCTACGATGACGTAGAAAGAGAAACTTGCTGGGCCGTTTCGTATTCAGAAACTCTTTTTTTTTGGTGATGTTGGTGTGGGTGTGTGTACATGTGTGGGTCAGCCACGGGAAGAGAGAGAGTAAGTGAGCGATGAAATCGGAAATGAGGGACCGCGAAGGCAAGCGATGATGCCACAGTGAGAGAAACTGCAGCAGGGGCAGAAAGATGGAGACAGCAGAGGGATGCTGACTGGATGAGTTTATCTGGAGTTGCAGATTGTTGCTGTTGGGGAAAAAAAACCCTTATCTCACAAACGGCAACTTTACAAGACCAAAAAGACAAATGTTGAAGGGCTTATCCAAAGGGTTCAAAACGCAAACAACCAATAGTGTTACAGTATTTTATCGACCAGTAGAGGAGAAGGTGTTTTCTATACGATCGGGCTGCGAGCCGCCAGCAGATCAGGCAGTTCAACGCGCTTTTCTCCGATGAGGTCAACTAACAATGCGTGTGTGGGCATTTGTATGTATTTATGTATAAGTATGTGTGTGTGCGTTCTGGTCCTCCACTCACTGACCTGCATGTGTTCATTTGGTTACCCTGGCAACAGGAGGAAATCAGAGAACCTCTCCATTTCTTTTTCATGTGTTTCACCCACACGTGGTCACTGTGTGTCTGTATGTTTTTGTACAAGCTTCCTTCAGGACTCAGTGCAGATGAATTGGCTTTTGGGTTGCCGTTAATTGAGCGTTTGAGGACACCCTTGCTCCTCGTGTTTGCTCGTCTACATTTTCATCCATGACTGCGACTAACACACCGACATATCAACACTCTCCTCTCCTTCATCCTCTCTTTTCACCCTAATCTCAATGCTCCCCCTTTGGCCTTAAATCCTGAACCCTCATAGACTTAATTAACATCACCTGGTACCTGCGAGGGTCCAGAATGGTATAAATATGAATGGGACAGCACTTTGTGTCATTATCACCGTGTGAGTTTGAGACTTTTTAAGTCTTTTACTCTCTTAAAGGCAAAGGCTCTTAAAGGACCGACTGCTTGATTTGAACATCTTCCGGGCTTCAGTGGTTTATGTCCAAACAGCACCATACACTTACATCTAAACATTCAGGTAAACAATAGCAGCACATACACATCAAATTTAAATGACACAAACACGTATGAAAACCATAATATGAAGATATTAAAGGACAGCTGCACAAAAAACAAGAAAACGAGTACACATGCACACAAATAAACACATATTCAGAGGTTTCAGGGGGAGAAGTTTCATGTTTCAGAAGTGGAGAATTCAGTTCTAGGAGAAAATGTGATGAATTAGATTTGTGAATTAAAGAAAAAACATTGCATATAGACTAATGAAATTTATCAAATATTCAAGAGTGCCAACATCTGGATTAACAGATATGTTTATGGTTTCATTTAAACACTCCGGGCTTCCAGTATAACCCTGTGTTTAGCATCACAGCGCTATGAACTGTGGGTAACTCCCACAGGCAAAATATGCAGAAACACAGATTTCCAAGGGTGAATAAAGGACTCAAAATGTCTGAAAAAGAGCTTTCATGCACTTCAGGATTCGACACGTTTTGCATTCCAGGCTGTTGTATACATTTATTCCAAATATAAGGATATAAATTTCCCTTATTCACCTGAACCTTTTGACCAAATTCATCCTGGTGTCAGTGAACTCTCATGTCCTCACCCAAAAACTTACATAAAAGCAGCATAATTTATTTATTTTTTTGGCCACTTGGGGGCAGCACAACAAGCTGTAAGAACAACACATATTATTGTTATTACTGTAGAAAGTTGTGATGAGAAAGCAAACAGTTGCCTTTTTACACACATAGCAGATGCCTTATATTCATTTGGAGTGCTTCTGTCCACCCGACCAAGTCCAGTCGTCGCTCCTCTTCTCTGCTTTGGTTTCTACCGAAGCCCGAGGGAAATATTTAGCTCCTCAGCTGCTAAAAGCTCCACTGAGTTCACCAGCTAGTCACTAACTTAATCTGCTGTTTGGTGCTGGGCAGGAAGAGTACAGCGGCTTTATGAGAGCTATTTGCTGGAAACGGCAGCCTGCTGCTTGTGGCAACAACGTTGATGAGAGCGCTGAGACTGAAACAACTGTGAAGCTGCAGGACATCAAACCAAACCAGGCCGCTGGAAAAGCTCGAATGCTCTGTAGAACTGAGGGAAAGTGCTGCCTTTCAAATTACACATTTACCCAGTGCTAATATTAAAGCTATAAATTCAAAGAGAAGTCGCACACATTGTTCTGTTTGTAGGGTTTCTTTGTTTTCGCTCCTAAAAATCGAAGGCGTTGACAATCTAACCAAACCTATCCAACCTCTCCTTTGTCACAACTGCCCCCCTTCTAGATATGAATCTTTCAAATTAAATTACACCTCTTGCTGTTGGCAGATCTCTTCTTCCACATGTCTCACATTGAATTAAAACATACATTTACTTCCCCTCCACCCCATTTCCTGTGTATTTACGTTGGGTCACATCTTCTCACAGTGATGTTCACGTCAGCAGTACTCTGTTGAAGCTCTGAATGTCTTTCCTCTGTTAGGAATGTCCCCAGGTGCCCCCTCCATTCATTTACACTCCCACACATACTTGCCATCATACCAGCGTACCAACAATTTTACTCTCATTTGCACCTAGTTAATAGTTGCTAACAGTTTCTGGCAGTACTTCTGAGAGACTTCTCTGCTCTCCTGGCCTCTCCCATCTTGTCTAAAAGCGTTTCTCAGCAGCTCAGTCGTCTCCTCTGAAATGCCTCTTGGATACAATTAATATTGAAAAGAGCTGAGATGAAACAGCTAAGATGACTTCAAAGTCCTTTTTGTGGCTGGGTCCTTCTCTGTTTAAAGTTCCTCTTGCGTCCCGCTTGCTGAGTGGATTTTTTAATCTCTTTTTGCTGTTCGTGACTAAACAGGAAGACGGTTAATGTTTTCCGACCTTGGGAAAGCTCGGTGGGTTTCCCAGATTGATATTAATGCAGTTGAGGCGCAGGCTACAGGGATTACATTGGTATTTGCGGTGCTCCTTTGTATTGTTGGCTGGGGATTCTTCAAGGAGAGGTTTGGGTCAAATTCATTTCGGCAGCGCTCAGTACGGGAAATCAAGTTGAATGGCAGACTCCAACCGAAACAAGTCAGTGTGCAGTAGAACATAAAAGCTTTTCTTTCTTTCATTTCTGCGCCGGTTCAAGTATATTTGATTGGTTTGTAAATGAATTTGACCTGGAGTCTGATCTGTATCAGTGAAAAGGCACCATGCACTGTGCAGGAATGTGTGCAGACATGTGCATATACACCTAAACATGGACCGCACCAATCTACCATCACCATTTACCACTAATGTGGGTCATTAGAGTGCGCATGTCTGGTCACCTTAACCAGCCAGTAGAGGACAAGTGCTGCTACACTGATGGACAAATAGCAAAGGGGCGGCGTGGTTGTTATGGAGACGGTGTTTAATGTGAAGGACACGGGATGGAGACTAATCAAGCCTATTTTAAAAGACTGTACACACGTCCATATGAGTAGATGGAGGGAGTGGATTCATAAAGAGATTTTTATCCACTGACTAACTGCAGAGGCTGCTCATAAAGAGCCACAGACTTCAGGACACCACTAACATTAGCCTTCTTGCTAATGTCTGTGCAGGTACAACCAAAACCACGTGCCTCTTTGGCTTGTTGAATGTGCCTGCTAATGTCAGTTTACTGGCCACAGAGCCACATCGCTACTCAGCTCAGGTTTGAAGACACATATATATATATATATATATATATATTTCATATTTTTTCTTCCTATCAATTAACAATTAACTTACATTTGTGGGAGGGTTTTTTTGGCCACTTGGGGGCATCACAGCAAGCTGTAAAAACTGCTAGCTTTGCTTTGCTCTGTTGTTTGGATACATTTGGTCTATTCATCACTACAGGCAGCACATTTGCATAACATTCATCCTTCTTCATTTCATCCATTGTGAATGTAGGAAAACTGTGATTTGACTGTGACTTTAAACAGTAAGCTGTTTCCATTGCGACGTCTGGCATTATGTGCATCCAATCAGTGTGACTGAAAGCAGTGTTTCAAGTTCTTGCATGTTCAGAACCACTTAATGGTGGATCTTAGTCTTCTTTATGGGTCTAGTCTGCAGCAAAGAGCCTATTCACCTTGCTTAGTCCTCTGACTGCAGTCACACTTTCGCTGTTAACACTCGTCATTACCAACCAATACACACACACACTCCTCACTAAACATGGCATGCCAGCATAGACACTTAGAAATGTGACCAGAATGTGGAAGTGGAAGGAGGAGAGGGACGGAGGCGGATAGAAGAAAAACTGAGCACAATTCATTGTAGCTGACTCGTAAGCGTCACACCAACTGATGCTTCCTGAATTGTGGAGGCGCTGAAACACACAAACGCTGCTGTGAACAATGAAAGCATTTCATTTAAAAGTCCTTCCGTCGCGATGCTTTTTAAATTTCAAGTTTCATGCAACACAATGAGCTAAAAGAAAGATGGAAGACAGAGGTAGAGCAGAGCAGGGCTGGGTTTGCACATGGATCATAAAAGTGAACGGGGGTGCAGTATTAGACACCAGAAATGAAGAGATAATGATGTCGTGCAGCGTGCGCTAAAGACGCAGCAGACGATAAGAGCGGCCGTGAGGCTACTGAAATTAATTTGACCCAACTGTTCCTCAGAGGGAAGAACCAACAATATCTGAAATGAAATATTGCCACTATCCATATTTCATTCAAAGGTGGCACCTCTAATCCTCCTCATAAAGGAACGTAGAGAAAACACTCTGAGCAGCAAACTGCCAGCATTTTGGAGAAACTTAAGCCACTGCTGGCTGTAAAGAGCCCAAAATGAATTATGGACTAAAACTGCAAATGAGAGCAGAGATGAACAGTAAGAGAGAAGGAACAAGATAACGAGAACGGCAAAGAAATGAGAGGGAAAAGGCGAAGGATGAACAGAGGAACGAGAGGAGCAGACCAGAGAAAGAGATACAGCAGACCGAGCATGACTTGTAGTACTGGCTTCAGCCTTTTGGTGCTGATTATGGCCTTCGCTACCATCACTGAATATCATTTTTAGCCCCATCTCTAGTCTTGCCTCGACCCCCTGCTGCTTTGCATGAATTTTAATTCCTGCGTTCAAAGTGTTTGTGACCCACTGCGACGGGGTTTGAAGCAATGCGGTCGAAGTATCACAAGCTAACCACATGGCGCTTCTATCAACACTGTGGATGCTAAACACCTTCCACACCAGCAAAATAGATTACTCAGCCCAGCGCTGCATAATAAGTGTTGGGAAATTTATCATACATATGCAAGATAGAATAAGTGAGTTTACTTAAAAAGGCAATGTGGGCATGAGAAGGAAGGGCTGAGCTGAGAAAACACAGACTTTGTTTGGTTTCTGTTGTCACTCTCATTTATCCTGACTGGACTAATATTGATGTATCCCTGTGATATTTATCCCCTGATCCATCATGTGCTCGTGGAAATGGCAGATATGGGGCAAGCATAATGTGAAGACAGAAAGGGAAACAGGCCAGGACAGGTTTGGAGAAAAAAAGAACAAATATTAAGGAACTGTGTCTCTTTCTATCAGGATCCCAACAGGGAGCAATTAGTCATGCCTTTGAATCCCCCCACAATCTACCCTGCGCTGACTCTGAGTCATTACTCTGCTGTGAAGTTGTAGCACGGTAACTCCAGCGCTCGCTTTGCTCTGCACTCTATTAATCAGCCTGGGAGCTGATCTATGAACTGCGCTCTTCTCACCGAGGCCCCGTCGTACAGGTCGGCGAGGCGAACGTCGGAGGGAATAAGTTTAGCCACAGGATGAGTCCAATCAGCTGCTGCAGGGACGACAGGCGGAGCCCTGCAGACGCTGTTATACTAATAAACCTGCAGCAACGTCACTCACTGTATAAGTGGCTTTTTGGTTCAAAGTATGTTGACATTTTAAACTTTAATTCATCAGGATAAAGTGATCAGGGAATCCCCAGTCGGGAGAACAAGGCACAAGAAAGCTTTAAAAAAGTGCATGGATAAATAAAAAGTGAGCGTGGATTAACAGAGCGAGTGTGTGTTACAGCCGTCTGTGCTCGTGGATTCATAAAATGAGCTGAACAAATACTTTGGAAGAGCAAAGAAAAGATGCTTTAATGGAAACAAACTTTCACTATGGACCTTTGACCTTCACAATGAACCGATGTGGGCGGGTTAGTTGGTTTTAAGGTACTGCAGTTATATTTTCCGTCTTCCGATATCTAGCATGGATTTAACTTTAAAGCAGATTAATGTTAATGTTTCCAACCAAGATTAAAAGCATTTACCCCCTCTTTAAACATTTGTAAAGCCCGTCTTTTACAGAATTTTTAAACCCTGGATTATTCATGTAAATGTTTGCCTGCTGGTGGTTGTCTTCTTCTTGCCTTTTCTTGGTAGCTGCTACGTTTGTTGACACATTGCTGCCACCAGCTGTTGATCAGTGGAAGAGTCTGACACCAAGGTTAAGCACCATGTGAACAAGTTTGCACTTTTTCTCCCATATGACTCCATCAAACATGAATAATTGTGCAAAGTTTTCCAGCACTGCCATCATTCATATTTTCAGACAAGTTAAGATCCACACATTTACATTTGGGAGATGCCCACAATGCAACCAGAGCCTTCAGGCAACTCAGACAGGCTGCTCTAGAGTTCAGAGTCAAGATGGGAACCTTGTGCTTAATAGAATCTGAACTCCTGCAGTGCTCCAACATTTCCTGACACCGCTCCTCGTGCTTGATATTCCAGTTGCTCGCCAGGTCTTGACTAGTTTGTGGACTGTCAGTTCAGAGCTCTGCAGTTAGAGAGTGAACGTCTAGTAATTAATTGTGATGATCTAGAGGCTTAGGCCAGCAGATCTGGAGTCTCAAAAGTAAAAGCCACTTGAGCAGAGGTTATGCAGGATACTGCAGTGAAAGCTAAACAGCTGTCTCCTACGTGGACGTACAGCGTCCCAGCCTACAAGCGAAATGTCCTTTTCGAGGGCACGGCGGTCCCCAGAGTGGGCTTCTGGACTGAAGTAAAGCAGAGGGAGGAAAAAGCAGATATCTGCTACCACCTGCTTTTTCTCCGTCTCGTCTTTTGGATGTTTATCACTGTTATTAGTTTGACAGGAAGGAGATTCAGACGGACTGACAGGTGCAATCCTTCACTCCTGTACCAGAGTGTGTGTGTATGTATGCTGTGTGTGTGTGTGTGTGTGTGTGTGTGTGTGTGTGTGTGTGTATGGTCCTGAGACTGCCTCCAGGCTGGTCACATGGTCCCTCTCCTGCTATTTCTGTACCATCATTTTGGTGATTACCTTGCTTTACTTTTCACTTCTGTCACAATCTATATTTCGGACTGTATTTCGGGCTGAGTTGGCCTTTCTCTGCGCTGCAGCTGTCTTCATGCACACCACATCTCTTCCCATCCCTCCATGCATTCCATCTTTCCTGTAATTATCTGTCTGCATTAAGGCTCTCTGCTTCTGCCTCTCTTGAGGGCGGATGACTGAAAGGTCTTGTAAGGTTTCCCATTGGATTAATTAAAGGTGGAACATTGACTCTAATACCCATACAGGCAGCTGTATGTGTGTCTTGTGTGTGTAGCTTTGAAAGTGATGTGTGAACTGTTATCTTCTCATCTTCTGACTCTCAGATTGTTGTCTTTGATGCCGTATTGTTTGAAAACAAAAAACAAGCAAACTGGAGGTTTTTATGTTGACAATGCAACACACTGGTGTTGCATTGTTATTGGTGGAGAAATGATGCATCAATGCTAACTTTAGCTATTGTTCTGTTACTCTGCAGGGCAGCAATGTGGTGGAAGACCAGGACCTGCTGGAGATTGGAATCCTCAACTCGGCTCACAGACAACGCCTCCTGCAGGCCATACGGCTGCTGCCAAGGGTCAGTACAAATCAACAAGAGCGTCTCAGACAGCTCTGACCAATGGGAACTCAGTCTCATGCAAGTTACATACATTCATTAAGTTTTAAACTACATTTCCAGGTTGTTGGTTAACGTAACACAAGCTGATCTTCAGCTGCAGCCAGTCCGTCTGTGGATGTTTAGGTTTCTCTCTGCATGTTCTGCAGAATACTCAAACAAGGTGCCGAGGAGATTCAAGAAAATATGCACTAACACACCCTTCACACCTTGCATTAAACTGCATTTTGGGTCATCGGGTTGAAATCGGATAGCGCTTGACCACATGAGAGTACAGGTGTAAATCCATCTGAGACGCACTGAGGACGGACTGCGACTCGCTCGGCCATAACACCTCCTGGAGACACACACCAGGTGTCAGTGCAGTCAGGTGAAATCATATCTAGATGCAGTCTGGACACAAGAGACATTTTATTGCAAAGTGTAAAGGTGATCGAATCCACATTAAATTAAATGATGACTGCTCAGACTTTGCTGAGTCTACATGCACTTCGTCCTGACACACATGAAAACTCTTTGGTCCAACAGTTGCTTTAAAGCGGGGGTTGAAATAATACAAAGAAAACTTGCAGACTTAAAGGGAAGTTTGTGCAAGGTCAAATGCTTCTGTGTGTGTGTGTGTGTGTGTGTGTGTGTGTGTGTGAGAGTGTGTGAGAGTGTGTGAGAGTGTGTGTGAGACAGAGAGTAAGATCAAAGGTGTGTGACTGTATGAAGTGAGAGCAGCCAAAAAGGAGTCTGAAAAAGAGATGACGGAAAGAAAAGGGAGACTCTGAGCTCAGAGATAAGCAGGTTTCATACAGACACCCAGAAAACTTTGATCTCCACTCTCCTCCTCTAACCCCCCCCCCCCCCCCCCCCCAAACTTTCCCAAACACTGTAAAAAATGAAACCTTTAACTTTTGTCTGCCCTCACACGTAGGCGCGACTTGAGGTGGAGGATGTGGGATGTTTGTTTGAGGCACCACAAACTCTCTGAAGCTGTTCCGACTGTCAAAATAAAAGTGAATGAATTATGAATAATCTGCTACGCTCTCAAAGTGTCTGACTGAAGGCAATAACCCCCCGCTGTCTGTGTCCTATGCTGCCCTCTCTCAAACATTAGGCTTGTGTTTACTTGTTTGCGCTGCAAATAAACGAGAAGTACATGATTTTAATCCAGCACATGCTTATAAGGTTTAGCTCTGTGTTGAAAAGTTCCCTCTGTTAGAGCTCAGTGTTTCCTCCTGTGCTCTGCTGAACTGGGAGAAGCTCTTTAACATAGAATAAATCTTTAATGAACCCCGTGCAGGAATGAGGCTGTTGCAGCAGAATGAAGACAGAAAATGAGAAAAGTGCAGCGCAGCAGTCAAACATAGCGTAAATAGAATTCAAACAGCTGTCACGTTATGTAAGAAAATGGTACGTAGGCTGTAACGTAGCTGGCATTTGAACAGAGGTAAGAATCCAGCTGTTCTATGCTGCCGAGCTTCAGGTCAAAGGTCGGGTGCCATATGGGCAGAAAAACAGCAAAACACACCCAACATTTCCTCACAGTATCACTATATTTCTGAGAACATGGAGGAAAACACGCAGTGAAGCATCCTCAGCAGCCAGTGTGCAGAGATATTACAAAACATGTTCAGCCGTATGTTAAAACCTCACTTTCCTCCCTTCCCTCTCTCCCTCTCTCTCTCTCTCCTTCCTGTCTGTACCCAAGGTGCGGCCTATTGGTTACGACGGCAACAACCCGACGTCGGTGGCAGAGTGGCTGGAATCACTGGAGCTCGGCGACTACACCAAGTCCTTCCTCATTAACGGTTACACCTCCATGGAGCTGGTCAAGAAGATCTGGGAGATCGAGCTCATCAATGTAAGTCCCAGTTATTTTCTACAGCAGCGCGGTCCTGAAAAATGTTCCTCTTACAGGATAAGGCTGTGAGAGTCTGTTTACTTCTTGCCAACGACTCCCATGAAAAGACCGAAGCATTGTCTGTGTATCCATATCCTGATATATCTTATTCATCTTTGTCACAAGCCTCCATTGTAAAAACACACTGCAGTATATTTTAGTCCATCCCACATGCACCATCCTGCTGCTGTAAATAGCCGCCAATGCACCAGCACGTACAGTATTAATCCACAGCTGAAAACAGTCCCCAAAAATTGTTAAATACGAACCGCAGTGCACGCTGTAAAAAATAAAACCTTATATTTCTGACCTGTTTTTAAAGGGGCTCTGCAAATTTTGACACGTGAAGATCAGGATACTTCAGTTTCTAAACTCTGACAAAGTCAACCTTTAACAAATTCTTCTTAAAACACAGAACATGTGCGAGCTGGACCGATGTCAAACATTTCACAACTTCTTTTTCATTCAAGCGACGCCACCTTGACACTGTGTCGACACACACTCTCATCTCATTTGTGTGACAATTCAAATCAGATTCTGATGGACATATTTTCTTTGGTTTATACTTTAAAGTACACATATTTGTCATTAACTAGCTGCTTATTATCATGCATTTTAGACTCTTTATAAAGCATGTATTAATGCCTTATTCTAAATGACCATTTTCTAAAACTACTTGGACACTAACAGGCATTAAATAAGCCCCTTATCACTGCTTGTAAGGAAGTTGTTGTCCATGATGTGTGATCTTAATAATCCAACCTGCAGAATAAGTGTTTTATAATGATTAATAAAGAGCCGATTTGTTTGCTAATAAGCAGCTAGTTCATGGTGAATACATGCAGAGGACATCAGCTGGGGCTTTGTGAAGCTAAACCCTTGTTAGTTTCTGTCGTCATCTCTCACCTCAGCGACAGACCGGATTTGTTTCTCCTGCTCAGTGCATCACACTGGAGACCCATACATCAGCACGAGCACATGCTTTGTCCTTTGGCTCTTTATCTGAAACACGGCTGAAGTCGATGCGAAAGTTCCTCCTGTGGGAGCGATGCTGAGGGGATACTGTGCAGAATGCCCATCAGGCATTTCTCCTCATTACTGTACATTGCGTGCTAAGAATACAAACAGGAAGGAGGTGCATTTTTGCTGTTACATCACAACCTCACTGCAGCTTTTTTTTTTTTTATTTCTCTGCTTCTTGTCATAACAGCTCTTCATCTCGTTGTAGAAGTTTGTGGTTTACATTTTGCAGTAACAAAAAGCAAGTAGTCTGCAGCTGCTTTCCCTTCATCGAACGTTCCCCCTCTGTAAATATCAGTGATGCCGGATGATAACAAGGTTTGACTTTTGAGCTTCTATGTTGTCACAAGTAGTGCAGGTCTGTGATTCAATTTTTACCAACATAAAATCTTCACCAGAGATGGGAAATGCTGCAGCCTGATCTCAGCGGAGCGATGTGCTCTTTTGATGCTCCGAGTGTAACGAAATCATGCTCGATTGCAGAGGGCGCCCGCCTGGCTGATTTCAATGGGAGAGAGAGAGGGAAGAAGGGGTTTTTCCTTCCCAGCGGAGGATAAAGTGATAAAGTGATGAGTGATCAGCTGGAGGAGGTGGAGAGGGAGTTATATAAGCATGTGGGATGCAAGATGTTTCACAGCGCTGGGGATGCCGCCCACATGCTGTGCTTGTGTGTGTGTGTGTGTGTGTGATTGTGGATGCATATGTGAGTTAGAGGAAGTGTTAATGCATGCTTATGTGTTTATGTGTGTGTTTAAAATGTCTCACTTTTCAATCACAAACTAAACAACAATCTCCTTTCTGTCACGCAGACAGAGGAGCCTCAGAGTCTAAGTGATGCACATGTGAGGTGCATTTCTTCTCCTTTAGTTTTCCCGTCTAAACCTGCGTGTGTGTGTGTGTGTGTGTGTGCATAAAAAAACTGTCGAGCAGAATTCTTCTGTCTGTATGAAGAATTATTGTAGTATTCTGAGTGAAGCTGTACTGCAGTACACATTGTAGCCACTAGAGGCTGCACAAGTACACAACAAGGTCTCCACATACTTCTGAGTGCTGGGATTCTTCATCATAGTTTGAGCTGAGCCCTTTGTTCCAGTTTAGGGAGACATTAAGGTGACAGCACAGTTATATTTTAAACAGCAGGATGCTTCTATCTTTGATACTTCAGTGTGATCACAAAGACAGGTCCATAAAGAAATAGTTTTCCTTGTTTGGTCTTGGAAAAGATTATGTATTATGTGCAGGTTTTCAGAGAAAATAGAGGTGGTGTTTAATTGTCATACTTCCAAAGAATTAGTTACCGTTAATTGTTAGTAGAGCCTCAAGACATGAATGGATTACAAGACGCTTGACGGTCAGAGCAGCCTTCAAAGTACTGCAGTGTACTCCTGTTTGACTTTTTGTAAGCAGCTGAGTGACTTTATTCCTTATTTATCAGGGTCAACACACACAAATATGTCAGATTTGGCCAAAAGACTCATTTACATAGACTTGAAACTTTCCAACAAGAACTGCTCGAAAAGTGACTTCGTAAAGAGGCTCTTGCCCCTCGACCCTTTGGGCCCCTGAAGCTACGCCCACTCAGTAATCTGTCTCAGTCTCTAAACGTGTGTCCAGCAAACAATTTAGCATAAATGGAGAATACAGTCTGCAATAATGGATGAATAATGAAGGAATATTTACTTAAAGGGGTTTGCCTTTATGTCCCCTGTAATTCTTGTAGTACCAAATGTCCAGGAAGCATCCTTTGAAATTATTAGGAGGTCATGTGATCCATAAAATATTGTTACCAGTAAGTGGTCTGCACAGAGCCCTGACCTCGACCTGACCGACACCTTTAGGACTCAACGCAGACTGTGAACCAGATGTCTACATACTTTTGGCCATTTGAGGCAGGTCTGTTTGATGGTGTGCAAGTGCGTGCGTGCGTGCGTGCGTGCGTGCGTGTGTGTGTGTGTGTGTGCGCGTGCGTGTGTGTGTGTGTGTGTGCGCGCGCGCGCGCGCGCGCGCTGTAAAAGCTGTCATGCCAAGCAGTGACAGTGAACCTCTGCAGCAGTACACTGTTGCTGAAGTGGTCTCTGGGGTGATGGAGAGGTCACTTCTGTACTCGAGGTGTGTGTGTGTATGTGTGTGTGTGTGTGTGTGTGTGTGTTATTACAGTGGGAGTGATGTGGTGAAGTACATATATTTGATGTAAGAAAAAGGAGGGGATGAAGGAGAGAGAGGACAATGAGTCTAAATAGAATTTGGAGGCTGTTTTCATGTAATCGCCAGATAATCGCCATGGGCAACAGATGCTTTGGTGTCCAGGGAGACGAGGGCGGAGCATTAAGCATTGTTGGAGCGTTTTAAAATAGAAGAGTGTGTGTGGGTGTAGGTGTGGGTGTGTGTGTCCTTTTGATTGGGCACATATGTGCCGTCCTGCTGTTGTGGGATTACAAGAGCATCTCAAAACACCTTTTAATCCTGCCCGTCCACACACACACACACACACACACACACACACACACACACACACACACACACACACAGAGTATACTGCAGACAGAGAGCTGCACCTGCTCTCTGTCTGCAGTATACTGTGTGTGTGTGTGTGTGTGTGTGTGTGTGTGGCTCTCAGGTTTTATGTCATCAGACTCACTCATCTGAGTCACACCTGGTCCAGGTTAACTGTTACATTTAGTCCACAGGAAGGACATTAATGGACTGAACCCGTGTGTAAACACTTTTAGATTTTCTTAGATGTTTGTGTGGCTCCTGGAAAAGAGACTCAGGTCCTAAAATAAAGGAACAAGTTAAGATAACATCCAACCTTCATTTTCCCAAACAGTGTGAAAGCAGAGGCCACCGGGGTCTTAACCTACAGACCTCTTTTCCTCATTTGATATCATCTACAGTAAGCAGAGGCAGTCAAAAAGCCTTTTGGGGTTCTTTGCCCCCCTCCTCCCGCACATTAATATTTCTTAATGTATTATTATTATTATTACTGATGATGGCCAAAACTCCAAAAATAAGTCCCAACTTTTATGAAATGAATTATTCTTGAACATCTGTTCATCAGGGCAAAATGAACTATGAAAGCTCAGTTTTACAGCACAGAGAAGGAGGCGTTCACACACAGTCAGTACTGTCAGTGTATGTACAGCTACTCATGGCTCCGCCATGTTCTGCTCTGTTCTGTGAAGCAGAGTGAGAATTAAAAGCCTTAAGACCTGAAATGAAAACTCATTAAATTAGACTTTCTATCTTTGAATTATTAACTTAATATTAATAATTAATAAGAATTCAGTATTAAAAATGGTTGAGTAAGTGTGCACATACTGCTTATAATTGGAGTTTTTTTTACATTATGCTAAGATTTAACTAATCATATTCTGCTGAACGTACCGAGCCCATTAACTTCCACCTATAGTGCTAAAATTCACACTGGATTGACAGCAGATTAATATGTGATTACTCATCAATCTTTAATTTATCAAGTAAAACAGGAAACATTCGGTAGATTTTCTTGCCTTCCTTCATGTCTGACGGTTGTAAACGGAGTCTGTGTGCAGTTTTTAAACGTCTTCGTCTTCAGGGAGCTGCCATTTAAGCTGCTTTGTGCCCTTAATTTTCCCCTGAACCCAAACTAATTTAGAGGGCTGTGTCAGGTGCTTCAATATAACAAAGCAAGACATTATGACTCTTACCGGGCTGCTTTTAATATCACATGTCTCCTGGTAAAATCTGTCAGCTGTCTCAAGAATAATTTGCTGCCGTGATCGGAGCTCTGTGAAGCTTCGGGGCTCGGCTCGGCTCATGTGGGAACGTCTTAGCTTTAGCATTAATGCTGTTGGCTGATGGTCAGTCTGATCAGGAACATAAGTCAGATCAATGCCTCTAAAAAGCAGCTTATTATTTTAATATTTTCTTGTTTGAGTGTTTCTGTGGTCCAGCAGCAGATGAAAGGACCCCTCGTGTTCGCCTTCACCTCCCTGCGGTGAGCTGCAGACACATCCTGTGTAAATCCACACGGTGGTGCTGCTGCCTTTCCGTGCAGTCAGGCCGCCTCGTCTCCATGCGAGTAAAGTACAAAACAACTGCGTCAGGGCTGCAAATTGCTCTCATTTCGAGTGAGTCCTCAGAGAGCGCAGAGCGAAGCAATTAGAAATGGATTTCGCTTTGGAAAGCCACGTTCACGGCGGCGGAGTGCAGATAGCTTCTGATCCTCCAGGAACAATTCCCTTAATGTTTTCTGGATGAGTGGAGTCTAATATCACACAGGAGGGCGCCTTCAAATGTGTGTGCTTTGAGTGTCCTTGGTTACCTGTGTACGGTGCTGACAATGGGAAGCGTCTGACTGAAGGTCAGAGATTAAAGGAAGTCTTTCTGGCTTTGCGATACACCTGTTTCTCCACATCGGCGGTTTCCAGCCTGTTCCTGGCTGTGACCCCATAATAACAAGCAGCATCTCACGGAGATGGGCTGCATGTCTGTAAGTCAGGAGCAGGCCTGAAAGAGAAAGAAAGAAAGAAAGTATTTCACAAAACAGAAGCAAATGTTGGAAAAAAAACATCTGAAAGATTAACATAAATTTGTTAATCAGAATAGAATTTTTTCTTGTTTTCGAGCTGGATGATGAACCTGTGACCCACTAAATGAATCCCACGAGTTGTGTGAAGAGTAATGTGGCCTTCTCAGAGAAAACATCTGTGTCGCAGGAATGTGAAAACTTAGTGACAAGTAAAAGTCCGACACTCAAAAGTAAAAGTAAACGAGTATTAGCAACAAAATGCGTTTTAAGTATCAAAATGAAAAGGATTTGGATTATTATTCCTGATGTGTTGACGTGTGACACTTTTGTCTGAGTTGATTAAAAACTAGTTTTTGCTCCTGAAATGTGGTGAACTGGAAATATGAAGTCAAAAAAAAATTGAAATACTCAAGCACAAGAGCCTTAAATAGTAAAAGCACTACCTCTGTATGTCCTCTTTTTGGCCATTTCTTAACCTCGCAGCTTTACTTTGTGATGTTTTGGAGCGTTCTTGACTAGAAGGTGAACACCTGAGACCTGAGTAATGTGTGTGTATGTTAAAACTATCTCTAGCCTTTATGAAACACACCTGTTATCAAACTGGGTGCTTCAGCTCACACTGACTGCGTCGTGCTCGGGTCGGGTTTGGACATAAAAAAGAAAAAGTCTGTCGGGTTCAGACAGAAAGGTGCGTGCCGAGGTCTGAATCCACTGACCAAACACAAGCTGTGATATTAAACAGGTATTTTCATGTACAGTAAATATCATCATATCGCCCAACCCTGTTACAGTATGTGAGTGAATCTCTGCTCCTTCATGCCTGTCTCCTGCATGTGAAGGCCTGTTAGTGTGTGTTCCCTTTGTGTGAGCGTGTGTGTGTGTGTGTGTGCATGTGTGTGTGTCACTCACCTGCAGGGCCTGACTTGTCCCTGCATTCCCCAGTATTACTACAGCGTACCACTTCACGACTTTACGACTGGGAATGTGTTCTGAAAACCTTAAAAGGACTAACTGTGTGCGTGCGTGCATGTGTGCGTGTGTGTAAAAGGGGTCCAAAATAAAATGAGGACAGTCAGGAGAGTTCAGCCTTTCTTCTACCGCTTGTACGCTGTTGCCATGACGGCTACTAGTTACCATAGAGACTAGAGATATGTGCGCTTGGTATAAATGAAACGTGTGTGTACTGGACTGCCTTTTGCTGACACTACTCCAAATACTCCGGATTTATGTGTGTGTGTGTCTCATGTTCCTGTGCCTATCACCTTCTTTGTCACCTCTCCAAATGGACAGATTGTCTCACATCCCAACACCAGATGGTTCCTGCCTTCGTTAGACTCTGCAGGATTAAACCCTATATATCCTACAAGAGTGCCTACACACACACGCACACACATGCATCCACACTTCTGTTAATTAGTTTAACAGATCAGATTCCTGCGCGTTCACACCAAAAAAGACGTCTACATGTGCGTTAGGTACATAAGTGCAGCTGTCGCACACTCGTGTCAGCTGCAGGTTTTCATACATGTCCGATGTGTTTAAGTATGTGAGGATACAGCGCGTTCGCATGCAGTATGTGTGAACAGGGAGTGAGTTTGCAGCTTTAGTGTGGGTGGATTTGCCTCAGGACTGCAGTGTACTTCACCGTCCCCGCCTGCCGATATCACTCTCCTGCAGCCTTATTTGGCGTTCACGCTTCCCGTCGTAGCGCTCGCCGTGCCGGAGATAGTGTGGAGATAGTGTAGGAGGTGTCAGGAGAGAATGTGTGTGACCCCCCGAGCGCACCCTGAACCTGAAGAGCTGCAGCTGCTGGTCCGCTGCTTCGCAATCAACATCCTCACTAGTTATCTCAGCAGGTAACGACTCAGACTCTGTTTCAGCTGTTTAGGTTGAAGCTGAAAGAGCAGTAAAGGAAGAAGTTCTTCGGATGGATCTCCAAAGGTGTTTTTATTGAAATAAATGGTGTTAACAGTAAATTTGAAAATCACTTCTACGTGATTTTTGGCTGCAGAAAGTGACAGTTTTTGTGAATTCTGTTGGATGTTGGTAAAAGCCGGTCGAAGCATCCTCATTTCCCTTTCTTCCTTTCCTCTTAAGATCTGTTGGATTTGAAGTTTTATCTTACTGGTTTAAATGGCTTAAATACACGTCTGCACAACAGGGCAGCTGCATTCAAACGTAGCGGTGATGGAAAAGTTTTGAGTGCATTTGTAAATTGTCTTCCATTTACCCTTAAAGGTATATTTACTTAATTCAAGTCTATACTTGTCAAAGTGTTTTCTCAGAGACAAGAAGGAAGGAGTTACGCACTATCTTTGGTTTTCATCCGACGGGATCACAGAAGTAGATTCTAGTAAAAAAGACAGAAATAGTCAGAATGACGTCGAGCTTTGTGGATTGGATTTCATTTATGTGACACTTACAGTCACACACATGTGAATATACATCCTCACACATAAACACGATTAATATAATGCACCAAACATGCACACGCACACACACAGGCACTGGTGTGGACCCGGTTTTGTCCTGTGGTCTGTTGGTTGTGAGGACACTGCAGCAGTGAGTCAGGTTTCAAACATGCTTCATTTCCCACCCAGACAAGGATATTTGGTTGTTATGGCTCTCACGTCTTATTCAGATATCGCTCACGTCTGCTCAGTGATGACGTTACTCTGAAGCACATGAGGCCTAAAGGGAGATTTCAAACGTGTAATTAGGATCAGATAAACGGGGGTTTCTCTGCTCTGAGCTACTTCCTGCCAAATGTCTAAACTTGTCAGCATCTGTAGGTGAGCAGTAAAATGTGATACCCTTCACAGTTGAAGGCAGAGTTGCAGAGTGGAAGGGATTATTTTAGGTAAAAGTCCCATTAATTTCATGAACGTAACGTTATGTGACCTACCGGGGCTCGAGGGGGCATCAAACTCTCCAGGTTGAGGGGCGGCATGGAGGCCTCGGGGTCAGGCCGTTGACCATCACCCTCAGCATCCAGCTCTACTCCCTCGTTTCCTTTAATCTCTCCACTGTTGGCTATAATAACAAAAACTCAGCTTCTATCATTAGTATGAAGGAGCTGCATCAGACAACATCAATGTCTTTGATGAAGTATCAAAGGTACAAGCTCGTGTACAGAGAAATGTAAAGAGACAAGTGGAACTGCTTCCCGGCGAGCGTTTGGCGAGCAGAGACGTAGAAAACACTGAGCACTTTGAATCAGTTCGCTTTTAGATTTTTGGTCAGTTTTGGATGAATTCGACAACTATGGCGAGGTGTTTGTGGCAAACTGCAACAAAAATGTGTTTTATTCACACCTCTGGTTGGTTTCTTCTCCATAGCAACAGTCTAATGGGCATTGTATTCAGAGCCTCTCAGCAGAGCACACTGTACTCCTCACATGAGCATCGTTAAGGAGATCATCAAAGGAACAATTCAACATTTTGGGAAGTATCCTGATGCACTTTCATGCTCAAAGTCAAATGAGAAGTCTCCACAGGAAATATGAAGCTCCAGTTAGCAGCCAGTTAGCTTAGCACAAAGACTGGGAACAGGGCGAACAGCTAGCCTAGCTCTGTCCTTTTCTTTCAAACAGAAAAGCAAATAGAAAAACCCAGTTTTGAGTAATTTATGTGGTATTTTACATTGAAGTGATGACGAGACTGTTGAAACTCCTGCTGCACAAAAACACATCTACGCTCCTTATGAGCCAGCACGAGCTTGTCTCTGTACGGGCCCAGTGTCTCCATAGTGACGAGATGGAGAGGAGGAGGAGGGGGAAATGTACACCGGGTAGAAAGGGAGAGAGAGAGAGTGTGTAGAGGGAGAGAGAGGGAGCGAGCGAGCGAGCGCTCAGGCAGAGACATGTAGGAGATGTAGTCTGGCTGCCGCAAGCTGAAGAAAGAGGAGGAGTTGGTGAGCGCTGGAAATCTGCAGAGAGTGAGAGAAAGGCAGACAAAAGCTGGTGGTGAGGAGGCGAGGAGGAAAGACAGAAGAGAAGAAGAGGAGGAGGAGAAGGAAGACACACTTGTGTTGGACAGCAAGGAAGCAGAAGAGTGTGAGAAGAGACAAGGCAGCGGGCGACGGAGGAGAGCAAACTGAAGACGACTCCTTCGTTTGGAATAAGTCCAGTGCTGAGGGGAGGTAGGTAACCCTGCAGAAGACGGGACAGGGCATGAGTGATGAGGAAAATGTGTTAAAACACAGAAGAGACAAGGGAAGACAAAGTCTAGGACACCATGATGAGCCATTGATCCTTTTGTTCTTGTTTTATCAATGCATCTGTCACCTCTGTGCTCAGGCGAGCTGAGGCCATTGCAACATATGAAATGCTTCCACAGAGCTTAATCAACACTGCTGACTGGGCTAATTTACTGCTGTGTGACTGCGTGTGTGCGTGCGTGTGTGTGTGTGTGTGGGCAGGAGTTAGAGGTGTGTGTTTTTGTGCATCTAGTGTGTGGGAGTCTGTCCTTCAGCCACCTGAGAGGATGAGCTCAGCACTGAAACAGTGAAGCATCGACTGTGCTTTGATAAAACTTGAGTTCGCTGCAAACTCTGATTATTCCACAAGTATCACAACACAGCAGCCAGTGACGCCTCTTGATGCGTGAATCGATGCTTATAAGTCATGCTTACTCAGATGGTAAGGATGTCTCCTGACATTGTGTACTGGGTGTATTTTTGGTTTTCTTGAGCATCGTCTGAATCCCTGCCAGAAACTGGACTCATGTTTCTAAATGTCACGAAAGGCGAGTTGAATCCCAAGTCGGATGTGAGCTCAGGACATGCCAGTTCTTTCCCGTAGTTCCAGATGGAGTCAAGGGAAGCAGAGAGAAAGAGCAAAAAGCGATTGTGATTACAGTTCAATACACTCAGATACAACTGCTGGCCTAATTTGTGTCCTATCCTCATTTGCATGCGCTAACAGACTCTTAGAAGATGGCGAGAATCTGGGACGAGACCAAGAAAGGATGTAGCTGCTTAAGAAAGGCATGTTGTGGCTTCAAGTTGGTTTGTAAGAGTCTGCGGGCGTAAAGGCTGAAACTGAAAACATTTAGTAGAACAAGGAAGGTGAATCGGCTGTCATGTGACGACCGTTTTCAGGTGTTTAATCTCAGCTTTCAAATTATACCTCTATTACTTCTTCTAGGCCCGCTCTCTGTGCCAAATGGCATTTCAGACTCACTCAAATGATGATGAGCAAACGATTTGAACTGAGCGTCAGTTGAGGGCTTCCTGGCTTTGCTTTAAATCGCCCATAATCCACCAGTCAAACAACCAAGACGGTAAATTAATATTTTCTAACCTGTACGGGCTTGTTACCCAACAGCCATGAAGAGGAACAGTGACAGTGCAAGACTGAAAAGGAAAGTAAGTGACAGAGGGAATGAGACAGGTCCCAGCAGGACAACAGGAAGAGGAAGTATTTGTCTTCTCCCAGCTGTTGAAGAACAGCCCAAACTGACAGAAAGATTGAGTTGGAAATCCTGCAGGTGCTTTTTACCTCAGACACCGGCGATCAATCATAATCCTGCCTCCCGTTCATCGAATCGGCACCGCGAGGAGTCGCAGCCTTAGATCCCCCTTCAGTGACTGGCATTAGACAGTGGGCAGCCCAGAGAAACCACAGCCTGATGGATGACGCCGTGAGAGACGCTGTGGACAAAGGCAGTAACTGGTGCACTGATGCTGTGGATTTACATTCTGAACACCGTTTTGTTTATGCTGTCAGTGTTTTCAGACTCTGTTTAGTGAACCCTATCGTCTTTTTTTAAGCGAGAGCTCGAGTGATTCAGAGCATCAACACTATTTCACACCCTCCGGTCATTTATATGAGTAGGGGAGAGTTTATTTTCAAAGTGCTGACATCTTATTTCGGAATGAACTGCTCTGCAAAACAGGAACACAAACTTTTGTCCTCATTGGCTGGTTAAGTGCAGTGGCTGAGGCTTGAAATGCTGAAAGAGTGACAGGTTTGACCTCACTGCCTGCCGTACACTGCGGCTGTGGCTTCATTAGCATGTCTGGTACAGATCATCAGGAGTCGCTTGTAAGTTCAAACTGATCCTTGATATAATGTAGATGGAGATTTAAGCTTAATAACTATATTGAAATAGGCTGTGCTGCTCAGATTAGTTCTCATCTGGACATTGTTGTTTAATATTTGCAGCTAACATTGCTAAATGTGCCTGTTCTGCACTGTAGGCTAATTTACAAGCTAACTGATGGGTTTAATGTTGGTTAGCTAACATCTGACTGGTTTAGACTGAAGAAGAGGAGGCAGTATGAAATACAGCTGACCTAACACCTGATCAGAGTGCTGTTTAACACCAATCTGAACTGTGATTTTAAGTAACATTTCACCAAAATAAACACAAAATACCTCAAATCACAACATGTGTTCAGCTAGTAACGTTAGCCTGAGTGACTAAACGTAGTGTTCGGGGTTATTTGGACCAAACAATAACGACCGTCACATGAGACAGTGCTTGAGTTTAAAAACAAAAGACTCAAAATAGTAAAAATGACCTTTGGAAAAGAAGCTTTACGGTTCCAAATGAGAACAACAGAGATGCAGTAGAGGTCCATCATCGCCAACAACTGATGCTAGTAATCAGTCCTGCTGCCCTGGGTCACGTGACCTTGCGAGGCAGCTGGATTGCTTCATCATGCTGCCTGCTCTGAATACACGGACATGAGAGCCATTTTCTCATATGAACTCCAGACAGTGTCCACAGAATCAGGTCCAGACACTGTCCAGAGTTGTCACATTATCACATTTATCTGTGTTAGAGCGTTCTCACTTTCTGGAAATACTCCGTTTGGTTTAGGCGAGCGGTGGCGCCTGGAGGGTGCAGGAGGAGGACGACTCATCCACAATGATGATTTTGTCTTCATCAATAACCACAATGTCAGTGAAAGAGTGGAAAGCATCATACAGGCAAGCAGAAAAGAGTATGAAGCAGCTCCACTTCCTGCGATGTCACCAACACGCCCACTCGCTCGCTTTACAAACAAACTTGGTAACACGTTTAAGAACCGCTGGTGCAACACAATCCAGGGTTTTTTGTTCCGGCGGGAAACATCACACAATACAGCAGACGCAGACAAACCTGTGCTGTAAGTTATAGTGCATCTCTGATAAGCGACATACAACATAAATGTGAGGAGGAGAACTGGCACCGCTGGCGCCTCCTTTCTCTTCTCATTTTGAAGTTTTTCCTCCTCTCACTGGGGACCATGAAGGCTACACGGCACGGCCCCGTCCAAAGCTGTCTCTCAGCAGAGAGCACACAGATGCACATATGGCTGCTACAAGCATCCTATTGACCTGATCTTGTACCTGTGGCCTTTTTTCCCCTGAATAGTGCGTCCGTATGCTCCACACTTCACTGAGTGAGCGTGAGCAGCTGTGGTGTGTGAGCCCTACTGCACCTCTGCAGTGAACGGTACCAAAGAACAATGTAAACATCACTCCACGAGGCTGCACGAGGCTGTCTGCTGCTACGTCAACCTTAACTGTGTCATGTCATGTGGACGTGCACGTCACGCGAGCTGCACGATGTGAAACGAAGCCTCAGTGATCAAATATGCAGCTTTAATTTATCTTGGTGGTTCTGTAAAAGCCAAATATTTCAAATTTAAACAGAAATCCTTTTGTGAGATTTAATTAATTTTCATTGCGGTTTCAAGAAATCTAAACCTGTCTACGTTTTACCGTAGCAATACCAGAGGAGGATAAATTCTTTGAAGCGCACACACGCACACACACACACACACACACACACACACACGGTGTTAAAATCGGTTCCATCTTGGAGGTCTGAAGTATTTATTAACCCATAAAAATATCATACACCATTTCCTCTCTCATCATACTGAGAATTCAATTCATGAGCTCCTCTGTGTGTGGTAAAGTGTGTGTGTGTGTGCGTGTGCGTGTGCGTGCGTGCGTGCAGAACACAGGCTTTGAGAGATCTTGTTTCAACCTTGATCCTGCAGCACTTGGCGATATTTGCGCACACATGCACGCAGCCTGTGCTCCAGTCATAGTTACAGTTCTCTTACTATTAATGGAGACGTATCTGTCTCCATGTAGGCGGGATTATTAACGGCCCACTCTCATTGGCTGCCTGTTCTCTCAGCACTGAAACAAGCCCTCCTATTGGACCCTGTTGGATCATTTTCAGAACATCACCCTTAGCTGCAACTCCCCTCCGCTCTCTGGTTGCTAAGCAACCAGTGGTCTCTCGTTTCCCTACAGTGTCCCCCCCCACACAATGTGTGTGTGTGTGTGTGTGTGTGTGTGTGTGTGTCTGTGTGTGTGTCTGTGTCTGTGGTTCTAAACAGAGCAAAGAGATAACACTGAAACCTGGACTTGACTGACATGAACCCAGCGTAGCTCACAGTTGCTGGCTGCTTTCTGTTAGTTACATGTGTTGTGTGTGTGTGTGTGTTTGTGTTTGTGTGTGTGTATGTGTATGTGATGTGTATGTGTGTGTGTGTGTGTGTGTGTATATGTGTATGTGATGTGTGTGTGTGTGTGTGTGTGTAATCTACTGCGAGTCCAGGCAAATCGATACTCATCCTTCCAGCCATGAAGCCCCTCCTCCAAACAACACACACATTAAGTGAGGGATGGAGCAGTCAGGAAGGAGCGAGGCAAAGGTGGCTGGCTGTGATTAAGTATTCAGGGTTGGAGAAAACGTCAATAATCCGGCTGAAAAATGAGCCAAGCATTGTCGCTGTAAATGTCCTCTTCCTCACTCACTGGGTGCTGCACACGTTATCCACACTTCATCAATGATGGAGCCAGCTTTGACTTTTATCCTCTTTTACATCCCATCTCAGCTGACAGATTTAGTGCCACAGCTCTGGCTTTATTATCGGCTAATGTTTATTCTCAGTTGCGTTTTTCTTGCAAAAGCCACAAAGTAGGAGTGTATAATTATACTATTCAACTCAGGCTGTCCAGGGTGTTAGAAATACTCCCTCAGCGCTAAGCCAGACCAGCCACCAACCAAACTATGTACAATATTCAGAGTATTTAAAGGAAAGTAACTTCTTTGTGTCCCAGCCAAAGAAGAGTCCAGCACATAACCAAAAACATCCAAATGACAGCTGTGGTCTTTACACTAATGTCCCATCATACAGAGTGAGGCTCACCGTTTCCAGACTTTATGCTAACATAGCTAATCGTCTGCTACAGACTCACTGTACAGATATAAGAGTGGCATCAATCTTCTGAAGCATGTGTCCCAAAATGTTAAACTACTGCTTAAAAAAGGCACACACACGTACAAACTGTTAAATTTCCCTGAAGTTCACCCCCAATATAATGTTCTACATGTCGTCTCTATCCTGACAGTCTTGGAAAATGAATCCTCTTCTAGTTTATTTTAGTTTTACGAGTAAAATGTTGGGATACGTAGTCTGAAAGGTATCAGAATCAGCCTCTAAAATGTGTGTTATCATAGATTATAAATTCCTTCCTGTGTTTTTAGATGAACTTAGCCTTTAAATACTGCGCCCACTTGAATGATTGACTATACTGACTCAATTTTTTAAGATATTTAGTCCAAAAAAAAGCACTCTAAACCCCAAATTCTCCTAAACATTGCAGAGGATCCACCCTTTATGTCCTCAATAGTCACCACAGCCCTGTACTCAACCTCTAAGATATCACTGAGACAGACATGGGCTATTTGCTGATCAATATTACCATTCATTCGGCCTGTAATGTATTCTGACCTGGACAATTCAAGTAACCTTACGCCAGTGATTCTTGGATCTGGAAAAATCAATGCAGCGTTCTTCAAACAGTTGGGCCCCAATCGCACCATTAGCAGACGGCGCCTGAGGGGCTTCAGGGGTCTGTTGATATCACAGAGGTCACAACCTCATAGTCTACAGGGGAGAGGTGATTGATCATATCGACATGAACCTGGAGAAGGTAGACGCACACAAGCCGACGGACAAAGATGGACCAATCACACGCAGTTGCTAAGGCTGAAGAGAAGAAGCTCTTTTGAGTGCAACTGCAGAGCCTCTTGTGTTATTAGGCCGAATCACTGACACTCTCGCACTGCTTATTCCCTCTGACAGTCTTTTTGCTTGTAGCCCCTCCTCCCATCATCAGGAGAGATAAGAGCAGATGATGGGAGGTAATTTGAGGTCAAGGGAACCTGAAGATGGCCGGAGAGTGGGACGGGATATGAGTGTGATGAAAGGGATATTTAGGCAGTTAGTGCAGATTAAACAGGAGCAGAGAAACTGTTGAAAGCGTTTTCAGTCCCTTCCCTCTCCATCATTAAAACTATGTGCTAGCTTGAGCACAGACAGTGACTGGACTGTTGGTTCCCTCACTGGGTTTTATGCTCCAGTGAGTCGACCAGCTTCCAACCTCCCCTCCAGTAGGAAACAGAGAAAAGGCTTTTTGTCTCCAGTGTCCTGAATGAGAGAGGTCGTTGTTAATGTCCCCAATCACAGACACTTTCCACTTAGCCCTTATTGTTGCACTGGTTTCTTTGCAAAATATGTCACTTTGTCGCAGCTGTCGGCATTATTCTGTGGTTGCTGTTGCGTTTAAAGAGGTCAGTGTGTTCTCATGATATTCTTGGAAGTTTATACAAATTCAGCGTCGTGAAAGAGGGCGAGTCAATGAAAAAATCTCATTTTATTCGTGGTCACAAGTGAAATAATCTCTGATCTGATCTGATTTACGTGATGCCTCATGGCAAAATTAAATAACTTGAAGGTGTTTACAGTCACACAGATATTTAACTGGAAAGGAATCATGTTGTTGTTTGTTAAATATATAAACAGAAGACTGCAGAGAGCACATGGCTGCATGAGAGCACAGCTCCATTACTCATATGTGTGGCGGCTAATCCGTTAATCAAGCCTGTTCAATCTGGGCTAACGGGACCGTTAACAGGATTAGTGCATTGATCGGCACACACACAAGACGCCCAGCTAGATACTGGAGGCAAACAGCGCCTGAAATCACTTCATACTGCAATAATAAAATGAGGACCAGAGGGTAAGTAACCCTCGTTGGACGCTCTCGCCACTCGACGTTACACCACTGTTACACTGCAAAGAGACAGAGGAAGATCAGGATCAGTCAGAGTTTATGTGAACAGATCTGAGCTCAAGTGAATGCGTGGTTAGTGCGACTGCAGTGCATGGAAAGTGAGGAGAGGGGTGCACGCTGTGGTAGCTCAACACTTCTCCTGTCAGTGTATACAGCTGCTATGAATATCATTTAAATGCAAATGGTGCGACGCTGCAGTCGACATCACAGAGAGAGTGTGTGTTTTAACAATAATGGTCGGGTTGCATTCGAGTTCTCGCCCATTCAAGGATAACAATATAATCTTCTTCCCCGGGCTCCCAAACATCTGTGTGTGTGTGTGTGTGTGTGTGTGTGTGTGTGTGTGTGTGTGTGTGTGTGTGTGTGTGTGTGTGTGTGTGTGTGTGTGTGTGTGTGTGTGTTAGAGTACGCATCCACGTGCATGTGGATTTTATGTTTTTTTTTTTTTTTTTGGATGAGTGTGTGTGGGTGACTGCTGTGGCTCTCTGTTGCCATGGTGACAGTTGAACTTGAAGCTGAGGTTGAGGCTTCGACTGTAGTTGAAGTAGATGCTGTTGCATAAGACAAAGTCTAACGCACACACACACACACGCGGGCGCACCATGTAAGGCAGTTACTGTGCTTCTGCTGGAGTGTGTGTGTATTTGTAAGTGATGAAACAGCAGCATGAGGACTAGTGTCACGCTGTTAGCCCTCAGGAGACAGACAGAAAGACAGAAGCATGAGAATGGAGGTTTTATAACCTTTGCTGCATAAAGAAAAAAAAAATCACTCAAATCCATCAGATTTTATTTCTGATGTAACAGGTCAATAAAGCAATCTTTTATCTTTTATTATTTTATGGGAATCAGGTGTCACTTTACTGAACTTTACCTAACGGAGCAATAATGTCAAATTATCCTGACTGCAATGTCACGATGGATTAATCTGCAGATTATTTTCTCAGCACATCTATTAATCATTTGGTTCCCAAAAAATAGTAAAAACTGCCCATCACAGCTTCCTAAATCCCGAGGTGATGTTCTGAAACGGCCTGTCTTGTTAGTCAAAAACTGAAAAACATATTGATTTATTTTCCCTTTTCTGATCTTCAGCCTTGTGGATGAAAGAAGCCTTGAAACAAACTCTGTGTGGAAACATGTGTGTCCATAAAGGTTGGTGTGAGAGCTGTGGAAGCCAGAGAGGAGAGAAAAGATGAGGGGAAAGATGAGGGAGTAAAAATTGGCGGAGGGAGCACAGGGCGGCCATAATATGGCAATTAGTTCCACTACCCGCTCGTCCCAGCTCTGCTCTCTGTTTCCCTTTGATCCATCTAATTTTAACAATTAAAATACATTGTTTCCATGCAGACAAGAACAGCGTAGGACGTCCTTTAACCCATGAGCTGCTGCTGTGTGTTTAACCAGTCAAACTGTCCTTTCTCCTTATTGACTGACTGAAAATGACTTCTACTAATCACAGAACAGATGACGTGTGAGCACTTCTGAAGTTGCTTGATACATTATATATCAGTTGTTTACATTCAGTTTGCATAAATACATTATTCATTATGGTTGGTGTTGGTTTATTTATGTTTGTGTGTTTAGGTTTATGCACACACACACCGTGCACGTGCATCTCACCATTCTCATTGTTGGTTTCTCCAGCAGGTGTGGGGCACTCACTTTTGCAGGGGATGAAGTGTGTGTGTGTGTGTGTGTGTGTGTGTGTGTGTGAGCTGCATTTACTCAAATCAGACTGTTATTAGACTCACAGTGAGACCTCAGATTGAGGCTAATTTCCACCTTTTGCCCTAAAGACACACACAGACACACACTGTCACACTCACACATACCTTCACTGGAAGACCTCCAGAGGCAGCCCCATTAAACCAATCAGCAGTTAGTTGTATACTGGAGTACGGGTGCCAGAAGGTGCCTTGCAGAAGGCTGCCGTGTTCCAACCCGTCTCTTTAGAAAACCCAGTAACTGGCACAGTCAGCGGCCGCCTGGTGACCAGAGAAAGAATGAATGCTTTCATTGGAGTCCAAGTGTGCATGTGTGTTTTGTCTCTGTTTGTGCCTGTGTAACGAGCGCCTCGGGGAAATCAATAGACGAGTGCACATTTGCCACAATCTGATATTGTTGAATTTGCATTTCATGGTTGTCAGTGCAAAAACTCTCAGCTCTCAATAACAGTGTTTTATCATGTGCCCTCAACAATGAACCTGAAAATCTGATAATACTTCTGGTTTGTGTTGGGACTTTTTTTTTTTTTAGTATATTAATGCCAGAAAGGTTTTAAAGGAAAAATATGCTTATTAACTTTGTTGTCGTGTGTTGGATAAGAAGATCAATGCCACTCTGTAAGCATGGAGCTGGAGCTATGAGGCCGTTAGCAGAATAAAAACTAGAGGCAGGCAGAAGCAGCTAGCCTGGCTGACCAAACAGAGGACGATGTTAGGGCTTATTAGCAGCGTTGCATCATTCCCATCATTCATCATTTTATCATGTTTTACAGCGTCCCAGCTGTTTTGGACTTGGGCTTGTAATTAACTAATCGAGGTGTGTGGTTGGCCCCGTCTCAGTCGTTCTTCAATTATCCAGGATTTGAATACATCAAAACCTAAAGATTTTTTTTTTAGCTTTTAAGTCTCAAATCATGTCAAGTCTCAGATCCTCATTTTGGTCCCGAGTCTACATCTCTAATTAATCCTGATACATTGCTTCTTCAGGGGATATTAGTTTCTTATTAATTTAACTGGAAGAACAGAGCACAGTAGTAAATTACAATAGGAGAACCAATTAATATAATCTTTTTTAGTCTTTCCATGCCTGCCTCTCGTTCTGTCTCTGTCTGTGTGTGAGTCTCACACTGGATCCTGGCATGTGTGTTTTACATTAAAGGACTGGTACACTGGATCTCTCCCACCTCACAGCACAACCAACAGCTTGAACACAGTCGCTGAAGCCATATCGGTTATGTAATAATAACAACATGATGTATGCATGTGCTCCGGGGCATTTTATGTCATTATGAACTCATTAGTACGTCCCTGAGTGCTCTGCAGTGCACTCTGCTGTTTTTCTCTGTGAAACTCTTTTCTGGATTGCAGTATTATCCTCCATTTCAGGCTCATGATGATGATGGTCTCTTACCTTTAAAGGTTTTTTTTTTTTTTTTTTCAGATATAATCTTGTTATTATCCAGTCTGAAAGCCTTTGAACTATTGCTCTTCATAAAAGCTGTTATAAATTATGCAAATGAAAGTGAAAGTCATCCTTTTCTGAGAGCGCAGTGGATTTTGAACCAGCGTTTTTGGTGTATTTGCAGAGAACACAAAAAACAGCCATATTAACTCATACTGTGTTACAGTGTAAAGCTGCAACGAATGATCTTCACTATCTGTTAATCTGTTTGATCAATCAACAAATCATTGTGTATAAAAAGTGGAAAATATCCATCACTCTTTCCCAGAGCAACAGGTGATGTCCAAAAACCAACAGTATTAAATTTACGATATAAAACTTAGAAGAAGTTCACATTTCAGAAGTTGGAACTAGTAAATGTTTGAATTTTTGCTTGATAAATGACTTAAATGACTCATTTTCTACGGATCATGTGATCATTTCAGTGATACTTTAATACACACAAAGATGCAAACAACCCTTCATGTTATTCAACATTAACGTCTAATATCTGTGTGTTCATTCAGGTTTTGAAGATCAGCCTCATCGGACACAGAAAACGGATCTTGGCCTCGTTGGGGGACCGGCTACACGAAGACACCCCGCAAAAGCCTCCGCGGGCCATCTCCCTCAGGGTGAGTGAGACTCAGTGAGCAGGCAGTACGTGATGTATGAACCATGAAAACTCTCTGCAAGGCGGAATCAAATTATTCCGAAGTCATCGGACGGAGGAAGAAAGCACCAGTCCCTCCCAGATGGCCGTGTTTCTCTGAGGGGGCTGCTGCCTCCCCACTGCTGCTGTTACCACCCAACTGATTACCCAAATCTCTCAGACAGGAACAAAATGGCCGACCCACTGCAGTTTCCTCAGTGCCGGCTTGTCCTGGATACTAATCACAAGGAACTGGCTTTCCCTCTCCCATCGGGGCTTCACTTTAATGTCCTTACAATAGTCTCTTGCTCTTTTTACTGTTGAGCCACGGAGGCCTTCTGCTTCTGAGACGACGCTGAATGTGTTGAACTTTCTGCAACTTCAAACTGTTCACTGTGTCTCAACATGTCCATCAGTTCTGCACAGAGGTGAAAACAAGAAGTGAATATTCACATTTGAGAAGCTGGAATAAGCTAATGTTTGCCATCTGGATAGATTAAGGGAGTAGTTGTTTCAGCCCTAGTTTCACAGAGAAATAGCTGCACCTGGTTTGTGATTGAAGAAAAGCAAGATTAGACTGTGTGGTTTAATACAGAGTGACATGATGTGTTTAAGGGCTGCGTCTGCTCTGAAATACAGTACAAATAGTGGCTTACAGCCGAGCACGTTAGGATAAATGGCCCAGGAGGAGAGCTGGCATGCAAAGTTTTTATACGTCAGCCTCCACAGCCCAGAAATATTTTTAAAAAATCACCTGAAAAATCGATTCTGCTGAGACTCTTCTCATATGTAATCGACTTAGAGTGAATAATCTCTCAGGACAAATGAGATGACCTTGTAGTGTTTGACCACTTCACCGTTAAAACATACAAGTTGTAATTCTTTTGGGAATGTCTGTCTCCGCTCAGCCTGGAAAACCTTTTAAATGAACACCATTTTCCACTTTAAGCACTTGCCCGATGCTCTCACTTCAGTGTTGTGCTTAAGGGTTCTGTCATGGACCTGCTGAGACCTTCCTGTAACAGGAGCGTCTCTGCCCCCCGCTTCACAAAACGCTTAGATACTAGTGATCAGCAGTATGGCAGCGCTGTAGCTGAAAAATAAAATGTGACAGCGCACAGTGAATGCAATTGCTCTACTTATTGTAGCTGCAGCAGTGACACAGCACATTATGAAATGATGAATGAACCCTCTCTTGCTGCCTTCCACCGCTTCAATCCCCAACCCGTTCTGTCCCAGGAGCCCGGCGGGAACCACACTCCTCCCCAGCTCAGCCCGTCGGTGGGCCAGGCAGCGTACACGGCGGGGGTCCCGGGCGGATCTCTGGACGTGCAGCACCTCATCATGCAGGCGGACGCCCGGCGCAGGCAGCGCAGCAATGACAACTACTTTGAGGACGTGCCGCGATCCAAGCTGGAGCGACAGATGGCTCAAGTCAGCATGGTGAGGAAGGGGGGACAGGTTGGAGGGTGAGTGGGGGGGTGGACTGTATTATGAATGGTCGAAGTCGGCTGGAGAAATGCTTCAAGGATAAGTTTGGTAATATTCTATATTCTTTCTTATTGTCAACAAACACACGTTCTACTGCAGAGCGTCAATGAGCCACACTGTTCCTTAATTTCCACGAACACCTACACTATAGTTTACTTTGAGTCAATCCCACACACACCGTCCTGCTGCCATGAATACTCACCACAGCACCAAATGTGTATTAATCAGCGAGATTTCAAAGTTGTATCTTGTCATTTTACAAATTGGAAGCAATAATAAACTAATGAGCTTTCAGGCTGATCACATTTCTCACCAGGACGGTGGAATACGTCTTAATCATAAATTAAGTGTCTCACTAATTAAATGCTGGTCCCAAAAAACTACAAGATGCAGGCCAAAAGTGTTTTATCTGCCTGTTCGGTTGTTGAAAATCCACCAGTAATAATCTGCAGCAGGCAGACCATCTGACACCACCAGCCGTCTTTGTGCTTTAGAGCTCATCGAAATTTTACGAACAAGGAAACAAGAAATTTATGCCTGAAACTTTGGGCTGTAAAACGATAAAATATGCAAACTGCAATCAGGCATAAACAAGTTCTTGACAAAATAAACGTTTATCTGTGGGAGTCTGTCTCGAACACGAAAAGATGCAACACTTAATAGATCTGCGTCAACAAGACAGACTTTTCAGAGCAAGTGTTTCAGCTTTCCAGCCAATTTCAATCTCATCCAAACGCAAAATTAGAACTTTGTCTTCCAATCAGCAGCAGCACGGTGACTTTTCTCTCACACACACACACACACACACACACACACACACACACACACACACACACACACACACACACACACACACACGCACACACACACGTCTGAGGCAGCAGCTGTGTTTTGATTCACTATGATTGGGGTCTTTTTGTGTCTCCGTGTGAATCACAGAGCTTATCAGTGCAGACTACCACACACTTGCGGTTACCCTGCTGAATCTCCTCGGTGTGTGTGCGTCACAGTGTTTCCCCCCTTGTTTTAGAAACAACGCTCTGATGAGTCAGCTTTGCCAGAAGAGAAGGATAACTATTATAGAAAAGAGGAAATATCTTTATTCTCCGTTTCATTACTCCTCCTCTCCGACTGTCGCCGTGTTTCTGTGATTGGTTCCCTCATCACTGTTTTCTCTCTGGCTCTTCCCTCCACTTCTGTTCTCCCCCAACAAAACAAGTGCGACAGCTGACGTCTTTCTAGACACATTTTTAGGTCCTTGGGGTAGCGATGCATTAAAAACTTAGTCCATAAGCAGGGTCAAAGTTTGTGGGAAAAGCGTGTGTAATATTGTAAATCTGGTGCTTTCTAAAGGCTTATCCACAGGCTGTTTACCCAACATCTTTACATCTGCTCATAAGATCTCACCTCCACAGCGCCTCAGCAACTTTCTGACAGCGACTACACACACAAGCAATCAGATAAGGATAGAAGATAGACACACAAGCGTACAGTCACAGGATGTGTGCACAAGGAAATCATCTGGTTTCACTTAACAAGGAATGAAAGACCATAAAACAAGCTTAATTGTTATCCGCAGACATCTGAGAGGGATGCAGATAGGACTTAGCTGTTTCCTCTGTGTAAAAGGTGAAAGCTCAGTGGGTGAAAAAGCAGTGAGACGCAGCAAAGAGTCTTAAACTGGGCTAAGGAACGGGAACATGTAGAAGCCGAGCATAATTCATCCAAGTTTAATTTCCTCTTGGATGTTCTCTGCAGCGTGTTCCTTTGAAGGCATGTTCATGTTCTGTTGCATTATGAACTTACATTTATGAGGCCAACGAGTTATGTCAACACGGGTTACACAGCGCAAGCCCCTCATGTCGTGCCCTATCTTGTAATCTCGTGTGATCCTGCCTGTGTCCTGATGTGCGATTGGTTGTCGTTTCAGGCAGGCGAGTGGTGCGAGCCGATCACGTTGCGTCCGCCCAACGAGGCCACCTCGTCCACCCCGGTGCAGTACTGGCAGCATCACCCCGAGAAGCTCATCTTTCAGTCCTGTGACTACGAAGCCTACGTGAGTCCTCCCCGTCCACCTCACCTCACTCTGCACGCCAGCCTGCAACTAATTATTTTCATTACTAACTAATCTGCAGATGATTTTCTTGATTAATGGATTGATTGTTAGTCTGACGATGGCCCAAAAAGGTGACAACATTTTTTTTTTTGCTCAGCTAAATTCAGCTTTCATTTTAGCTTCTTAACAGTTAGCTGTTGGACTAGCCAATGAGCTGTGGTTGTGTAAACCGTACTGGCGGTGGATGTGAGACTGGCGGTAAAATAGGTGAAAATATCGCTTTGTACACTTCATCTGTCCTGAGAAAGTACTCTTACTGGATTTCTTCTAAAGGTTTTATTACGCTTACAGTAACGAGTGCAGTTGTTGTCAACTTAAGTAAAAGTATTGTTGCCTTTGTTGGTTGAGTAAGGACACCACCCCCCAAAAATGTCCAAAACGCAAGTCGATGGGTTCAAATTACATGTTCGAGGCTGAACCTATTGAATTTTGGCATTTTTGCTTTGCAGAGTTTTGTAGTTGCCTCAATTTTCTATTGACTTGTCAATGAAATGACTAATCAACATACTCCTAAGGTCCTCCTTAAACTCCTTAAAGATCAATGACCTTCAGCTTCACCTTTCAGATAATACTGCACCCATACTGCATCTCAGCAGTTTGATAAATTTAGACCTTTGCCAGTTACATAAAGAGTGTTATATATCCACGTTACCAGGGATACAGACTTGCACCTCTGATTGGTAAAATGCTCAGCATCCAGACTGGGAATGATTACTTACTTGACGCAATTAAAACAGTACAGAAAAGCAACCTGACGTGCCATTGGCTCTCAAAAACAAAGAGGGGGAATTATTAATAATTGTGTATCTCAGAGATTCGTGCTCTGATGGGTTCAGAGGCACTGCTGTGAAGACACGGAAAAGATGTGAGCTGGATGATTAAGTAAGAGAGAGCTGGACAAAGAGAAATAAAATGTGATGCTGAAATCAAATATGAATGAAAGCAAGAAAAGATGAGTGAGAGGAAGTGAATAAGAAAGGAGTTTCCCCAGAGCGAGTCTTCCCTTAGTCAAAAATCGCCCCTTTTTCGTTTTCTCACCTCAGAAGATTGATAGCAGCAGCGTGGACCATTAGGCTTCTGACAGATGTATAACTACACAGGCGATGTGTTTTGGGCGGATGGTGGAGAACGCACCACGGGTGGGCTGTCGGGGGAAAATATGGAGGTGCTTTCATGGAGCCGTTTATGACAACATCTCTAATGCTCGCTGTCCCAGGACAACGGGCTCCAGGAAGCTCAGAGTGAGATAAATGAGCAGGAGCCACGACGGCGGGGGTGGGCAGAGCGTTCTGTATGAATATCTGTGAGCTGGAGGAAGATGGAGAGTGAATACGAATAAATTAGATGGATAAGACAGTGATGGGAGGCAGAGAGGAAAGAGAGGAGTACACTGTGTTTGTGTTAATAGAGAAACCGGGATGGTAAAAAGGCGAAAGGACAGAACTGATGCATCAGCGCTGCTCTCATTTTCATCTCCAGCTCAAAATAAACAAAACCTCCACTTTCAGGACCACCTCAGATGACATCTTAACTTTATTATGTCAGCTTTACAGCCAGAGCTCCGAAATATTATCTGGAGTTATTACAGATCTATTTCCAGTAAAACCCTGCAGACATTCAAACTCCATTACCACACTCGACAGCATGAACAGCCAATGTTATTCTGTTTTCATATTAATCTGAAAGCTACATCGAATATACATGTTGAATTACAGCCTTATTCTTCTTATTTTTTAAGTCATGTCATCCATTTTTCGTTTTAATCTCTAAAGGATAATTGCTTTCACCTGGATTGCCCCTTCATGAACAGAGTAGTACCTGCATTTTGTACAAATTTCTGCACCATTTTGAATTTTTCTGACCGTTCGATTTAAGGTCTGACACCACCAATATTGTCCTCATTTAAGTTTTCTAGTCTTCTCCTCCTTCAGTAATTAATGTCAGGTTTAAAGCCGGTGATGAAACATGACACAAACATAACCTTTAAGGACAAAGTCTGTTTTAAAACAATATTCAGAGTCCCGTATGAACACTGAAATGAAATTTCTTGACAACTTTTGGATGGATTGTCATGTTCTGTAATCACACTGCTGATCTTTCAACACTCTGACTGATGACAAAAAAGCCTGTAAATCGAATGACTTTGCCCTCAGTCTCAGTTGTACTTTGTATTTACTGCTAATTAGCAGATGTTAGCATGCTAACACACAGAACTCAGATGATAAACACGGTGAGACATAACACCTTGTAAACATCAGTATGTTAGGCATTGTGACTTTGACTGTTTCAGCAGGCTGGCATTAGCATTTAGCCTCACAGAGCCTCAGACATTGAATCTTTCTATGTTACAAACCTCTTTGAACGTTATCTAGACCTAATAAAAGACCTCGTCTGTGTGTCCAACAAATACTGCTGTGGACGTGGTAGACAGGACAGCAGCTGGTCTTGTGTGCAACTGTAATGCAATTTCTAGGATAACTGCCAGCAATCCCGCCATAACAGTGATTTAAGATTGTTAGCTTGAATCAAGACAAAGTATTAACATGCCCACATGACCTCCTTCTGATCCACCAAAGACCAAACCGATAATCACAGTCTGTGCTACGGAAAGAAAGTAACTCATCACGCAAAACAATTTGCCGAAAAGGTTTTTCCTCCATAAGCAAATCTATCACTTCAGTTTTGGAGTCATGTACAGATGAGATAAAAAAGCTGTAAATATTTCTCTTCTAATCCACTAAAAGCCTTGTAAGGGTCCCGCTTTAAGGAATAAGGCCTCTTCCATAAGCAGGAAGGGCACCGCGAGGTGGTGAATGTCACACCCATTAAGTGCTCTAATGTCGACATAAACATCGTCCCTGTAAAACACTGTCACTATTAGGAGCTTCTTTATTAAATCAGATGCTACGTGTGCAGAATGTCTGACGCAAAGTCGCATCCAGAGTGAAGGATCTGCCACACTCAGGTGTTATTGTCCTTCCAGGAGCCTCTCTAGGTGGATTTAATCACTGCTGTGTGTGTTTGTGTGCATTTAATCAAACTACATGTTGGTGCAGCTGTCACAGAGAGGTATACTCCACAATTAAAACTATAAATAAGTACACATAATTTACATTTTTGTCTATTGATTTCATTGAGACAACAGACAAAACACTGAAGAGAATAATTCAGCTCTAAATGAAAGCCCTACTACTTCAATCGCTACAACAAACCACTCTTTGCATTGATCGAGCAAAAATGCCAAACTCCTCCCAGTTCAAGCCCCTCGGATGCGAGCTGTGAAAATGAAGCTGCACAATGCCTGGCTGCACAGCACGAGTTCGAAAAGACGGACCCACCAGAGTGTCTGGCACAGCTCAGGAGGTTAATATGGTGGCAGTGTTTTGTATACAGCCATAACGAGACACTCACATGCCTCTCCTGTATTCTGAGCATGCTCTGTGTTTGTGTGTCTTCTCCACAGTACCTGGGCTCCATGCTGGTGAAGGAGCTGAGAGGGACGGAGTCCACACAAGACGCCTGTGCCAAAATGAGGGTAAAGCAACACCGAGCACACTACACCTCTGCTGCTGTTAGGAAAGATCCTGCTAACGTTATTAATATCTATTGCTGAGATCTGGAAACACGGAAATATTGCTGAAGAAAGAAGCTATGAAAAAAAGACCCGAGTTGTAATAAACTGAGGATGCGTGGCATAAAAAACACCCTTACTAGACCTTTAAATCTGGGACACAGTCTGAGTCTGAGTGCCCTCACACTCACACTAGAACTTCTACAAACTTAAAATATCATGCTGGTGGATTAAGTGTGTTGAGGGATTTATTTTTAATATCCTTGCCTGGGTGGCTCAGTGACCCCCCTTTTACCTCACATCACCTTATCACTTCCTCTCACTTTGTGTTGTGCTGCTCTCTCTATCTTGTTCTTCCTCTGCTGTATTTCTCACTGCTGTTATCTGTCTCCTGCTATCATGTCTTTTCTTCCTGCTCGCTCACCCTCTCAATATTTTACTGTAACACTGACTCTCACTCTCATCCTGAGCTGCTGCAGTGTGGAGATAAATGTTAATATTCATGAGCAGAGCTTTCTGTTCCTCTCCCGTCCTCCCTCTCTTCTTCTGTCTATGCTGCCACATCAGAGGGCATCTTTCTTTCCTCTGCCTCTCTTCTTCTTCAGTTTGTCACACCTTTGCTGCGCACCAAGGTCGTAATTAAGTGCAGTGAGATGCACATCGCATCATTCTGGCTTCCACCTTCCTTCTTTACGCGCTCGCTCCGGTTCCCAGCATCCCTCCTTTCATCTGTCCCTCCATCCTTCCACCATGGATGTGTAAATCCCGACTTCACAGCCTCTAGCTGGGTATCTGCCAGCGAAGCCAGGCAGCGCTGCCTTTGTCAGCTTTTCAGCGTTACCTGATCCTGACAAGGCTGAACCGCCGCAGCAACACGCTGCGAGCAGGGAGGAAAGAAACAGAACAGAGGAAAAGAAACAGATAGGGAAGAGATAGCAGCGAGTAGATTCAGCAATGGGGAGAAAGGAGGGATGGCACGTGACAGAAATATGGATAGTGAGAGACAAGCGATGAAAGACAAGAAGTGATACAGAGAAAGCAGGAAAGTTACTCATCTCATGTTGATATATGTGAATATATTACAGCTTTTGGCAGGTAGAATGACGGCTTAGAGGGTGACACTGACATCGCTGTAAATCACACGATTCGCCACAGCACCTCGCTGCATAATGACTTTAAATATAGGTAATTGCGGTGTGTTAAAGTGCCAATATGTAATTAAAAAGAACGAAGAGAGATATACAGCAGGAGCCTGATGCGGCTTATAAGCTGATAGACTTATTGGATGCAGCACTGCGGTCGATTGGGTTTAGACATGTAATTCGGAAGCAGTTGGTTTTTTTTATGAGGCCCCTGACAACCCTTAACCTTTGGAGATGATTTGAATTGACTTTGGTAATTAAGGAGGAAGCCTTAAAAGCCAGATTAGCTCATTTACCTCACGCTTTCTTTAGCTCTTCAGCTTCCATTTGTTTTTCTCACATGGCGTCATAGCTTCCCAGACGTGGACGGAAGTCTCGTATGAAACTGAAAGGTTATTAAATTCACTGGAGACGTCTACCAACTGAAATCCTCTAATCTGAGTCAAATTATAATTCTCAACTGATCACTGCCTCAAAAGTCACTGCCGCCTTCCTCCTCTTGTGTTGTCTGTTTTTTGTGCGCTCCAAGAAGTCGACGGAACAGATGAAGAAAGTGCCGACCATCGTGCTCTCCGTGTCCTACAAAGGAGTGAAGTTCATCGATGCCACAAATAAGGTAACACTCACAGCTCACTTCCTGTGACTGTAAGTAACACGTGAAAGGTCAGGCTTTTGAGCCGGTGTCAGAAATGGCCGACACAGCAGTGCTGAGGTCTGCTTTGGCTGCAGCCTGACTGATTTAAGACTATATGGTGTAAAAAATCAATAAGGTGTAAAAGAGGGCAAAACACAAACAGGCGATAATTAGTATGGAATACATATGCTGGGAAAAATCAATAACAATCAACTGGGTTCATTAAATCCTTAATGGGATGTTTGAAAAGCTCATAAAAAACTTTGGAGGGTTTAATGTGTTTAATGTAATGAGTTTGTGTCTGTGTGCCGATATCACGTGAAGGCAGTCGTTCCCGTCAGGTAAAGAGTCCCGTTCATACATGTAAAACAGTCCGCCTGGATGAAAACGGGGCACAGTGAGAAAGTATTTGAAGATAATTATACGCATGCAGCAGAAGATGAGCATAATTTGCACATAGTCGGTACATTTGGAGTTCAGAGCTCGTCCCCGGGCGACGCTGCACAGACTCAAGTAATACAGAAAGTGATGACACGGTGGCCAGATGGTGACACCAGACACCAGGATGTGTTGTGTCTCTCTTTGCCCAAACTGTTCAGTGTCAGACAAACTTTTCTCTTGGCTCTGCGTGGTAACAGAACATGAGCTGGTCCCGCCTCTAACATCAGGCATCGCCACTCACCCTGCTCAGACATTTAGCAGCTGACCCGTTTACAAAATCTACATCTCAGTTTTCTCCAAGTCCCCAGATCCTACTGTACATTACAGACTGAATAAAGAATGATACAACAGAAGAGTAATAAATCAATTAAAGGGATAAGGCACACTAAAAAGTGACAGCAGCTTCACCTGGATTCACCTCTGGAATATTTTGTGAAAGTACTAAATCCCTTCCTGAGCTCACCTCTGTGCTGTCACAGTGCAGAGACAGTGGATTCCCACTGACCTTACAAAAACAATCAATAGTATGACCAAAAGAAATCTGTTTTCCTAATGTTTGCCCTCACTAAACTTTGTTTTGGGGCTTTGAGTTTCTATAATTCACAGCTCTGAGATGTGCTTTAATTAACACAAGTCTAAGTGTTCTCCAGCGACATTACCAGAGGACACATTCCAACTCAGCGACTCCAGAAAACTCTCAAACCAAAATTGTGCTACAGTCATTATGGTTTTGGGATGTGTGAAATGAGATGAATAATAAATCAGATTTGTTTTTCCGTGAAGTGGCTCACTGGAGATAATCAACAATCTCTCCCTGCACCTCTTTATCTTCCTGCCTCTGTCTTTCTTTGCTCTCTCTGTCTCTCTGCAGAACATCATAGCAGAACATGAGATTCGTAACATCTCGTGTGCGGCTCAGGATCCAGAGGATCTCTCTACATTTGCCTACATCACCAAAGACCTCAAGTCCAGTCACCACTACTGCCACGTCTTCACTGCTTTTGATGTGGTCAGTGCTGACGCTGCATCTGTGTGTTTCTGTGAACAGATATCATACTCACAGTGCCTCTAATGTCACACTGGACTCTCACGCCTGTTTGCTTTCACCCTCTTGTCAGAACTTGGCGTATGAGATCATCCTGACACTTGGCCAGGCCTTCGAGGTGGCCTACCAGCTGGCCCTGCAGGCCAGGAAGAGCGGCCACGGATCGTCCACGCTGCCTGAGAGCTTCGACAGCAAGCCCAGCAAACCCGTCCCCAAACCCCGTGTCAACATCCGCAAATCTGTAAGCATCGCTGCCACACAGCCGCACTCCTGTTAAAGAGAAAATCCATCCTAATCTGAAATTCACATCAGCTGGTTTTTGAAGGTTCCTCATGGAGTAGATGATAACATTTCTATGAAGTGGATCCTCTACATCTTACAGCTTTTCCATGATAAGCTTAAGGTTTAGATGGTCTTTCAAAAACTGATACACAGAACAGGACTGATCATAAAAGAACTGTGTTTTAAGATGGATTTTCACTTTAACTTCTGATACTACCTTTCAAACTCTTGACTCAAACTTAGCCGTTATGTATCTGCTTCTAATCAAATCTAACCAGCATCCCATCAACTCTGTCCCATTTACACTGGAAACTGTCCACAATTTCCATCCCTCTGCTCTGATTCGTCCCGGTCTCTCATCCCAGCTCAACTACGTCGTTCTCCTACTCTCAGTTTCAGTCTCAGTTTGGTGCACTGGGATTTTCCTGGAGCGTTTGTGTTTAGCGTGTGTGAGCCTTGGTCCAGCAGACAGTGTGGCAGAGGTGTAGGTGGATATTTGATCTGTTAAGCGTCCGTCCGGTCTTGTTGTCCCTGCAGTCTCTTACACACTGGGCTGATTGATGAGGCCTGTTTGCATAGCGCTCTGGGGAGGCTTTCTGGGCTCGCCTCACTGTGTGTGTGTGAGAGTGTGTGTTTGTGTGCAACAAGGTAAAGAATCCTCAAGTGAAAGACTCCTACATACTGCAGCCCTGCATGGAGAATTAATTTGTTGACATTTCAGTCCATGAGCTCCTCATCAAAGATTGCTGTGGTGTGCAGGGTTTCTGATGTGTCTGAGCAAACAGCAAAGGGTGCACAGAATCTACAGACCGACCTCCAACGTTTACCTGTTTATCGTGTTTCCAGTGTCTGATGTTAGTTCATTAGCAGCAGAGTTAAACCTGAAATACACACGTTACTGTTGATTTTGTTAAAGGTTATGGACGCAAAACTTTTTCACTGCCTTGTTTTGATAAATGTTTTTTCTGGAAACCAACACAAGCAGCAGTACAAGGACTCTGTCCAACAAATGGCCCAAAATTGGCTGAATTGATTCAGAGCTAATAAGATTAAGAGTCTGACCAGAGATTTGATGCCAGCTTTCTGTGCTTAAAGGTGCCCTCTGGAGGTTTTACTTGTAAACATACAAACGTTATGTTTACATTCGTTTTTTTCTCACCAAAGCCCAACTTTGAGATCTAAAGTTAAACCAGACGATTTTTACATCGGATATTGTTTACATCCATGCTTCGCTAACTTAATCTTTGTTGGCAACTTGCTGTGCCTACTTGCATGTTAGCGCCCCTTAGTGGCAATCAGTGGAACGCGATCACGCTACAAGTGGTCAAAAATGCTACAGGGTCCATTTAACAGTCTTATTTCAGTCAGGACAATACCGTATTGCCGTTCGATACTCAGCCCAAGCTTTGTGGTGTTAGATACTTCTGTCCCACATTCTATCATGAATTTCTGTGTGTGTATACGTGCAAACATGTGTGGCCTTTCTTCATGCCTTCTCCAACCACAGCGTCACAAAGTCTATCTGTAAACCTTTCAACCTCCCATTAACCCGCGACAGAGCGTTAAAATAGTCACACTAACCCACTCCTCCACCGACACACATCGGCTGGCACTGCAGCACACGTGTGTGTCTAAAGGATACAGTGGTATAGTGTTACGTCGGCGGCAGTAGTGTGCTTAGACCAAAATTAAGTCCATTTACATACTGTGAGCCACGGAAGAACGAGATGGTGATGGAGGTGAATCGGTGGCTCCGGAGGAATGGTCTCACTTTCTAAAGTTAGAGCGAGATGTGAGGCAGTGAGGAAAGACGGAGTGAGAGGAAAAGCTAGAAGAAGAGCACATGTGTTTGTGTGTTTGCTCTCTTCTTTCGCAAAGCTTGCGTGTGGTCCTGTGCCTACAGAGATGATGGACGATGGCATGTGTATGCACAATCTGCTGACTCTGCAACCATTACATTAACCATTAATTGCCTTTTTCCTCCCTGTGTTCATATGTGTGTGTGTGCGTGTGCGTGTGTGTGTGTGTGTGGTGTAGTTAATGGCTTGTGGTGTGCAGCAGGGCAAAGATACCGCAGTATTCACTTAATATTCCTGCCACCTGCCAGCCATAATCTCCATCCTGCAGCACCTCTCAAGCCCCTGTGCCTTAAAATACAGTTGCTTTGTCTCTCTGCCCACAAGTATCTGTTTCTCCACACTCTCCTATTCATATTTATGTCATGTATGTGAGCATATCTGCTTGTAAATGTCCCTCAACATCTACTTAACTTTCCCTTGTGTGTTTGAGTGGGTTCGATGTGACCCTGTTCTCTTTGATCAGCATCGGCATGTTGTGTAATCTGAGCGCAGCTTCAAAACGGGATTGAAATATATGACCCAAACCGTGTATGATTGAGTTTTTCTGTTGTGAAAAGGGAGTGAAAAAGCCTTCCAGTGAAGTGAAAATAGCTGCTGCTTCGTTTTCGACTGAAGTGGAACCACAAGCTATGTCGCCTCATTGGCAGGATTTTTCACGACCTTGAGTCGATCTGAAATTGGAAGTCTGTCTTGTGACGATGCTCCTGCAGAGTGAGGTTTTGTACAGTGGCCGTGCCGTGTTCATCTTGCTCGGAGTGTTTTTGCCATCCGGGAGTTGTTGCTATATAAATGTGGCGCAAGATGGCCTAGCTTTAGTTTTGTAGTGACGCTGCTGTTCCACTACGCTGCCAGGGCGATGACTTTGCTGCCATGTTTTTGCCATGGTTTTGGCGTGGTGTTGCCTTTCCCTGTTTCCATGCAGCCGCTCTGTCATCGCTGTGGTTTCGCCTTGCTGCTGTGTTGTTTTCCCTGTTCGTGTTGCTGAGCAGGCCCACTTTGACCTGTGTATGACCTCTGCCCCTGTAGGTCATCATGTCCCCCTCCAGCCGCTGGTCACTGGGCCACATTTACACCCCTCACCGGCCTCCTCTCCACCCTCCTCTTCCTCCCCCTCGACTCTTCCATCTTCCTCACAAAGCTCAGTCACAGGTCCTCCACGCTTTTCCTTCTCTTATCCTTTATTTTCACATTATTTTCTTTGAGTCAAGGAGAAAGCGTCGTCTGTAAGTGCTTCCATTTTATTCTCTCGCTTTTATTCAACTGACTCTGCATCCTTGTGTGGTCTGTTTGCAGTGAATGTGTCTCATTATTCAGTTCCTACCCCTATCTCCCATATCATAACCGTTAGTAGCATTAGTGTGAAGAACACAGATGTGTCACTTCTCGAAAAGCCAGCCCATTTCTTCTTTACAGCTAATCTAGAGCCAAACACAGACCTCGACTTCAGTGCCTCCATCTGTTTTTACTTGCCCTGCTGTGCCGATTCAACCTGTGGATGGGGATACACTGCCTCTTTAAGATGCATATTTGCTATAAGCACCACTTTAAGATACGCTAAAAGTTTATAAAATCATTAAAACCTTCATTGAATACTTGGAATGAGCTTTCACACTTGGAGTGCTTTCCCTCCCTCATTCATCCACCTCTTCGCCCCTCACACAAGGCAGTTGAATTTTTTTAAGGGTCACCAGAAGAAGACTGCATGGCCAGAGCGTGATTCCATTGCAGACGGCATGTTTAGCATCGGTTTGGATAACTGAGGTTGCTGTCTTTGAGGGTCTGCAGAGCCGAATCACACGCTGGAAGCTGACCCTTCTGCATAAAATCAAAACAGCGGTGTTGGTGTAAAACATATTTTGAAGGCAGGCATTGTTCCCTCCAAGGCTTCATGTATCATGATGAATTTGATCCTGGTGATGCTCTGGTGAGTTCGTCACTAAGCATGATGGCGTTGTGCTGCTGTGAGATTGAAAGTGTGTTTGTCCTTAATTCTGTTACCCCATAACAAGATTTTAAGGTCTTTCTGTGGTTGTGTGAGAGGGTAGAGAACTGGATTAGTATTAGTTAGTTTGTGTACTGTTGCTGTAGCAGTGTTGAGAGAAGATAAGAGAAACATGGCTCTGTTAGTGCACTGCAGAACTGAGATTAACTCTGTCGATCCCAGAAGCAGAGATTTAATTCTTTTTAGAAAATATGAACACTATATTTAGATGCATTTCATATTTTTGTTCATGTATTATTATTAGCATTAGACAGAGCGCAAGTACAAATTTAGTCTCCTACTGTCAAAACCGCAGCTCTCACACTCAAGTCTCCCCTCCCCCCAAATTATCTGAAAATAACCCAATAGATTAGAGGGAAAACACCCTCAGCAACAAAACCCAGCCGTCTGATTGGTTGCTGTGAGGTTATTTTTGAAAGCAATGAGGGCTGCTTGGTTTGTTTCTCAGCTTTGAAGTGACAATAACTTCACAGTGGCAGCAGCAGACAAGAGTCCACAGCTCCTGACAGTCGAAGCTGTCATGATATACAGGAAGTGCACTGCTGTACATGTACATACCGGACAGGACCGGCATCTTGTATTTACAGATGTGCAGATATGGAAAATGAATTTCCTCTCTCAGACTGAGCTTCTGTCTATGATCTCAGTTCTCCTTCCTCATCTATGCCCCATCTCCCTTTTTCATTTGACTGATTATTTTCCATTACATGACTTCAAGCAGCAAATTCTCCATCTCATTGATTCTACCGTCCAACTCTGTTTTCACTTACTTTATTAGCATGAAATTGTATCAGAAGATTGCCCCTACAGTGTGCAAAATGTCGATTTTCAACTGAAACAGCTGTTTGCATTCAAAATGATGGGATGGTTTGGTTTGAAATCATGCATCCTCAAGTACAAAGTCAAAACAGTAATGCGTAGTATCGTTGAGAATATGCAGGTCATTGAAAATAATTGGGTTCTTTTTCAGACTTGTCTCTCTCTCCTGTCACATCTCGTTCTGTGTCAGATGGAGCAGCCGTCCATGGACCAGAAGGGCCACGCCAACGTGCCGTGGATTGTGGAGCCGGGTCAGGAGGCCAAGAGAGGAGTCAACACCAAGTACGAGACCACTATTTTCTAACATACACCCGCCTTGTCCACTCCTGTGTGTGTGTGCCTTTCAGAGGTTGCCCTGTACTGGGGCCCCGCCCCGGAGTTGGGCACGAGCGACGCACGCCGCCGCGTCACCTCACCGGCTGAAAAATAAAAAACAAAACATCCCGCCCCGCCCCCGTTAGCCGAGCCTGTCCACTGCATGATGACGTTTGGCGCTGCGCTGTCTCTTTGTTCTTTCTCCTTGTCTCCTCTCTTTCGTTTCTGCTCTCCCCCTCTTTGGCCCGGGCCCCATCCTCCTGCCTGCAGGGCTGGCGCATGACCTTTGAACCCAGGGCTGTGGTGCACTTCTCTGTCTCCACCTGTAGGGGAATTGGGTCTGTTTTTCCACTTCCTGTTTGTCGGTCAGTCAGCAGTCAACCAGTCGGTTGTTCTGCTTCAAGCTTCTCGTTCTGTTTTTTTTTTTTCTTCCTGTTGATGGGTGCAACCGTTTGGCTTCGTCTCTCTCCTCCTTTTTTCTCCTGACTGCCTCCATCCCTCGCTTTCTTTACATCTCAGCCCCTTTGTCAAACCGCCCCTGACAATTTGAATGAGATTTGTTATCAGAGTACTGCTAAGCGCTGTGACAGTGTTTTAGCTGTCTGTTGAGCCCAGAGTGGGAGCTGACAATGATGAGGGCTGTTGTCAAAACGATGACAACTGGAGGAAGGGTCAGACTTTTTAGACATTTTTTTAAATCAACAAGGAGAGCTGAATTACAGGAGAGGTGATGTAGCACAGTCTAACTTTGACTCAAACTGGTTCATCCAGCAGGCTACTAGAATGTATTTCAACTTTTTGATTCTTTCTATCAGATTATTTTTTTGAAAATACTAACAAACTTGTGAATTTCTTTGTCAAACAACTTTAAACTTGACCTGTGACACAGGAAGAAGTAGGTGGTTTTAGTTTTTTCTTTTATAGCACCTTTTTTCGGCACATGTGTGTGTATGTGTTCAGAATTCTTTTAACCACGTGGATTTTTCCCTGGCTGTAAACTTTGTTTTATTTGGGAGGGGGAAAAAAAATCTTGTATGTAAAAGGTTTAGCATGTGGCTTGTGAGACGCATGGTGGCCATTTTGGATTTGCTGAGCAGGGGGGCCGGTGGAGAGGCGGGGTGTGAGGGCTCTCTCGATAAGTGATGTCATCTCATTTGCAGGGCAATGCCGGACGCTCATGTCTATTACTGTGGAATGCAAAGAATGTAGCCAGCCCTAAACACGGACCTTGTCACACATACAATGCAAAATGGACTACAAAGGACTCCAAACATGGACGCTACTCCACAGTGTTTAAGGTTGACTACAAAATTTTAACATCATTCATCCACATGATGCTTGACACAGTAAACATTATGACAAACAGACACTTAAACACACTATCAGGACTGCATCTTGACAGACGACGGTCTGCTCTGAATGTACACTTATTTGAAAGCAGCCTCAACTTTCTGCAACTACAGCAGGATCCGTTTTATGTGCCCGACTGGAAGGAATGACCTGTGAACTTTAGGGCCGGTCACGGGGTCTCCGTGGGGACTGTGAGTATGGTTACAGGGCATCTGCTGGTGACAGACAATGGGCTCGCGTCAATGTTGGAATAGGCATGGGTTTGAGGACGTCCGGCTGGCGCTTTTGGTTTTATTTTCTTTCGAGTCAGAAAATAATACAGAGATATATGCACAAGCGTGTAAATGTGATTGGACGAGCTGCAACACGCTCAAGATGCAACAGGTGTGTCTCGTCATAACAGATGATGAACCTATGTGAACAAAAACAGCATCTGGCGTTAAAAAAAAAAGAAAAAAAAAAAAAGTATTCTATTCGTATTGCCCGACATTTTAATGTTTAATATGAGAGTATTATATTACCATGATGATTATGATTATTCTTGTGTGCAATTCTTGTCTACTGTTGTCTTAATGTTACATTATTTTTCTATGATATGAACCTTGGGCTTGAGAATGATGGCCATCCTTTAAAAAATCTGAAACTAGATGATCATACTTACTGAGTGAATGTTGCAGGTGGCTAGCTAACTCTTGTCAGGTCGAATCCTACATCATTTCTCATGGGGCTCTACTCTTATCTAGCAGATGTACTATTTTAAACGCAGTATTACTGTATTATTTGGATGAGAAATTGTCCAATTATAAAATGTATATAGATATTTTGCCAACTCATTGTTCATACATGTAATGTAAAAGAGAAAAGAATAAAGGATTTGCAGTACATGGCACTGGAAACAAGGTACCAAAATAAAGGTTGGAAATCAAGAAGTGGTAGATTGTAGAGGTTGTATTTTGAGTGAAAACTAAATGGGTTGTTTGGTGACATCACTGCTGACCAACTTATGTACATAGGCTTGGGCTTCCAGCACACTGATTTTTGTAATTTTGGCCATTATTTATATCCTTGTAAAGCACACGGAATAAAATATGACTTGTAAAACCATTATTTGTCCCTGGGATAAAGCTGTCACGAGTTATTTCCTTTTTCTAAATGCTCACTACATAAAAAGGTTTGGCTACCGTCCTTTAGGGATTCTGAGAAAGTGTGAAAGGAGAATTTTATTCATTGCAGAAACGTCTACATTTATGTAACATACAGCTAATTATGTATAATCGTTCTGTCAACAATAAGCCATCTAATACCAAACTGACCTCGTAGTAATGATTGTCACATACCTCGTGTTGGCTGTAGGTCCAGGCTGTGGTGGCAGTGGCTTCAGCGCTCGTCCTTCCAGCACCTTAACACTGAGACACAGACAGACAAACAGTTATTAATCTTCTGCAGAATTCAAACCAAGAATCTAACAAAGAATCGTTCACATACTAACTGATAACCTAAGCTGCTGAATCAGTTTGTTCTACTTCATCTTTAGAGTGGACAAGTTTCTGCCTTAGCACCCAGTCACACGAGGGCAAAACAGGTGGTGTAGCTTGTCAAAGTGAGTTATTGATGACATCAGCAAGAGGGCAGGGTGGTGTGATACAGCTGATATGATAGCTTACTGCACTTTCTCCTGTTTTCTCAGTTCTTTCAAGGCTGAACTATGTTAAAGCAGTTTTTATTTTTATTTTATTTTTGATCCAGCAGTATGTTTTCTGTATGTTTACATCTCAAATGAGTAAAGATCTGATGATCAAGAACTTCATCCACAGCTGGAATTACAACAGATATTCAAGTAGCTCTCCTTGTCATCTGGTCATCTGTTTGAACTTGTTTTGTCCAAAATCAATAAGTGATTAGGACTGCCAAAGAACATCTTAGAGCTAATTATGATCAGATGAATGGTAACACCTCTTCAAAGCTACACAGCAGTTCCAGCTTGTGACTAACGAATGCAAGACATCTCAATTTTGACAGATCGACTCTGACAGGGAGGTCTGCAGCAGGTCAGCACTTAGCTGCCTTCTCATCAACTCAATCAACCACCTCCACTGGCCTCCAGACCACCTGACTGACACTGTGACACATGTGGTAATGATAGACCAGGCTGCAGCTTTGCCAAGTTTCTATGGTGACCACATCCGCTCACAGTTACAGTCACTCATAAGCCTCTATGTAATGTTGAAAAAGCACAAATGCACATTGACATTGCCATGATAAATAGGCCGCAGACCACCACAGCAGCCATTTGTTGACCGAAGGGACTTTGCTAATGTGGAAGCACCCACAGCAAGCAACAAAACCTCCACCTGCATTTTTCTGGATTTCCAAGCACTGAATGGGAGGGAAGGTGGCTGAGACCCTGGGCCAGATTTTAGCTTTGTGCACACCATTTCAGACTTTGCACCTAAAGAGAGGCAGGTTATCTCTCTAACTCAGGTACCACTCTGGAAGCAGAGTGCTTAGTATGTCACCTTAGATGCAGCTGCCATTACAGCTCTTTCCTTTAAAGCTCAGAGATGAGGACTTTAATTAAACAAACATGAAAAGGCTAGCAGGGTTTGAGAGCCCCTCTGACTGTTCTCAGCACATGGTCCACCTGGATTGGACTGACAGAAGCTGCAGCTGAAAAATACATTACTACTTTGAAAGGATCTACAGTGGCAAAGGTAAGTGTCTCTCAGGTAAATGAGGGCAAATTATGTCACCATGTGATAATGAAAATAACCGTCAGGTAATGTCAGCCGAATTATTTTAGGCACCGCTGACAATTACTGTCTCCATTTAAAATGACAAACATCACCGGCAGCAGATTATGAAAGCTGTAGTTGATTAATGTTAATTCTGTAACAGCTCAGGTTATATTTTTTGCAGTTCATCAAGACTAAATGATAATTGATAAAGCTCAAGCAAAAATGTCTCAAACGTGACAATTTGCTGCTTTTCCTGGTCACATCTCTCCTTAAATAGTACAAGAACTTTGATGAAATAACCTCAACAATAGGGAAAACAATCTGCCAACTGATTGACAAGAATCAATCTTACTTGCAGCCCTGAAAGTGTCACATACATATTTAACTAAAACGCCATATCCTCTCCTGCTCATGTCATTGTCAAGGTCACAGCAACACACATAAAGACTCTACATCTTTTAGTTTTAGTTATTCACAACTGAAGTCTCCTACAAATGCTAGAAGTGAAGTATGTTGCACAAATATATACTGTTTAGAGTGTTTACTTTGCACTACAACCCTGGTGTTATTGCAAGATTTACACACTATCACTGTCTTTTACTGAGCCTTATAAAAACTGAATTGGAAAAAAAAGAAAACAGTACGTGTGGTAAGAAAGTAAGGGTGAACGCCTGTGGTTGAGTGTCTACAAAACTACAGTGGAGTGACATTTACAGTGAGCCTCTGAAAGGCTGAACAAGCACTTGTCATGAGCTATAAAGCGCCGAATGAAAAGGCTCACAATCTACAGTTACAATCTGCAGCCAATACCAGCGACCACTGGGCTGTTTTCTGAGATTGGAGGAGAGAGGACCGAGGCTGCGGCACACGGGTTTGCTGAAGATTTACTGCCAATCTGCAATTTGCTGCATTCTGTTAAAAACTGACAAAACATCTTATCGTTTGTTCGGAGCACACCACTGTTGGATGAGAGTGGGAGGTAATTCAAGACGTTATTTTCTGCAAGATTAGACCAGGAGGGGAGAGTAGTGCAGTGGCTGCTGTATTTAGGCTTTCCAAAGCTCAAACAGCTCGATTTTATTTCTGCTGCTGGCAGGGGTGCAGGCACTGGACTTAACTGTGCACAAAGAGGGACAACGAGGACAGAATAATGAAGGAAGGCAGGAACGCATTGCAGGTTTTTAGCGCTGTGAAGAGAAAATGACTGATAGATGGTAGGACGGTGGTTTGTTAACGGACACTAATTTCTACTGTCTGCAGTGAAGTGTAAGACAGGAAGAGTACATGCTTTGTTTCACCGTCTGTGTCAGACTGTGGGAGAGGGCCAAAGTTCCAGATGGTGTGTACTGCCCACGGCTACCGGCTAAATGAGACGACTATGTAAAAACTGCTCATGTAACAATCACAATAATATCTGGCATTCAGTCAACAGGGACAGCTTAGATAGATCCAGATCTTCCATGTTTATCCTGTGTGCACACTCAAATCCACATTCATACACCTCTCGTGCATATACAGAGCCAAGAAATGGAAGGATGATCTGCACAGAGAAACTACTTCACGAAAAGGACATTTGGTAAATGACTGGATGAATACAAAACGCTGGAAAGTGGGTGATAGAGGAATAAACTACCTCTGCAAAAGACTTAAACAAAAGGAAAGCAAACACACATACACAGATACACATCCCGCTGGTTTGGCGCACTATGTGCAACCTGATAAAGCTGGACACAGTGAGGAGAGTTGGACAAATAATAAGAGGTTCTCTCTCTTTTATACACCGGAGCACGTTCACAGCAGACTCTGGCAGACTTTATCTCTGTAGGGTACAAAGAAACAACTTGGACAAAACAATCCTGCACTGTCCTCCAACAGAAACATTCGCAAACACATCCGTGAAGTGTTGCCACCTCAGGTTTCATGGAGGGAGGGGCTGGATCTGGAAAACATATCCATCGCTGTGCTGTAGAGCTGGGTGACACAGACAGTAGGGATGGCCAACATGACCTAAAATATATGTGTGTTAAAACACGGTATTACAAAAATAAAAGGGACACTCCACTCAAAACATTATTCTACCTCCTTTCACTCTAATAGCAATGTAAGTGGACACACCTTGATTAAAATACAGTGTTTACTGGCTCCTCACAGGAATGAAAATGAGCTATAGGCCTACATCCACATGGAAGGAGTAACCTGCCCCATAATGTGGGTTAATTAGTAAATGTAATGTGACTAATTCTCAGAATTAGACAAGCAGTAGGATTAGGCATTTCAACAGCATTTATTTAGCAAAAAATCCAAAGTATATTACATAAGTACAACAGTCAGTGTACTACGGGGCATGTACATCAAGTACATTTACATGCGGCAGCAACACACACACACACACACACACACACACACACACACACACACACACACACACCGATGCAGCACGCCGCAGAGGAGGCTTTCCTGTAACAACAGAACCAGCTGAGCTTGTGTTGCAGTATGAAGTGTGGAGATAACCTTAGGTCTGGCTATGTGAGACGACACCAAAAGCTACGTGAAAAAACAGTTTCCAACATCCAAGCTGCTACTCTGGTTATGTTATTGGTGTCAAATGAGGCTTAACGTTCACACAGTTTCTCTTGACTGTCCCTCAGTTTTAAATACACCAACACTGCTCCAACGTTTGGGTCTACAACAGATGCTACTAGCCACATTAGCCACAGAATGTGCTAACACCAAATTCAGCAGGCTAACCAGTAAAATAAACCACAAAGCAACATACAAATGGCAAAACTGGTTGGTATCGATCGATCCTTGGGCTTCAGTTTTGAAGCAAAAATCTTGAAACTGTTATACCGCCCACCCATGATGGACAGAATAAAACACTGTGGACAACCTACTGTAGTAACAACCAATCACGGCACAGAAAGCTTGGCTGAGTTTACTAAACACACCACATGCTGTCGTTTTAGTATTAAAGTCTGATAGAAAGACAGACACGCTGTACATGTGCACCTCATAACAAGCCACTGAGAGAACACTGAGAGCCTGTTGGGGGAAAATAAAAAATTCTTTTTGCCATATCACCCATGTGGACCCTGACATCAACCCAACGACCTCCAGGAAATTACCCCACCCCCCTCTGCTTCGACTACAATGGTGCATGCAGCTACATGACTCGAGGGTTAACATAACCTACGCTCCTGGCCTGTGCAAGGAGAGCTGGTCAAAACAGAGTTGGAACATGGCCCCAGGTTGGTGTGCCTCAAGTTTGTATTCACTGAATTTGCACATCTGCATAAAGAAAAATCAAACTGAATTTAAATCTGTATTTGTTAGCTTGAGCCGGCATGGAGTGCCGAATAGGCAGAGGATAAGCATGTAGGTTAAGTGCTACAGCAAAATGGGATTTGACAGCACAGCAAAAGGCTCAGAGGAAGCACTTTACATAACAACAAATTCGTGCAGCTGAATGAAGAGCAGAAACGTTTCTTGTAAGGTAGCTGATGTTACAGCATGTGGGAGAGCCGCATGTTGATTTACCCTGGAGAGCACAAAAACTACAACCGGCATGACTGCGATAAGAGCTGACAGGCTCTAGCTAACGTCCTGGCCGACATATCTGAGCTGACTTTGACGTCTAGTCCCAAAACACCTGAAGCTGCGATGGCGCTGCGGGCTCATAGCGAGCCGTCTCCCAGCAGTCAACCGACCAACAAGACGGCAACGAAGCCAGGCAGTCACATAAAGCTGCTTATGTCACCTTTCCAGTACACAAGAATCAGCACAGCGGAGATCACAAACTAATCTTTTATGCAATGAAGAATTAAGAAGAAATGTGAGATCAGGTGCCAAAACCAAGAGAAAAGTGGAAGAAGCTGCAGAAAGAAAGATAGGACAGGAGATCTATATATATTTATATTAAAAAAATCCACTAATCTTTTTCCCCTTAATCACAAAGTGGAGCTGCAAAAGAGCAGAGCATCCTGCTGTTAATAGAGATACAGGGGCTGCAAATAAGCTTCAGCATCTGTTGCAT